>NC_138781.1:104447456-104869333 GCF_965178545.1 Coloeus monedula
ACTGCCTCTAGTGTAGTAGTAGCATACAAAGATCCCGATGCATCTGACATAAAATTCGGGCAACTGGGTTAAAGCTGTTGGAGTGTGAAATAGTGAAATGATACATTGCAAAGGGCATTTATTACGAATTTAGCATTTTGTCACAACAGCAGTACTTCAGTCATATATTTTGTTCTTTATTGGATGGGATCTCATTATGAAACATGCGGAATGTGTACATTAAATGAATTTTAATAGAGGACTTAAACTGAATTCAGAATAGAATGTGAATCTGAGACATGATTGGCCACCAAATAGGAGGAGTTTGAAAGACAACACAAACACAAGCCCATCAAAACCCAACCCAAAACTTTCTTGCTAATAAAAAACAATACTTTAGGATGTAATTTCCCTTTTCAATCTGTTACATAGCCTAAAAAAAAATTCTTGCTCAAGTGATGACTGGAATCTTTATTTGTTCTCACACCAAAATGTTGTTACTTTAAATCTGTAGACCTTTGAAATCCACACAGACTTAATAATCTTTATCTTAAAGAAAAAATCTCATTATTTAGTTGTAAACAGTTCTGAATATCTGCAAAGACCAGAGAAACCATGTAGCCAGTATATGAAAATATAGTGTATAAAAAGTAATGTGCCATCGTCATCAGAAGTAAAGGTTCTGCAGATAAGCAAACTGTCATTTGTAGGGAGTTTTTTTTGTTGTTGTATAGCTTTGAAATATGTGTAGCATAACAAATACAGCAAAAAAAAGTCTATCTGTCCAGGTGAGGAAATCAGAAATGAACTGTTTTGTGGCAAGTACACAGGTGAACTCTAAGCTATGACATTTGGGTCAAGATGGGGTTTATGAATAGGTACCAGTGACAGCACATAGCAAGGAGGCATTCAGCTGTCACACTTCCCAATCAGAAAGGCAAATTCAGCACTTCAGTGAAGAACACAGCCTGATGGAGAGGTCTTATTAACAGTCAAATTAGAACACATCAGTGGTGGTTTAGGGTACTTTCCCAACACAGTTTATTTAAATTGAGGACAGGTTTTATATGAAATGGCTCAAAATTGACTTAATTTTCTTAGGTTTTGTCGATAATTTTGGGGGGTTTTCAGATCAGTCAAAGTATACACTTTTTTGGGCTTTTGTCCAAAATTTCTCAATTATCCCCACTTTCTCTGCTTTCATTCTCTGTCTGGGTCTGTTTCAGAGCACATGACCTCAATATATTCTGAATGAAATTAAGGAACTAAATAAATTCCCAATGCACCCCTGGTTGTCCTAAGAACATTCTCCCCATCGGAAACAGAACAAATTCCCAAGGAATATCTGGGAACGTTCAGTGCAGCTGTAAGATCCTCTGCACCATCTGCTGTCTTCTAAATGTCACTCTCTTGACTCCTGTCTGCTAGGTTTGCACTACTACTGTGGGCAAAGCAGGAACTAAACTTGCTTAATTCCATCTTTGATTCAGTGATATGACACCTGCAAGTACTTTGTTGAAAACATAGGTCTATAATTTAGACAAAATAAAATTACAAATGTAAGTCTTTTTAAAATAAAAGCAGCAGACAAAATATCACTGCTTATGGCTTGTTGTGATCCAGTTTTAAGGTTCTTAGAAATGCCTCTGCCCAAATTAAGGTGCAAACAAGACCATATGCCAGTGACAATAGTAAGGGTTTTATTTGATGGTAAATAAGAAAGAGAGAGAACGAAAGAAATAAGTAGAAAATAGGTGGGTGGGACAGAATGAGTGACAGGGACAGAATAAGGAAAATATCACCACTCCATGGATCCCAACAATGTTCATTGATCCTCTCCAGCTGGTCTTATTGGTGGTGAAGGTCTCCCCCCAAAAGCACAGAATCCAATGGGTTTATATGCCCTTGAGCCAGGTAGCAATGTCCAGGCATGTCCCCCTGGGGTGGGGTCAGTCTCTCACGGCAGACTCTGGGTCTGTTGCACCACGTGCAGCTCTGTGGGGCCAAGCCTCTCACGTGAAAGTCCCGTGGATGTGGCCTGTGGGGCTGGGGGTTCCACAGCTGGGCCAGTTTGTGTAATGGAGGATGGGTGTTCATTGCCTCTCACCAGAGGTTGCACCATGCACCCAAAACCTCCTCCTCCCCCCTCGACTGTGGGGAGTCTGTGTAAACCTGGCTTCTGTGAGCTGTGCTCTCCCCCACCCCAAACTCAGCCGGGGACAGCTGCAGCTGGTGGCTTTGGCCTTTTGTGGTTGCAAACCTTTCCCTCAGCCTGAGATGACTGAACAATGCATTTCCCTTTATCTAATCAACAGTTTGACTTTCAGTTCAAAGTCCCACCTTCAGGGAAACTTCGTCAGTTGTAGCTTCTTTATAATTAGCAAAACTTTATATCAGTGTCTGAGGCGTGAACTACTTTCAGTCTGACACAGCTATGACAAAGAACTCTTGTTAGCCCTCTGATTCTTAGCGAGGAAAAGATTGTATTTGGACTACGAACATTTGTTATTTTGTTATTTGTTATTTGTTATTTTCCAGTTGAATAGGTAGGCTAGTGAAATGGACACCAACATGATTCTTATGTCATTTAGGCTCACAAAATAAAATATCCTATTGCAAAGAGCAAGCTGGCCATAGTTCTTATGCTTATGCTTACTACAATCAACACTGCAAAGCCTTTCCCCAGGCCTTTCAATTTAGTTATACTATCTAAAGAATAATTTTTGGAATACCTTATCAAAGACAGAAAGTCCAACCACATCAAGGATGGAAGAAAATAGATTAAAATAAGATCCATTTGATGCACACTTACACAACAGAACAAATAGAAACATTAGTGGATGAAGATTCAGTGAATTTACTCCTCTTTTTCCTTGAGAAAGGGGGATTAGAGAGTTTTCCAAATTTGTCTAATATCAGAACATATTTAATAAATCTCATTGTTGTTGTTTACTCCATTTACTCTCTGCTCCATGGAGGTATGGTTGATGTATGAATTGGCATTCTACGCCAATTCCGTTTTAAGTTCTATGTAGAATCAGTTTCAAAATTATTAAATAATAATAAAAACTATACATGTGGTATCTTGAAATGTTGTGCAAAGCTACATCAAGAGGTGTTTTCAGAATGAGGTGTCAGAAATAGAAAGAACTAGAGGAGAAATAATAGGATGAATAATCACCTAATGAGAAAAAAAACCTCACAAAAATTAAAGTGCATACTGGCTTTCAACAGCTGCAAGTACCACACCCAACTGAAACTACAGAAAAAATTTTAATGTACAGATGTGTCCTGGGAAAAATGATTAATATAAGCCATGACAAATAGATAGGACAATTTTATGTGAATGAAAAATTTACCCAAGAAAGTTGGTCTGGTAAAAGAGAAGTGCTTTTGCAGATTATATGGCACCTTTGTGCAAAATACCTGAACAAATTGGAATCAAAAGGATTTCTGAAAGCAAAAGAAAGAAAATGTACCTAGTGTTGGTCATAGTCAGCAAGAATAAGTGAGAAGGGCTGGAAAGAAGCCAGAGGAGACTGACAACTGGCAAGTGGTAAGAATAGGTATGACTTCCTGTGGAACATTGCATCAGGAGCTTGGATGATCACATCCCCCTCAGATCTTGGTAAATTTACATCTTCCAGAAAGTCAGCTGGATTTAACAGCATGGCAACATCCTGCACAGTTGGGGGCAACAAAAAGAAATTTGAAGCTGGTGTTCCTTTCCTGCTGGGTTTTTACATCTCCAGTTGAGAGGCAGCAGGCAGCCCCAGCAGAGTACCTTTATGTGTGTACTTGTTTCATGTCAAAATAGGGAATAAACTGTTGGAGTAGTGCAGCAACAGAGAGGAAGCTTGAGGTTTTCTGAAGGAAGCTCACCAGCTGCACACATAAAAATGTTCTGCTGGGAAAACACAGAACTAATATTCCAAGGACATTTATGGGGAAACAGAAACAATATAATGAGCAAAGAATGGGCAAAACGAGTAGATAATGAGTTGGTACTACCATAGTCATTACAGGAGAGTTGAGACACTGCACGAAAAGCTGGGGAGAAGATAAATAAGGGCATGCCATCAGGGACAAATCAAAAGCTTAATGGGCTATAGGAAGTTGAAAGTTTATTTCTAAAAGGGCATATTGGGCAATTACAGACCTGTCAACTAAGTAGGAAGGAAGAGACAAAAGCAACATGAAACGTTATCCGAGAGCAAAAGATAACACACTTAGTTCTCTGTCATTAAAGCCAGAAATTTTTTCAGGTGTTGAAAAATACTTGAATTGCTTTCTGTTTCATTGATTGATTTTGTGTACTTGTTTAAGTTCAGTCTTAATGAGATTTTATTTCTATTTATTTTAGAATTTCCTAATAAAATCTGCCAATAGATTCAGGAAATGCATTACAAAAAAGACTTGTTCATCATATCCGAAGTAAGCAGGATGAAAAACCTTTCCAAATTCAGCTCTATCTTCTCTTTATGAAATTTTCCTTCTTGTAAGGTCTAAAAAAAATATTTCCAACAATAAGCTGGCATTTAAATGGTAAACAAGACAGTTTACATTGTCAGAAATTTATGTAATTTTATGAAACTCCATAGTGGTAGGAGGCCTATTGTAATGTGGCAGCTTCATCAAGATAGTTGCTTATTGCATTCAACTGAATTGAAGGAGAAAAAAAATTCATACCATTTTCTGAAAATAAATCTTTGCAATAAGGTTGACTAGACATGCATTTTTTTTCCTTCTGTTTTCATGAAAGCTTCAAACACAAGAGAAAAATATGAAGTTGTTTGAAGTTATATCTTCCAGTCTTGATATTGTTCCATCTTGAACATTCTCTGGTAATATTTTTGAATATTTGTAAGTTACATCATTTCTTGTGTGAAATATGTACCAAAAAGAGTAAATGTTAAAGGCATGTGTGAGGACAGGAGATTTGCAACTCACAATAAGGAATGGACTTTAAAAAGACTCTTCTGTAAGACATATTTTACGTCTAATATCTATGCTACACCTTAAAGAGTGCGTGTAAACAGCCGTTAAGTCATCAAGAACAGAAAAATGCAAGCGATTAAGTCGATGCAATAATTAATTCCGCATGCCCAGGAAGGAGGAGACAGGGATATGACTGAACATAGCATGGCCAGAAATAGAAAACAGTATCTGTTTTCCTATGTCAGAGGAGGTATAGTCAAAATGTCAACAGATGAGAAAGGATATATAGTACTAGAACAAAACCAGTATTGAGACACAGAAACAGAATACATAATATAAAGCAAAACCTGATATTTAAAAAATATAAAAGAGATAATTTCCTTGTCTTTTCCTGACTAATTTCACAAATTCTAAAATTAATATTTTATTTCTTCTTCCATTTTTCTTACTGCTTCTGCTTTTTAATAACAGCTCCACAAGTAATAATAATTAATTTATTTAATTTGAATTGGCAATGAGATTTTAATGACATTAAAAGCTAATAATTAATATCCAAAATTAAATTTTTTCTTGTGAGCTACAAAGATAATTATTTGTCAAATAAGAAATAGTCATTAAGGGAGGAATGTTGCTAGTCCAATGTGGTGGGTTGACTGGCTAAACACCCAGTGCCCACGAAAGCCACTCTATCACTCCCTTCCTAAGCTGGACAGGGCAGAAAAAATATAATGAAAGGCTCGTGAATCAAGCTAAGGACAGAGAGAGATCATTCACCAGTTACTGTCATGGGCAAAGCAGGCTAGATGTGAGGAAGATTAATGTAATTTATTACCAATCTAGTCAGAGTAGGATAATGAGAAAATAAAAACAAATCTTAAAAAACCTTCCCCTTACTCCTCTCTTCTTCTGAGGCTTAACTTCATGCCCTAATTTTCCACCTATTTCTCCCCAGGGGCATAGGTGAATGGGAAGTGGGGGCTGTGGTCAGTTCATAACATGTCTCTGTCCCTGCTTTTTCCTCAGTGGGAAAACTCCTCACTCTCTTCCACTGGTCCAGCATGAGGTCCCTTCCACAGGAGACAGTGCTCCAAAACTTCTGCCTGAGCCCTCCCCACAAGCTGCCCCTCTTCATGAACTGTGCCAGAACAGGTCCCTGCCACAGGGTGCAGTCCTTCAGGAACAGATTGTGCCAGCGTGAGCTTCCCATGGGCTTCCCATGCCTCCTTCAGGCATCCATCTGCTCTGGTGTGGGGTCCTCCATGGGCTGTAGGTGGATTTCTGCTCCTCCGTGGGCTGCAGGGACACAGGTCCTTCACTATGGTCTGTACCACAGGCTGCAGGGGAATCTCAGCTCTGGTGCCTGGAGCAGCTCCTCCCCCTCCTTTTCCAGTGACCTTGTTGTCTGCAGGGCTGTTGCCCTCATTGGTCTCTCTGGCTACAGTTGTGCCAGTTCTTTTTTCCCACCCTTCTTATATATGTTATCCCAGAGCTGTTACCACCGCCTTGGCCAGCGGTAAGTCTATCTTGGAGCCCACTGGCATGGGCTCTGTCATGAGGGAAACTTCTGTGAGCTTCTCATAGAAGAATCCCCCCACTACCAAAACCTTGTAATGCAGCCCCAATAGATCTACTTATAACATACTTAATTTGTTTTTTGTCA
Source organism: Coloeus monedula (assembly GCF_965178545.1). NCBI lineage: Eukaryota > Metazoa > Chordata > Aves > Passeriformes > Corvidae > Coloeus > Coloeus monedula. The sequence goes on from NC_138781.1 coordinate 104,454,034, forward strand.
TTAAACCAATTTTTCCACAACTTCTTAATTTTCTTGCTGTTGTTAAGAAATTAAAATGCATTGCTTCATGCACAATGTCACTTGCATTTAGAACCACCAGAAATTACTAGATGTGATACATTTTGATTTTTAAAAGAATGCAGCAACCCAATGTATTTTTGTCTCTCCCCAAAAAGCCCAGCCCCTTGGTTGAGCTATATGACTTACCAGATTCCTGTGTCTATACATTCCCATTCTAATGTAACAGGAAAAGCCTGAAACCTTGTGAAACACTGAGCACTCTTCACTAAGGTTGTGTGAATTGAATAAGAAATTGAATCCATGAGTTCATCTTATGTGTATATAACTGGAAAAAACCTATTAAAAATGCACAGTGGATGTTGCTACTTTCCAGGAGTCTGAATAGCACTTCATCGTGTGCTTATCTTCAAGGCTGTGGTTAATTCAAACTCAGGTGGTAAGGATCTGAGCACATGTAGCCATACTCTTCCTGATCTGGTCTGCTGCTTCAACAGGACTTCTTCAGCTGGACACAACAATGTTTGCTTCCTTCTAAAGATGAGACAAAACCAGAAATTACGTTTAAAGGAAAATATGAGCAGGCATTCTACCTATCAGCAGGTGTTTGGAAACAGCGGGACTTCCACATTTATTTTCTATAATTCCCATAATTACCACCCCTGTACTTGCTGTAATGATGTCACAGCAGGTGGCAATCTGTGCATCTTAGTGCTGTGATGCTCCTTATTAGAAGTACCATTTCAGGATAACATCCAAGGTACTTACCACAAGTCTGAGCTTCATTGTATAAAGAATTTTCCTGGCTTACTTTCAGCACATAAGAAATATTTTAGTTAGAATTCTAACAGCATTTGGACCCACATACCATTTCTTTTCCATTTCTTTGTAAACCATCCTCAATTATGTTTAGCAAAATTTCAGTGCAGCTGGTTCTATCAATGTATTTTTTCTTCCTTTCAGAAATATACATTTGAACTGAATTTAATGTTTCATGAAAGCTGCTGATGTCAAAGTCTTTGAACCTGAAGCTCTCCCTTTCCCACAGAACAGATCCTTTGCTGCATAGAGAGATACTTTCAGCTCCCATGTTTTCCATACCTTTAAACTCTTCACGCTTCCTCAGGGATTTAAATATATACATACAGGAGATTGAGTTAACTTTAGACCACAGAAGCATCTCAAATTATTAATGAATCACTGTTAGTCTAAAGTGCATGCATGCCATTTAAAGAAATACTATTGATTGCTTTGGCTTTTTAATTGGAGCATTTTAAAACAGTGTTCTTCTTCAGTTATGATAAACCCTACTTAAGTGGTACTTTAGAGCTTCCCCAGGAAACTCTATAGTACTAATAAATGAAAACAGTGAAATAATTTTTCACTTAATGCTAACTGTTGTAAAATAAACAAATGAACTGCAAAAATAGACAAAACCTCATTTTTTTAATCTCTTTCTTATCATCATATGAAATATATAGTACTTTCTATTTCTCTTGCCTAGATTAAGAACTCTACATATGCATATTTTATCTGAACTATTAATTTTTTTGGTCTTTAAATTTTGACAGAAATTCTGATAGGACATACTTTTTCATGCCAGTGGCAGACTTCTTCATTAGCTGGATGAAGTAAAGTGGTGTAATAATACATCTGTTTTTCTTGGTTTATGGGTGTGTATATTTTTACTTCTTCTTCTAGGAAACACTGAAGAAAGGAGAACAGAAATAAATGTGAGAAATTAACAGAGAACCATATTTACTAGCAATTAATTAAAACACACACAACTCATCAAATATGAAAATGTTCCAAATGCAAAATGCTGTAGAAAATCAACACAACTAAATTTTTTGTATCTTTATAAAAACCCTTCTTCAGACAAAAAACTACAACTGGTATCAGTATCATATCTTGTAAAATATTTTCTACTTTTCACTGGGGTTGTAAGTTAATTAAAGAATATCACATGTTGTCTCGGTTTTGAAAGACAGGTGTCTGCTAAGGAAGGCAGAAGCCCCCCTTGAAGTGGCAGATATAACCCCTTTTCCCTCCAAGTTATTATATTTTGAAATCAAGGGCCTTTAGGCAAAGATGTGGGAAATAGGAATAACAGTTCTTTACTATATATATATATATATATATGTATATGTATATGTATATGTATATGTATATGTATATGTATATGTATATGTATATGTATATGTATATAACCAGTCAAACAAAACAGCAGTAACTATGACAGTAACAGCAAACAATCACAAACCCAGTGCCAGCCTTCTCGGCTGTCGGGCCCTTTCCCCTCGGGTGCAGTTCCGCTCGCAGCCGGCAGGGGCGCTGGCGGCTCCCGGTGAGCAGGGCAGGTGCGATGGTTCCCCCGCGGCTGCAGGGGGCGCTCCGGAGCGAACTCGGGAAACACGCGGGCAATGGCGGCCTGGGATCCCGGGAAGGGATGGGACAAAGGCTTCACAAACCCCTGGGCAGCCGATCCCGGACTCTCAGGAACAGCAGGCTGGAAACGGCAGGCGGGAGCAGCAGGCTAAAGCGGCAGGCTAGAGCGGCAGGGACGAACGCAAATCCCGGGTGGCAGGCGAGATGTATCCAGATGGGAGAACCCCACGGATGCCCAGGCAGGCAGGGTGAGCAGGGCTACAGCGTAGCGAAAACTCGAAGCAGCAGCGGGGCAGGGCAGCCACAGCTCGGCCTCCAGCAGGGCAGGGAAAGCGGCTTTTGGGGTCCCGGCGTTGTTTCCAGCAGGAAGAGAAGAACGGCCAAAAAGAAACAGCAGCTCCTTTCTCTGCAGCTTCTCTCTCCGGACGTTCAGAGCGAACTGACCCCACACCCAGGTGTAGACAAAAAAAGTAGCCAGGCCCGCCCCACTCCCTTTTTTTGTCTTTCTTAAGTACAGCTATTTGTCCCCTAGCAACATGCATATGGGAGAAAATTCCTTTAACAGAAAAAAAACCCTAAGACTAAACTAAAACCCCAACACATGTTTAAAGATCTTTTATCACAGAGATAATATTCCTGAAAATCAGAAATCAGGATGAAGCCTAAATGATAAAATATATGTAGAAGTGACAAATTAATAACAAAAGCAGATGCTAATATACTTGGGCTGTTTTATTTAATCTCTACAGTTCACATTTAATTATGTCAGTGTAAAAAAAATCACATCTCAATCCTTTTTAACACTTGCAGCCATATACAACATCATCCTTTCCTTTTTTGTTTTAAATACCTGTAGGCCATTTTTTAATCATATTAACTATTCAAGATAGTATTTTAAATCTGCTTATCCTTTCTGTGCTTATACAGTAATTGCTGCATAATTTCATCTAAATGCCAATGTACATGGTGTTTGAATAGTCTAATATATCATGGTACCTCTCTAGGAAGTACTCAGGGCCAAAAATTAATTTCCACTGCATTCTATAATTAGCAATTATTGGCAAGCTGAGTTTACAAACAGAGCTACACATTTTCACACTGACATATTTCATAAAACCTTTGCAACTTCACAGGTAATGGCAATGTAATGCACAATGTAAGGGTGTTTCAAGGACACAAAGCATCTTGTAATCTACAATTCCTTTGTAGTATTTGAAGTAGAGACCTGACTGTACCACCTATAAAACCTATGTGTTTTAATCAGGATACAATTACAACTAACAAATATAAGTGTACTAAAATAGTTTTACCAGCAACATGTAAGTGTTCTGTAATGCAGTGATAGCACAGCCAGACACCATGTGTCATAGGTTAGCAAGCATAGTCCCGGAAGGGATGTCCTTGCTAAGGGGTGCTTACGGCTTCCTCTGGGAACTGATAGAACCTATCAATGGCCAGTTTGAATATGGACAATTCTCTAAGCCACTTAAAGTTGTGACCGCCTCTGTGATCCACATTTAAGAATAGGCAAACTCCCCCCCAGCTCTCTCTCATTTCCGGCCCTGGGACAGGTGGCTGCGGGGCCGAGCGGGGCCCAGTGGGCCCAGCCCAGGCCCTGCTCGGGCCAGGCCGGGCCGGGCCACGGCTCCAGGATGACCCCCAGCCCCAGCAGGGCTGTGGGCAGCCAGAGCAGCTCGGAACCCCCCGCCCCTCCACTTCGGCCAAGATTTCAGCAAAGCGGCACCGCTGTCCGGCAGAGATCAGGTGACCAACAGCGATAAGCCACATTCCAGCTGCAAGGCCGAGGTGAGATTAACCCTTTTATTGCTGTCAAGAGCTGAAAACCTGAGGGAAGAGAGAGAGGAGATGCTTAAAGCTGAAATTCTGTTGTGAAGCTATGATATATCAGAGTACCCCGTTGTAATTTCAGGAAGATATGGGGGGTGAAGTGTTCAGCTCGTAAGCAAAAGCACCTGTGCTGAGATAGGCAGATGCTGAGGCAGCTGTAATTTCATGAGAAGTTTGGACAGGGAGAGATGGACCAGATGAGGACTTTGGCTCCAAATGGGAAAGGAGAAAACCTCAGTTCCTAGAGATGCTCCCAGAGATAGTCCTAGAGATGAAGATGAGGAAGACCCTTTGCTCCCAGGGAAGGAGAAGGGCCTCTGTTTTTTTTTCTGAACGGCTCAACCTTAAAATTGTACCCCAAAAACTTCAAGAGTGGACCCTTGAAAGCAGTTGTGGGAAAAGCTGCAAGTCGGGGGAAAGGACTCACACACAGGCAGAGAGACTCCTCTTCCTAAATGGACTGAACAGTATTTGGAAGTGGGCGGCTGTCTCGTTGTGATAATGTTTTCATAGCATGAGCAAGAAGAGACTTCTCTTTCTAAATGGACTGAACAAGGTTATTATGGCAGTGGTAAACAGACTGAACATCTTAAGGGTTGTCTTTTCACATTGTCAGTGGGAGAAGGGAGGAAGGTGGGGGGAGGAGGAGAGTTCTGAAGGTATGGTGTAATTTTTTTTCCCTCTTTTAGGTCTATTAATAAATATTCATATTCTTTCAAGTTTTGTGCCTGCTTTGCATTTCTCCTAATTCTTATCTCACAGCAGATAAACAGTAATGAGTATTTTGGAGCAAACCACTACACTAAATTGGTGTTTCCACCTGGTTAAAAACCGAACCCGCGACACCATGTATAAACATTTTATTTAAACATGGGATCGTTTTGAACACTAATGGGGCTAAGAAGGATTGGTGGAGATCAAGGGAGAATACAACCAAGAATCTGCAAGATAAAGAGCAAGACAAGCAGAAAGGACTGCCAATAGGCAGGACTTCCTGCCAAATACCCCAGAAGGATGAACAGGAAAATCAAAAGCAATATAAGCCCTGGTTGATGAGGAAAGTGGGAGCAAGAAGGCTTAAACACCAACAGCGCTGATCAAAGATGGAGAAGACAGGAGTCTCCTCTGATTTGTCTCACCAAAGGGCTGTCCAGGCTGGTCACCCTGACCTTGGCAGCTCAGTGTCACCAAATAGCATGGCACTCATTGTGAGCTACACAACATCACCTCCAGGACACAGTGTGCTCACTGCTCACTTCAGACATAGCTGTTAACTTATGTGAGTTCACAGTGGTAATGGTTATTAACGTGTAAGAGAAAACCATTAGCATGCAGTGTGTTGGTAACGAATGAATGAATCTATTAAAGTTATGTTCTTGAAGTCTGAAAGCAGCTTGATTTATCAGTCTTCTAAAAACTCCCGTCAGAGCAATCTCTAATCTCCTAACTGAAATACATGAACATATATTCAGTTGTAACAATATATAAACATTTGTAATATATTATTGTTTGTGCTGTCACAAGAAGAAGCATAAACTGTGTAAAAGATCAGACCCTCTAAAGCACAGATACAACTCTTCCATTGTAAATAGAAAGTTTTCTCTAGGGTTTATTCAAGTAAAAAAAAGTTAACAAAGATTGGTAACTTTTTTTTCCCTCATCACAGAAGTAAAATTTTTATTGAGATTTGTAAGATAGCTTTTAAGTCATTCTCATTCATACACAGATAATTCATGCTTTATATTATTGCTGATGAAGGATAAATGCTCTTGCATGGGTAACTTGAAGATATAAGGTTCTTGTTATACTGTGCCAATTTTGAGAATTAATCCATTATTATCAAATGGATAGTCTTCAAATTTATCTCTGGTACCTCTGTCTATACTCATGCTTGCTCATGAATGCCTCAGTTCTATGACACTCAAATCAGGAAATAAAGTGTGTGCCTTAAGTTTGTTTCAAGAAGGAAGAAAAAAAAGACTCAGAGTTTTGTTTTACTACTTCTGCATGTTCATCCCAATTAAATATTTAGAATTTTAAAATAAAGAATAGAATTAGAATTTTACAAGTTATCTAATAATAAATTGAATAATAAATTACAGGCATCCTTGTATGAACAAAAATAATGGAGACTATTCTTTCTGGCTTTGTATACAGCTAAATGCCTTGTAAATTTCAAAATCAAAAATTTACTTTTGCATGATGTATTACAATCATTTACTGTTGCATTGGGAAAACAACAAGGCAAACTTTTAAGGGAATAATGCATTCACCCTTTCCTTTCTCATTTTCAAACAGCAATCCAGTGTGCTTTTCCAAAAAGATGGAGACTGATGAGAAAGCTCTATTGATCCAACTCCATCTCCTGCTCTGAGATAAATAATGCCTAAAGCAAACTGGCTTCAAAGAGACACATTGATTTGAAGACAATTTAAATGGGGAGAATATGTGTGTGGAGGGAAGAATTCCTCTACAACAACCAAATGCAGACTATCAAATTTAACACATTAAAAGATAAAGTAGAAATTATGCTGTATAATGGTTACTAGAGTCCTCAGCAGTCCTTTCATACCCTTCCAGTTTCATAGAGCTATATGTTGCCCAAAGGCAGTCCCTAGTATTCAGAGGAAAAAAATAAATTTCTAGAGACTGAGCCAAGATTATGCAACTCACAAAATTGGATGGTATCTGTCTTTAACTTTGTTAATTTATGAGCCACTCCAGAAAATTTCCAGAAAACTTAAACCAGTAAAAATCAAACACATATCCCCAAAAGACTCATTGTACTATATAATCTCCTCTCCCTTCTCATCATTGCACTGCTTACATAATTATGTAACTCAGCAGTTTTCATTAGAACATGAGAGAATCACAGGTCTAGATTTTGTTGACCTCTCTTGAGCAGCTCTCTCAAAGAACAGTTTTTACAAGCCATGGAATGAACTACTGGTCAGTGTGAATAAATTTGAGGAGAGGATATAAGAACCTGTGAGATAGTCTGTCAGGTTGGAAACTGGTTATTTTCCCAATGAATCTTCAGAGCCAGTGAGAAAATTGCTGTCAAGTTTGTCAGGGAGCCGTATCTGAAAAAGTCTTACAGAAATTATATAAATACATAGAATATAAATTATAACTAATTGTATTTTTCTATAACGTGTTCCAGGAATTAATTTTCCCAATTGATTTAAAGTTTATCTACCATCAGCTAATATTTTGTTCCCATTTCTGATTATTGCCAGGTAAATTAAAAGTTCATTACATTTCTCAGACTTAATATTCAGTTGAAATTCTGTTTCTCTGATTTGAGTGTACATTGTTGACAGGCAAATTTGCTTGACTGTCATTGCACACTGCTGTAAATGAGCATACAACATGCAAACCAAACGAAAGGCAAACCTGTAGCCTAATCCATGAATCATGAGGGAAAACATGGGGCAATCTGCATCTTCTCAAAGATACTCATTTTCATTGTGTGAGAAGTAAGAACACAGTAGAGTAAATGAGAACAAGGCTCACTCTATGTAGACAGAACACATTTAATATACCTTTGGTATTTAAGGGAAACATGATTAACAAAAGAAGACTAAGGATGGTATTTATATATTCATGCATTCTTTTTAAATCATGCAGTTCTGAAGTTCTGAAGGGCTTTTTCATGTTACTTTGAGAAGAATAGCAGCTGTGACTGGCTATTCTTTTAAGTTTTTGTAATTTTTATTAGCTTGCATCCTTTGTGATTTCTGTACTCAATAAAACAATGTCCTTGTCAGCACCTTTAGAAGACATTGATACAACAGAAAGAAATACATGTCCTCTATTCACTGTGTATGAAGAAGTGCTAACTGGTTCAAGCTCAGTAACTGCTCTATAACAAACCTGTCACTGCTAGAAGTAAAGCAAACACATTCCAAATAATCCATTAATGATCACTCATGTACAAAGATAGGTTTAAACCAGAGAATTTGTAATTTATGGCCAGAGTTAAGTAAATTTCAAGTTCTTGTCTATCACAGTGTCCACTCTCAAAAATGCATGAGAATTCTTTACAATTGTAGGACATTCTATTTTCAAATATCCTGTCTATGATAAAGATGAGACGTTTCCATCTCTTATTCCAAGTTATTCATTATCTTTGCAATAACAGCTAGATTTTACAGTTTTTGCATGCAAAATACGTTTAATCTTCCTATCTGTATTGTGTTCAGCTTTCATTCGCAGATATGTGATTAATCTTATGATGAACCTTGGATTCCTGCCCTGAAAAATGGCCTTTGTGCTAGGCTTCTCCACTGTTTCTTGACCTGGTATAATTTTTGGATTTTTAGACCACACAGCTGAGCTTGTTTCATTTGTGAGTCTTAGTCCTAGACAAAGGCACCATTATTCCAGCTTTACTGGTTTAGAAGAGCAAACTTCCAGTTGTTTAGAAAATTAGCGGATAAGATCCACTGGGAAACTGTCTTTAGGGACAAAGGGGCTGACCAGAACTGGCAATGCTTTAGGGTCATTTTTCTTAGAGCACAAGAGTTCTCTGTCCCTGTGTGCAGGTAAGCCAGAAACAGGCATGGCTGATCAAGGATCTGCTCCTCACACTGAGAAGTAATAAGGAAATGCACCGCCAGTGGAAGTAGGGATATGTGACCTGGGAAAAGAACAGGAATATGGTTTGGATATGTAGGGATGGTGTCAGGAAAGCCAAGGCACAGATGGAATGGGACTTGGCAGGAAATGTGAAGAATAACAAGAAAGGATTCTGTAAGTCAGAAAAGAAAGGCCAAGGAGAGTGAATCCCCCTGAATGATCAGAAGGGTGAAATGGTATCAACAGATATGAAGAAGACTGAGGTACTCAATGAGTCTTCAGAGGCTTCCCTGAACCTCTAGGTGGGGGTGGGGGGAGCAGAGTCCCTTCCACTGAGAGTGAAGAGCAGGTTTGGAACCACTTAATAACCATCTTATTTGAAACCAAATAGCCACAAATCTATGGGATCTAATGAGATACATCCCAGGGTCCTGTGAGAAGCCAGTCTCTATCAAATTTGAAAGTTCATGGCCATCTTACAAAGTCCTGCTCACTGAAAAAAGGGGAACTCCACTCCCAGTTTTACAAAGGGGAGAAAAGAAAGAACCAGGGAACTACAGGCTGGTAAGCCTCAGCGCTGTGCCTAGGAAGATAATGGAGCAGATCCTCATGGAAGCAATGTTAAGGCCTATCCAAGAAAAGGAGGTGATCCAAGACAGCCGGCATGGCTTCACAAAGGGCAAATCATTCCTAACCAATCTAGTAGCTATCTATGATAGAGTGACAGCAATGGTCAACAAGAGAAGACCACTTGGTGTCCCTACCCAGATTTCAGTAAGCCCTTCGACATGATCCTACATAACATCCTTATCTGCAAATTGGAGATGCATGAGTTTGAAGGGTGGACTATTCAGTGGATAAGGAATTGTCTGGATGGACATAGCCAGAGAGTTGTGGTCAATGAAGGCCAGTGACGAGTGGTGTCACTCAGGGCTCTGTCTTGGGACCGGTGCTCTTCAATATCTTCATCAGTGAAACAGACTGTGGGGTCAAGTGCAACCCCAGCAAGTCTGCAGACAGGCTGGAGTCCTGGGAAGACAGGCTGAGACAACCAGAGTTGTTCAGCCTGGAGAAGAGAAGAGAGACGAGAGACGAGAGAAGAGAGAAGAGAGGAGAGAAGAGAGAAGAGAGAAGAGAGAAGAGAGAAGAGAGAAGAGAGAAGAGAGAAGAGAGAAGAGAGAAAAGAGAGAGAGAAGAGGGAAGAGGGAAGAGATAAAGAGCAGTAAATAGTTTTGTGAATGCAGAAACATGCATGCCAGGTAGGAAAATTTAAATTTGCTCCTATTGGGATAGAATTCTGGGGGTTTTTTGCAACTAAAAGTTGAATCCAGTTTTAAAACCACAATTTTTATTTTTGGGAGGTATCTTAAGCCTAATATTCTCTGACTTGAAGGAGCTATAGATTTTTTTAGCTGGATGCAATTTCTTTTAAGAGTGCTTTTTGAGCCCTTATTACCTGCAAAAGAAAGAACTGGAAATGTGATGTAACACAGACTACTTCTTTGAAAAACTTATGCTGAGAGACTGCTTTTTTCCCTCCTTTTTTGCTTTCAGAAAACTGAAGGACTTTTGTTATGCCCCTTCAGAGGAAAGTTCAAAAGGATTTCAGCACTTCATTCAGAAAAATGGTATAGCCAGCTAGAGCAAAACACTCAGAAAACTCATGATAACCCTACCTTTGTCTTTAAAGTTAAAAGCAGTTCCTGTTTTCCTAAAAATTTTTAAACAGAAAATTTAGGCGCAGGTTTATAATTATTCATAAGATGATGAATTTTATCTCAATGATAGTTTGATATTGTGCAATTAACTAAAAGTCCAACTGCACTAGAGATGCTAAAGAGTGAACAGAGATCGGAATAAAAGGTCACATTGGTAACTCACAATCATGTTAATGTCAGGATCTAATACCAGGAGGTCCTAGAAAAAATTTGAGTACATTGCTTAATGATAAGCTTGTACCCTGCTGCTTCTGGTGTTCAATTATTTTTTTAACTCAAAAATCATAGCAGGATTCTACTAGATGTGTTGTAACTAGGCTAGTTATAGTGTGTCAGCTTAAAAAAACAAAAAAGAATGAAAGAAAAATTGGAGAATTCTAGATCACTGTTATTTACAACAGTATTGTAACAGAAGGTTTTGCACTTTCAATCAGATATGTAAATGCAGGTATTAATACTGAAAATGAGACCCACAAAGACTCCTTTTCCTCCACTCCTTCTGGAAATGCATGAGCTGCAATATCAGTTGGTCTCAATTACCAGCTTTGTGAAAAAGAAAACAGGCCAGAAGAATTGTCACTAACTTAGTACTTCCCAAGGAAGTAAGTGATACAAATAGTGCCTTCTCCACATCAGACGAAAATGAAGGCAAGTTCTGCTGCTGCTGAAAATAAAGCCTGATGACTGGGTTTGGGGGTCTCAGCCTTCTGTACATTCCTATGTCTTTTCTGAAAGAGTAGAAAAGTTACAGAAGGGTACCCAAAACATATAATATGTTTATGTTTTCCCTTCAGCCACTGAGTCAAAAAGACACTTGGTAGTAAAAGTTTACAAAGTACCAGCTTCTGGCTACCAAAATATAATTATCAGGAAAAAAATGCTTTTCTATCCTTATCAGCTTTAGTGTTCCTCAGAGATACTGCTAAGCAGAAAGAAACAAAATCTAAAAAAAAACCAAAAAAAAAAAAAAAAAAACACAAAAAACAAAACAAAACAAAAAAAACAAAAAAAAAACAAAAAAAACAAAAACAAAAAAAAACCAAAAAAAACCAAACCAAACTAACACACATTAAAAAAAAGTTGTGTGAAAATATTTTTGCTAATTCACAGTGTTTTTTTACTTTTTTATCCTTTATCTGTACATTATCTCATTTGATTAATGTCCTTCTATGCAGTAATATGCTATGTAAAGCCATTGTTATGCATTTTATACATTGAAAAAAATTAAAGAATGATGACAGGTATGATGATCTTGGTATAACTCAAGATTAAATTATGTAAATTAATTAAATTACTGAATTTCAGCAGCTGAACAATAAGTCATAATTTAATTGACTGTGAAACTTCTAAGTTAAAAGTCATGGAAATATGCAAAATATTTTTAAGGTTAGTTATATTTAATGGGAATTGCTTGCGAGAATAAGCCACAAATATAAAATCATGAGGTTGTAGAAAGTGCAAGCGGGTTAGTTGTCATTAAAGTCTCACCTGAAGTGGAGATACAGAGTCCTATACAAGAGGACTTGGTGATAGAGAATGGTTTTCCAGGATCAAAATTTTGAATTTAATCTTGATTCATATCTAGTGTTGGTACTGAATTAGATTTGTTGTGACCTTTTTCATTTATTTCCTAATGCAATGACAAGTAGATCTATGCATCCATTCACATGGACAGAAAGAGAAATGCCAGCCTCTGCTTGTCCACATGCCCCAGGAGTCCAGCAAGGGAAATGCATCTCAGAGGAATGTTGGTGAGGCTTAAACCCACCAATTTATGTAGTGTTGATTATGAAACAGTGATGATCCAAGGCTGTCTTTAAACTCACCATTGCCAGCTCGGTAAATTTGGTGAATGAACATAACATTACACTTTGATATTTTTCTTGACTGTTATAGTAAATTTAAATAAACATGCTTATTTATAAGGATGATAATGATCATTGCAGGCTTTCCTCAAAAGAAGGCATTGCGTGTTTATATTTGCTCATGGAGTAACTTTGAAGGGCTTTATTTTAATCTCTTTAGTAACAACTTCTAAGTGAAAAAGTACAGTTTTCTTGTAAAAACATCTTTTATTCAACATATGTTTCTCACTGATACTCTGCAGGGAGTGTTTTTCTAAAAAGCAAACCAAACAGCCTTTGTGTAAATAGTTGGGAACACAAAAGCAAAACTGCTAACTAACTTTCCATTTTTCTACATAGATAACGTCCACATAGGATGCTTGGGAAAACAGTTCTAGAGCAGTTGATTTTGCTTTAGCTTTTTTATTTAGCCTGTAATACTGGTACTGCTTCATATAAAAATTTCATTGTAAAGATTTGAACCTATATGCTTGGTAATCCCAAACTGTAAAATATAATTCTCATTTCCTTCCATACCTTATTTTTTGATTCATACATTACAGAAATTCTGTGGAGGACAGCAGTGCATGATCTCTGATAATTCCTACCTCTAGCAGACTGAGTAATCTCTTCAAGAGAAATCATTCATATAGAAAATGTTAGGGCAAAAAAGTCAGTCCCAATAACTCCACTCATCTGTATTCACTGACTTTACTCATGGGAGTGCTACCACGTTGACTTGATTAAATCCATAAAAATATATATCAATATTTCCAGACCTGAACATTAAACAGCAGTTCACCAGTCTATTTGAGATACCCTGCAGAAGTTTGAGATAAATAGTATTTGAGACATCTGCAGTTCCTATCAACTGCAGCAATGGGAGTTTTGGGTGTACAGCATACTTGGTCTCTCAAAGATTCAGAAGTATGGAACTAGCAAGGTGGTGATGGGTAAGAAAAGCAACGAAGAATTATTGTCAGATGTGGGTTACATGTCAAACACAATTAGACACTAGTAGCTGTGCCTCCTTTTATCTCTGTACTACAGCGGAGACAAAAGAGAAGGCTGGAAACTCTATAAACAAGTGAAGGAGAAAATTATTAAAAATAATTAAAACAATAATTTCCTAAATGAAGGACATAGTGATAAAAAGATTGGGAACATTGGCATTTTCGGCCCTTTAAAGTAATGCTGGCTTCTATGACTTCTAGTACCTGTCTGATAATATTCTAGTGTTCCTTTGCCTGCTCATGCAGATCATTTAACTCAACAGCCTGGCTCTTTGCTGTCACTCTGAACTGCCTTTACATATTAAGAAAAATTCATTTGTTCTATCTACTAGCCATATTTTTAGGAGTAGTACACTTCCTTTTCTATCTCATGACATCTCACAAGTCTCTACGGCCTATTTAAACAGAATCTCTCCCAGAGGTTGTTCCCCAAGCTTCTCTTTTATGATTTTCCCTTTTATAACACTCAGGTTCTAAGCCAAGTTTGACACAAACCAAGAGCACACACGCAGGGACTGGGGAAGGTGAAAAGGACAAATTTCAGAACAAAAGCAATTAAAAGTGTGAAAGTGAAAATGACAAAGCAATTTGAAGACTCTAGTGATGAAGAGAAATTAAATGTTCTGGCATGGGATTTACCAAACATACCTGGCAAAAATAGTGCTTGCCCTCTTCAAGGGTCATTTTAACAGATATTTTCCTATTCTCCTATTTCTACTTTCAATTTAGGGCTTATATTACAGAATTGCTGAAATGACTGATCATTGTTCATGAATCCATGGTAAACACTAGCAAAAAAAAAAAAAAAGTATGAAGAAATATTCTTTCTGAGGTAAATCACTTCTGGGCTGTGAGAACATGGAAAAAATAAGACAAAAAATATAATTTTGCCTTAGTAGCCTATATGTGGCAGGGGATTGTTCTTTTACACAGTCACAGAAGATGATTTTGGACATCAGATCCTATTTCTTCTACCAGCACAGTAAGATTTTATCAATTTTGAAATAATCAGAAGTGCCTCTGAAAAGAAAAAGTATGAGAGGAGTTATGAACTTGACCACAGGGCTACAAACACAAAATTATGTTTTACACTGAAGTTGCTGAAAGACTTTGAAAATTAATGATTTTATGACAGTTACATGTAGCAGAAATGCCAAAAAAAAGCTGAGTATTGTACCTTTAACTATCATCCTAAAGATAATCATAGAAATCAAATTATATCTGGTGCCTGTGCTATCACAAAAACACGAGTTTAGCCTGTCAAAATAATATACAATCAGATAGCCCTCCAAATGATTTTAATTTACTTGCAAAATATGGATAAAATGCTGATAAAATATGTGCTATTCTGAATTCTCGTATTTTATTTTTCTTATTTTTCATTGTGAAGATCATTTAAACATCTTAGAATTATAAAATTGCATTTAAGTTCTTCATAACTATTGATATCTAAAGAAACAGAGATCCTCTCCTACATCTAGTTACTACAGATTTTGTTTTACTCTAATTTTATTTCAAAAAGTACAAAACCAATGAAATGCAAGAAATTACTCATCTTCGAAAAGCAGCATTGCTAAATCAACTTACCACACAATAACTCTTGTTCATTATATATGATCACATAAACACTAGAACAAAAGAAAAAATATGTTAGTCATGAAAACCTTTAATGTATTTTATATATAAATAAATGTTGGTCTCACAAAAGTCTATTCCATATTAAGTAGTAGATAGAAAATACGAAAGCAAAAAGTCAAACAGGGCATTTTCATTTCTACTGAATGCAGCATGAAAAGATAATCTGAATAAAAACAGAAGAAATTTTTAGATATTAATTTTTACATTACATGCTTTTTGTGAAGATACAGTCAGAAAACTGGAGATGAATTCATCTGTGTAGTGATCTAAGTTTAAATCTATTTAATCAGGGCTGATGTTATAATTATAAAAAAGCTTAAATTGTGAACACTCTCAGGCAGCAATAATTGAATGTAGTTGCATGTGTATGGCAGGAGTGAATGTCCAAAAATATTTAGTTTAATTTTATTTCTTAAACTCAAAAATAGAGTCAAATTGACAACTTTGTACCACCCAAACAGTTTTTACCTCAATCTTCCACATTCTAATACTTGAAGTGAGTGAAAATATAATTAATTTAGTTGTTTAAACTCACTAATGAGGAGCTGAGCCCTCAGATCTTAAGTACGGTCATACAAAGATTTTTATCTGTGTTGCCTTTGAATGCACTATCCAATGACACTTCTAGAATGGCATGAGGTTCCCACAATGAGTTTTTATTGCATTCATTTCCCTGTTGTTGGAACTGTTGCCTCTGAGGTAGGCAAGATGAAGAGGGCTCTTTAATGTTCTGTCAGAACACCTGCCAGCTGAAGTGGTAAATACAGTATTATTTTGAAAGCTTTGGTCTATTAACAACCATTGTATCTTTATGCATTTTTAAATTCTGCCATCTATGCAAACTGTTGTATATGCTAGGTAATACAAGAAGACCTCATAAGCTCACTAAATTAATATTTCTGTCTTTCATAAATACAAAAAACCCAACTAACCAATACAAAAAACCCAACCAAATGAAACTCAAATGCCATATCCCACTTTAAAAAATTATAAAATCATATATCAATTTACTCCACTATCTAAGACTGCAGTTTTCTCTAATACACTTCTTATCTGTGAAACTTGCAGTTTCTGCATTTGGAAAAATCCGTGGTTAATAATAAAATTAATCATATTGTTATCATGCAAAATGATGTTGCTGCATTTATTCCTGAAACATATCCCTTTGTATATAAATTTAGCAATATAATTTTAACCTGATTGAGTTAAGGACTATTGAGCTTATTTTAATTTCCTTTTCTGAGGGTTTGCACTTGCGTTGCAGCATCTTTTTTGCTATAATAATACACATTTTCTGACATAGTAAAGGCATTTATTGACTGCAAATAAATAGAAAAAAAAGTTGAATAATTGCACAGCTACTTGAGCCACAGTGTGTCATAATTTTGAGATGAGTTATGTACATTTCATAATTGCAGTAAAAATACTCAAAATAGCTTCATAGATGGCTTGACCAATATTTAAATTACAAACCTTTGAGATTGGAAAAATAATTCAGATCTTTCTCTGCATTACATATTGATTTATTCATTTCATTGAAAGTAAATAATAGAATTCTTTTTCTTTTTTTCAAAAAAGGATAAGGAAACTTTATAAACTGCTGAAACTGTTTCAGATTTCTTATTTCATATGGAAGTGAAACTGTGATTCTTGTGCAGTGAAACTGCCCAATTTTTCACAATCCTTTATTTTCTCTATTAAAATGCATTCTGAGTTTGCTGCTGTTGTAAATGTGGAGAATTATGTCTACATGAAAAATATGTACCATTTTTCCTATGAAGGAGAAATATATAGTTTGGTATTTACCATTTCTCAGAAAAAAAAAAAAATGGAGATTAGTTGCACAGGAAAAAAAAAGACCTTTGAGATTACAGTATGAAAATAGATCTTGGAAATCTAAACTTCTGACTACCCACAGCTCTTTTTAAAGCAAATGGCAAACACATCTAAAATTAGTATTCTTGGTTTTCATTTTTAGTGTTCGTAATTTGTGTCTGTGCATAGCCTCGAGGTCCCTCCTACTGTAAGAATATCGTTGTATTAGGTTAATCAATCAACTAAAATTCATTTGCCAAAAAAACCCACAAACAAGCAAACAAACAAACCCCAAAAAACAACCACCAAAACCAAAACTAACACTTCAGTCCCCTCCCCTCAACCCTCCCCCAAAAAACAACCAAACCCCAACCCATCACCTGAAACCATTGCATGAATTTCTATATGAGCTTTTTTCTTGTAAAGCTCTTTGAGAAGAACCAGGCTGGGAAGACAAGGAGGTGGAGTTTCCATTTGCCCAGCTGGAATGCATAGTGCTCTGCCTTGGAGTGGGTGATAAACCAATTGAGAGCTTATGGGTAAGGATTACAGAGAGAACAGGTATGAGTGACACCACAGTGACATAGGCCACCTGCTCAGGAAGAACAAGTGATTGAGGCCTTCTAGAGACAGCTAAAAGCAGGTTCATGTTTTGAGGTCCTTGTCCCTGTGGGGAACTTCCACAACCATATCTGCTGGAGGGACATCATAGCATGACATAAGCAACCCAGGAGGTTTTTGGAACACATCAGAGACAACTTCCTGATCCAAGTAATAGATGGGCCAAGAAGGAGAAGTGTTTTGGAGATTCTCAGGCTCACAAACAAGGAAGGGCTTGTTGGGAATGTGAAGGCTGAAGGTAGACTTAACTACAATGGCCATAAGATAGTGGAGTTCAGGATCCTGAGAGGAGGGAGCAGGGCAAAAAGCAAGATCACAACACTAGACTTCAGAGGGTCATATTTTGGTCTCTTCAATGATCTGCTCAGTTGACTCCCATGGGGTAAGACCCTGGAGAGAAGAGAGGTTCAAGAAGGCTCTTAGATTTCAAAAGTTTGCCTTGTCCAGGCAAGAGCGGCCCATCCTAAGGAGCAGGTGTTACGATCCGGTTTAGACCCAGGAAAGCAAAGCAAGCTAAGTCTCTGAGCATAAACCGGAAAGAACTTAGAAGGTTCAAAATATTCCCAGAAATGAGATTAAAACCAAATGAGGTTAGATGTTGATGCCAAAAAATGGATGTATTTTATCTAATAGTAAAAGAGGCAAAGAGAAGGGAAGAGAAAAGAAAGAGAAAGAAATGGAAAAAAGAAGTGTGCGTGGGGGGTGGGGGAACGGAGAGGTGACAGGGGTTAGGTGGAAGCATGTCACCCATCTGAGGGTCCCAACAATGTCTCGTTGCTCCGCTCCATCTGGTCTGCTGGTGGTGAGGGTCCCCCGTCACCGCCATGGCCACATCGCTACATGCTGCCACACACCATGTCACGCCACCACACCACACACCACCACACCACACGCCAAAGAGTACAGAATCCTGTGGATTAATATACACTTCGGGCCAGGTGGGAACACCCACATGCCTTTCTTGCAGGGGCTAGCTTGACACACTGTCCCTTGCAACACTCTAGTGTAGGGTCTGGGGACCCCTTTGAGGGGGGCCCCTGTGATGGGCCGTGTAACCCCCTCCTGCTGTGGATAAGCTTCCTCCCCGCTGGTGAGGACCCCTCAGCTGGGCTCCTCTGCACAGTGGAGGATGGGCGGTCACTGCACCTCTGACCAGAGGCTTTTCCGACACACGCCCAAAGCCTCTGCCCCCTCCCCTCCCCCCACCCGCCCTTTGGTGGAGGGTCTGTTTGAGCCTGGCAGCTGATAGCCCTGGGGCTGTGGTCTCCACCTTGGAGGTGTTAAACTTGTGCTTTGTGAATGTCCCCAGCCCTGAGTTGTTACTTTATCTTATCTTCATCATCAAGCCTCACTCAGGGCCCCATTCAGGGTGCCGTAGTCTTCTCTGCAGCTTTTGTAATACAGTTTTAAAAGTCCTTCAAGAAAATGTTTAAGTCATAAAATATAATATTTCAGTCTCTGACAGCAGGAAATAAGAACAAAATGCCAGGATGCCTCTGTGGGGGAACACAGAACTCCTGACAACACTCAGATATAAGAAGGAAGCATACAGAGGGTGAGAGCAGGGAGAGTTACCCTAATAGGAATATATAGACACTGTCAAGCCAGCACTTAGGAAAACCAAAGCTTATCTGGTATTGAACCTGGCCAGAGATTTCAAAGATAGCAAGGGCTTCTATAAGTACATAAGGAGCAAAAAGAAAACTAAGGAGAATTTGAATGCTAGGGACCTGATGACAGAGGACATGAGAAGGACTGAGATCTTGAATGCCACCTTCATATCATTCTTCATTAGCAAGGCCAGTCTTTAGGAATCTAAGCCTAAAAGACCAAGAAGAAAGGTTGGAAGCACCCTTGGTGGAAGAGAATCAGATCAGGGAATACTTAAGCAAATTGAATTTTTCTAAGTCTGTGGACCGTGACAGGACCTACCCATCAGTCCTGAAGGAGCTGGAAAATGTCCTTGAATGATCATGGTAACTGGGAGAAGTATCTGAAGATGGGAGGAAAGCAAATGTCACTCTGTCTTCAAAAAGGGTGAGAAGGAGACTACTGGCTTTATCTCAATGCCTAGAATGGTGATGGAACAACTAGTCCCAGAAAAATTTTTCAATTAAATGAAATACCAGAAAACAGTCAGAAGAACCAAGCATGGATCCACCAAGAGGAAGTCAGGCTTGGCTGACCTGCTGATACCATTCCACAATGAAATGACTGGCTTGACAAGTGAGGAGAGAGCATTGGACATTGTCTGCCTTGCCTTCAGTAACACCTTTGACATTGTCTGCCCATAAGATCTTGACAGACAAGCTGATTAAAGACAGACTGGATGACCAAATAGCAAAGTGGGCTGAAAATTGTCTGGGTGGTGGCCTCAGAGGGTGGTGTTCAGTGGTACAAGTCTAGCTGGAGGCCAGTAACCAATGATGTACCCCAGAGGTCAATACAGTGATGGAATACAGTATCACTGGAATACAGTGACTAACCCTGTTCAAGGTCTTCAGTAATGGTCTGGATGATGGGTCAGAGTGTTTACCCTCAGCAAGTCTACTGGTGACAAAAAACTTGGAAGAGTGGTTGACAAACCAGAGTGCAGCACTGCCATCCAGAGGGAACTCCACAAGCTGGAAAAATGGGCTGACAGGAGCCCTGTGAAATTCAACAATGGAAAGTGCTAAGTCGTGCACCTAGTAAGGAACAATTCCACACACCAGTATATGCTGCAGATCCCCCATCTGGAAAGCAGTGTTTCAGAAAAGGACCTGGGTCTTTTTGAACACTAAACTGAACATGAGCCAGCACTGTGCCCTTCCTGCAAAGGTGATTGATATCCTGGTCTGCTTTGGACAAAGCATTGCCAGCAGGATGTGATCCCTCCCTTCTACTCAACTCTGATGAAGCCACACCCAGAGTGCTGGGTCCAATTCTGGGCTCTCTAGTACAAGAGAGACACAGACCTACTGCAGACGCTCCTGTGAAGCGCCAGGAGACTAGAGCATCTCTGATAAGACAAAAGGCTGAGACATCTGGGACTATTCAGTCTGGAGAAGAGAAGGCTCAGGAGGGTGCAAAAGTCAATGCATATAAAATACCTGAAGGAAGAGAGCAAAGAGAACACAGCCAGGTTCTTTGCAGTGGTGACTAGTCAGAGGCGATGGGCACACACTGAAACACAGGAGGTTTCCTCTGAATATCAGCAGACAATTTTTTATTATGCGGGTGACTGAGCACTGGCATAGGCTGCCAGAGAGGTTGTGAAGTCTTGGAGATATTCAGAAGTGGCTCTAGGTGTCCCTGCTTGAAGCGTAGGGTTGACAAGACAACCTCCAGATGTTCTTTTCAATCTCAATGATATTGTGATACTCCGTTTCTGAGGAACTGGGTCCTTTGCATCATGAAAGTGTGCAAAAAAATAAAAGATGGGATTAACCCTGTAGATTGAAATGAAATATGTCTTCTGTGACACTGGAAGTCAGTGGTTCAGGCACACTTGCAAGGGATGCAGATGGTTTTGCTCTGCTTTCCAGCAAAGTAACAAATGCTTAGAAACAAATTCAATGCCTATTTCTCTCTCAATTTCACAGTCTCATGTTACCCACAGAATATTCAGAGTGGTGGTGTGTGTCTTCCTAAGTAGCTGTTACGTATGATAGTACATAGAGCAGGCCCTGCTCTCCTGGAAAAAGCTAAACGCCTGTCTGCCAAATGGAGGTAATGAATGGATCCCATGTTTTGATCTGACTGCAAGTGCAGGTTTTCGTTCCCTATTAGGCTGTCTTTATCTCAACCCACAAGTTTACTCACTTTTATACTTTCAAATCTTTTCCCCATTCCATGGCATGGTGTGAGTTTTGTGGGGCTTAGTTGCCTACCAGGCTATACCCACAGCTTCCCAAATTCCAGAAAGTGGCAGGACATCCGCCAAACAATGGGAAATAATGAATTTATTTCTCTTTCTGCCTTCATTGTAATGCAGGCTATGTATTTCTAAATAAACTGGTTTTATCTTGACCCATGAGGGATTTTTTACATCTTATTTTCCCCCGCCAATCCTGTTGGAGAAAGAGAGAGAGGGACTGCACGGACATCTGGCAACTGAACAAGGCGAACTGCCACAAGACATAACATCTCTTAGTCCCTGAAGGCACTTCTTTAAAGGCAGGCTTTCTTTAGCCTCCCAAGATAATATGGAGGTAATTCTCCACATCCCCTACAAGCCCCTTCTACACAATTGTGCAGTATGTTCTTAAGAGTTTCCCCAATAGTTTACCTGTTATGCAAGAACATATTATTTCCCATGTTAATCCTGTCACATGTACTAGCTTATTCACTATTCAATTCCTGTTTATAATGAAGAATTGTCTAAAATTTATAAAGTGACCTAAATAATTTCCTATAGCAGTAAGATCCTTTCTTTTTCAAATTCAGACCCTTATAATTTTAGAACAATTATTTTAAATACAAATTTTATTTCCCTGTGCCATGAAGGATTTTTTTTTTTTTAAGTATTTACTTCGAAACACATTTTTAAGCCTGTATCATGTGGGCTTAACTGTGATACAGAAAGGTTGTGTACTGCTGGTAGGCAGGATACATTATTTTACAAAATCAAATCAGTAAGATTGTCGGGTCTGAGGAACTTCCTTACGTGTTGCTCTCTAGGGTTATGTTCAAAAGGAGTCTTTAATAAGCTGATCTCTGAAATACCATGACCAGAGGGCATATTTTCTTAAAGGATTAAGTTCTGATTGTTTGGTTGAAAACTGGAGGAAGAGAGATGTGGAAAGGATAGCATTAAAGATCCTTCTTTGATAATTATATTATTTATAAATCAATAAAGGCAACAGAGATGAAACAAATTTGACTGTTTTTTCTGCCATAGTTCTCAAGCTTAAAAAGGAAAATATTTTTCCTCATTATCTCCTCAAAATATGCCACAGGGTTCTTCAAAAGATTCTGCTATCGAGACCTCAAACTACAATATCAGAAAAAACATCCCTGAGGAAAAACTTTACTTTTGAGAAAGTATATGACTGAATGCCCTCCTCTTTATAGATAAAAGCTTGGCAGAAACTTTGGTGATTTCAGACTGAACAAAAGGCCAACTAAATTCTTTTTCTCCAAATATATTTCTTAACTACCTTTCACTCACAAAGTGCATTACAACTATCAAGTGGCTCCAGTCACGCTGTTATGAACTCAAACTTTCATTACATCAAAATGTAAAAAGGTCACAAAAGTCATCCACTCCTCATGTGTAATCCTAGGAGGAGACCCAGCTCTTCACATTTGTCAATAATGAGTAGTTTCAGTCTGCATACTTTCTCTCAAATTGGAATTTTGTTTTCCATCTATAGGGAAATTCAATAATCTGTCTACTAGATAGAGTGAGTGATGTTTGAAAACCCTCTAGAAAGCATTATAGCAAGACGGCCTTTCCTGCAAATCTCCAGCTGGTATTATATTTTATCACACATTTCAGGGCTTAAACATATGTAATAGAAGTGAAGATCATTAGTTTAACCTTGTACATGGCATACAGCCTTTTGAATGACTCTAAATGAAGATTATAAAACAGAGTTTCTTGGTTCATTTATACAAGGCACTGTTGTTTCTCCATTAATAACCAGCATCCTGACTTCCATAAAAATCTGCAGTATACATAGAAAACATCAGTTCAAGTGCACTCACTATTATTTTTAAACATCTTTGAATTCTCCTTTCAGTTGTAAAGCTTTCATTAAGATCAAGAAATCCTGTTTTCATAGGAATTATAACTCAATAAAGCAAAGGTCAATATTTACTTTTTTTTTTTACTTTCAACACATTTTATAAGATTTTTATTACCTTTGTCCTTAAAGCAACATTAAAATTAGTCTTAAACAGCCTCCTTAAATTACATAGCTGCTTTACTTGTATTATACACAGTTAACATTAGCACTCTTACAGGGTACAGTGAGCGATAATAACATAAACCACTTGTTTTATATTAAGACTAAGAAGTTGCATTCTTTCTGAGCCCATTCTCAAATTCCTCAAAATCTTCCTTTATCTGTCTAAGTAAAGCACATTTTCCGTCTTCCGTCAGATACATGATATAGACATAAAAAAAATTAAATACTTGATGCACACATGATCTTATTTTAAAATCAAGAAGGTTGATTGAAGGAGAGGACTGCTGTGGGGTGTCAGTTTTTTGGTCTGCTTGGTTTACATGTATCACTCAAGAGGTTGTCTGTGGAAAGTAGCATTCTAGAAAATGCTAGAAGAAAATGCTAGAAAGCTTCTAGCAAAGTAGAATTTTGTCTCAAACACAGAATTTATACAAATATAATTTAGATCTTTTATAAGATAAATTTAGTCCTTAAATGGAAAAGTAACTTTAAAAAACAAGGTCATACATTGGGTTCCTATATATATTTCAGGGAACTTCCTGTGCCAAATCATAGAAATTAATTTCATTCTATCTATTGCTGGACAGTTTGGGCATTTTCCTCTTTTTTCTTCACCAAAAGTGTTCAAATTTTTTCATGGAAAATTCATTCTCTATAACATTGAAAGATTAAATAAATAAAAGTGACATTCTAATTTTTGTACTGATTCATAGCATACTGAAATATTCTTCATTAATGAACAGAAATAAAATGTGGTATGTGAACTCCACAAAACCTTAAATTGGTTTTGTCTCTCCTTAAGGACTTTTAGTTCAGAAGCTTAATGAGCTCATTCTCTTCTTTCACCTGATTCCTTAGATGTCACACATTTTTCATAATGAGCTGTAGCTAATCCAGAAGGGAGACCATGACAGAGTGTTGGAAATGAAGTCTGGCTTTCTAAAATATCATCGTAAATATGCAAAACTTCATAAATAGTAAGTTTCCTCTACTGTTCCATACACACAAATCTGTCCTGCTCAAAACCAACAAGTTTTCCCACTGCCTTCAGGAAAATCATTCTTCAGAAAAATCTACAACCTTTGAGGAATTGTTTTATCAAAAGAGGTTCTGATGACAACGCCAAGCTGTGTGAACTGCAGGGGAAAACTTGCATCTTGGTACCTTCATCACATGTGAGTGACCAAGATACAGACCCAGACCGGCAGGGAAACGGAATCATTTATTCAAAGAAACGAGCTGGTTTTATACACTTTTCCAAGGCACAGCATTTCCTTACATGGTAATTCTTGCTACATGATCTATCCCGTGTTGCCACATCAGCAACACACTTTCTCAATGTCATTCTAGGGAGTGGTCACTCGCTGTTCACCCATCTATCAGCTCCCTGCAGGCTCTTCTCCATAGGGGTCTGCCATGTGACACCTCTTCCCGTCAGGGCCCGGTGGAGACAAGCCTCTGTGTGCTGCCATGTGCTCCTTTGTGCTGCCATGTGCTTCTGCAGGCATGTCCCACAGCCCACAGCTCAACTCCATCCCATCTCTTCTCACAATCGTTATGTTTTAATGAGAAAATATCAGCCTCCTGGGCTTACATGCAACCTTCAGAAATACTAAATTCAAGTATGTTTAAGTGGGGAAGGATAAAAAACCAGCAAAACCTATATATTTAACAGCACATAGCTGAGTCATTTAAAATCAAAATTATGTGGATTGTGTGAATTTAAATCTTCAAGAGAGATGAAATTTAAGAGTGTAAATGGTAGCATGTGTCACTAATATTTGATCTTTCAGTGCAGCTTTCTGAGAGCTGGTAAAATACCATGAAGGTTTTACAGGTACCAAGCATATCATTATGCTATTCCTAAAATCAAATCAAAAAGCATATCATTATGCTATTCCTGAAATCTAATTAAAAAAAGAAAGATTATATTTCTTTAATCTTATTTGAATCACAGAATGGAATCATCAAGGTTGCAAATGACCTCCAAGATCATCAAATCCAACCTTGACCAAATACCATCATGGTCACTAAACCGTACCGCAAAGTGCTGCATCTACTCAATTTTTTTAACACTTCTGAAGATGGAAATGATATTTTGCATGATACGCATAGGTAAAATTTTGTGAATCAACAATTAATCTAAAGTTCTATATTCTGCTGCAAAATATCATGACTGTTCTGTCACCATGGTAAGAGTATCAATGAGAAAGTTTTCAAATTACTTAAACCAGTTTATTTTCTAGACTTTTTATAATATTTAGATAATTGAGATATTTTTTGCTACAAAATAGATCTTGACTGTATCTCTGAGGGCACACATTAAACCCCATTTGTTTATCAGTTAAATGGCTAGTAGTGAGACACCACAGCCCAATAGTTATTCTGAGAATACATTTCTTACTGTAACTCTTTCAAATAACATCTGTTGCTGGAAAGAGGAATATGGTTTCATGCTTTGGTTGCATGGCTGAGAACAAATCTGTTTAATTGCATACAGGATGGAAGCTGTTCTGCACTGGAAACTAAAGTAATGCTCTATAATTTATCTGTATAGGAGGCTTTTCCATACAGTGGTGACTAATTAAGCAGCTAAAGTTATTAAGTTACTTTGTCATGTGGAAACTTTTATACCACAGTGAGTACAATCCTTTTTTTTTTTTTTTTTTGGTGATTTATTTTACAGTGTTTCATAAGCAACAAGAGCTAAGCTTACAAGGCTCTTTTTTTACTTTGATGATATAACTGTTACCTTTGAATATACAGAGTAGTCTATGGCAGTGGAATTAAGGCTACCTAAAAACATCAAAATAAACAAACAATATCCCACCAACCCTAAAGAATTGTGATCTTAATTCACTTCATACCTAGGCTACAGCCCTGCCATGGTTTAGTATAGTCTGGGTTTTTAGTAAAGAGGGCTTCAGCCACGGAAGTGATTCTCTTGCAAAGAGGTGCTTACGGCTTCCTCTATGACCCGACAGAACCAATCAACTGGCTAGTTTGAATATTGGCAACTTTTTTAAGCAACTTAAGAAGTTTGACACGCCTCTGTGATCCACATTTATGAACGAACAGAGCCTGGGAAAGCCTCTCGTGCTTCCAGCCTTTGGACAGGCAACTGGGGGCCTGCGCGGCCCAGAGGGGCCGGGCCGGGCCCTGCTCGGCCCGGGCTGGCCAGGAGACAGCCATGCTGGAGCCGTGCGGCCCTGTTCCACCCACAGCCCCTCAGTGCGGGCCAGCCCCGCAGCCCTGCTCCGTGCAGACGGTGAGGCCCAACTCCCCCCTGCCTCCAGTTCGGCAGAAGATTCATCTGAGGCGCTGCCCGGCAAAGCTCATGTGACCAACAGCGATAAGTGAACTCCAGCTGTGGGGCCGGGTGAGATTAACCCTTATAGTGCTGTAAAATTCCTCCAGAACAGATAAAGCCTGCAGACGTCAATCCTCTCCCGAGTCAGAGGAAGAGGAAAGGTGGAGGCAAGCGAAGAAAACACCACAGAGACACCAAAGTCAGTAAAGAAGGAAGAGCTGAAACCCCAACGGAGGAGAAAGAGATGCTTCAAGCTCAGAAGCTGAAACTCTATTGTAAAGCTATGGTGATGGACTGTGATACATCAGAGTACCCGTTGTAATTTCATGAAAACATGGGGGGGTGGAGCGTTCAAATTGCAATTGTGAGCAAAAGTATCTGTGCTGAAATGAGCAAATGTTGAAGTAGCTGTAAGTTGATGAGAAGTTTGAACAGAGAGAGATGAAAGTGAGGAGGATCCTTGCTCCCAGGGAAGGAGAAGACCTCTGTTCCTAGAGATGAAGATGCTCCCAGAGATAGGTGAAGAGAACCTTTGTTTCTGAACAGCTCATCCTTAAAATGGTACCCTATTTGCAAAGATTGGACCCTTGAAAACAGTTGTGGGGAAAGCTGTAAGTCGAGGGAAGGGACTTTCACATGCAAGCAAAGAACCAACCTGGGTGGCTGTCTTGCTGTGATATTGAAGCCGTGAGAGAACTTCTTGTGGAGATGTCTCCATAGCATGAGCAAGAGAGACTCCTCTCCCTAAGTGAACTGTACAAGGTTATTATAGAAGTGGTAAACTGACTGAAAATCTCAAGGGTTGTCTTTTTACATTGTCTGTGGAAGAAGGGAGAAAGGTGGGAGGAGGAAAGTGTTCTGAAGGTTTAGTCTGACTTTTTTTTTCCTTTCTTTTAGGTCTGTTAATTAACTTCTTTATATTCTTTTAAGTTTTCTGCCTGCTTTGCTTTTTCTCCTAATCCTTATCTCACAGAAGGAAAGTAAGTAAGTAATAGATATTTTGAATGAAACCACTACACATAATTGGTGTTTCTGCCTGGTTTACAAACTGAACCCACTACAAGCCCAAATGGTCTTCTATTTGCTTTCAGTTGCAGTAATGCTTGAGGCACATTTTCTTTCATTCCTCGATTAAAATACTGAATCTCCCTCTCAAGTTTTGTTTAATTCACTTCTGTGATAACCTAAAATCCCTAAGCAAAGTTTTGCTTCAGTTGCCATCTTCTTTCCCTTAAATCCATTTTTTTTCACATCTTTCAGGGTATATGGGAAATGCCTATTAAGTATGTCTGTTATATTGAATTACTAGTTAAAAGTAAGACTACGCAAAACTGTTATATCAGCGGTATCCCAAAATTTGTCCTCATTACCTATTAGCCATGGGAAGTTTATATTCAACAGAAGTAACAGAAATAAAACACTTTTGTGGGTTTGTTTTAGCACTACTCACACAATTTAGCTAAAGAAAACGGGCAGAAATTCAAACAAAATTATAATCGCAGATTTTTTTTTAACATGATGATGTGCAGATTAAAATTAATGCAGTACAACTTCAATTTCCCAAAACAAGACTATACGGCAGGTAAAGAAGATTAAAAAAAGGTGAGGGGGGCAGGAGGGAGGGGGGCAAGGGGGAGGAAGGGCAATGGTTTTTTTTGTTTGTTCATTTGGCTTAAACTCTTAGAAACTGTGAAAACCCTCTACAGCATCAGAAGAGATCCAATGAACTTTACTATTGACATTTGTCAAAATATTTCATATAGCTTTTTGAAATGTAATCAACATTAAAAAAATTCATAAATCCTAAATATTGAGTGAAGTTTCCCTATATATGATCCTACTATTTGCTTGTGACTGAGTAAATGAGTAAAAACCAGAAAGAACAGTAAAGCAAACACAGATTGAGACCATTTACTCATACCCACTGGTATGTTACAGTCTTTACCTATGCCGCTATGCTTTTGGTGATTCTCAGTGGAGTGAGAAAACAGCTCTTTGCAAACACTCCCCTGGCTCTGCACATTCTCAATAATGCCTTGCTCCTCTTTGGGAGAGAAAACCCAGCCAACACCAAGCTAGGAGCTCTCCAACAGTCTAGAAGTACAAATGACTTGTAGAAATAACTGACCTTAAATGGTGAGGTATATTTCCCAGTACTGCCTAATTTATAGGCAGGGGAGCCTTGGGGTGTCTTTTGCAATCGCTTAAGGACAAGAGGCTGGTCTCAAATATGAGACAGATTTGGCCCCTTAGATATCCTCACCCATCTGCTTTTCTCCAAGTGAATCCTGGCCTACACCTAGGCAACAGTCATCTATCATGTGCTGCATCTGTCACGTCACAAGGAAAAGATGACAATGAGACCCAGGGGACAGTACAGTGTGTGAAGCCAATGGAAAGGTTAACAAGAATCACCTAGAGAAGGGGGATGTTTGTTGTCATTCCCAGGTGAAGGAAAGATTTGTTATTTATTTTTCCTTTTAATGTCTTTTGCAGAACATAAGTGAAAATGGCACTCTTTGTTGTCAATATCCAGAGTTTCATATCTGCATACAAAGTTTGAAAAGTATTTTTTCACTGAAACAGTTAAAATGAAGTATGTCCCTATTTCTTAAAGCTAGACATATCTCTTAATGAAAATTACAAGACACTTTAGTGTGATAAATAATACATGACAAGGTGTGTGTTGCTGTGAGATAATGCTCATCTCAAAGGCACAGTGACATATGCCTTGGAGTGTCTTAGTGCAATTATAAAATGGCTCAGAGTTAGATTTTTGAAAAGAAGATTCACATGTTCATAGCTTTCCAGAAGAGAAACATGACTAATTTGTTACTATAATGATTACTGTCAGATTTAGGAGGAGAAATAATAATGTTGGTTTAATATTCTTATAATTTTTGTAATTTTCTGACACAAGCATTACATTTATTGTTCTATGGGACTGGAGTCCAGCCAAGGTCTCTGCTATGACAGTCTTAAACAGCACTATAGTTGGTATCAGCAATCTGTAGTGAAATGTTTCCTACCAGCAAAAATATTGAATTAACTGATTCTGAATTTCTTCCAATTGGGAAGTCACAGTTTGATTATCATGTTTTCATCACCTTTGACTGACCCCACATTTGACTCATGCTTTCACAAAGGGCAATGACAGGAGCCCCAAACTTGTGGGTATTAGTGTAGAGAAAGGGAAATTTTATTCCTTGAAGCCCCTAATCTCCACTTACTATAGGTGGTGGGAAGTGGTTATGTTTGCCTCCTTGAGAAATATGTAAGCAAAACCAGGTGGAACAACATGGCAGAAAATTAATCCTCCCTCCCCTCCTTCTCCTTTGCTTGCACCCCAGGGACTGCTGGGGAAATAAGGAGCCAGTGCTGAAAATCTGTTCCCACTGTGCTCTGGGAGTATTGCTGCAGTCACACCTCCAATTCTCAAATGAACCCTCCACATAGAGACACAATTGTTAAGTATTAGAATGCTAGATACAAAATGCTGCACATACTAACAAGACTTTTTAATTATAATATCCAGCATGATTGCCTGTCTATGTTCTCGGATGCCCCATTACGCATTTCTTTGTGGCATAAACAAATATATATATATATATATATTATAGCTGTAGCATTGTATATGTTTCTCACTTATTAAAAAAGCCCACTAGAAATAAGACTGTAAGATAAATTACATAAAGAAAATAGATTATTTACCCCTCTCATAAATTTATTTTGAGATGCTAACATTTGCAATCAGTTCACCAAAGTTAGCATTTCGTTTTCAGGTTTTCTAATAAAAGGAAGGGGAGAAAGAGATGAATATATATTTGTGATATATTACTGACTGTCAGCCATTTCTAAGTTAACATTTTTAGAAGGACTAGTTTTTAAATCTCTTTTTTTTCTGGCAATGTTGACTTCAGGTAAGCACATAAACTCCCACTAGCAATGATTGCTGCATGTAGGGGTCTATAAAAACGCGAAAGGTCACTGTACATAGCAATCAGCTGGGGCTGTGAGAGAACGCACTGACATTTATAATACACCCAAAACAGAAACAGTTCCTATGGAGACTATGCATGTGTTTTAATAATGCAGAGTTATTTATAAAATTCTAATATGAACATTTATATGAAATAAATACACTTATGGCTTGCATAAGAGAATCCAAGCCTGGTTAATGTGTAACTATTACACTGCACTCATCTCTTTCTGTGTCTGCTGTGATGTGGCTGGTTTGATTATATTTCAAATATTTTTTTAAATATCATCCTTCATTTGTTGTTGGAGTACACCACAGTCTCATATCTATATTCCTTCTAGACTTGTGGTTTCACATGCTTCCTTGAATATTTCCACCCCTCATTCCCAGCCCAGTTTATTGCTACTGTGTAGAGCACAGAATGAATTAGACTCTGCCATGTCTGATATGCAATATTTACTCACTGGACTGTTATGTCAGTCATGAGTATCAGGTTTTTCCTGAGCAATTTATCTACTTTCTTTTTCTTTAAGGTAATGCTCTTGCCTCTGAAACAGACCTTGATGGCACGTTGGATTACTCCTAGAAAATTGTCTACACCCTTTGAGTAGACAGGTCAGCACAGCTAATGAATCCCAATCATTTGGAAAAGTTATGAGTAGTAAAGAACTTTGTGGAATGATTTTTTGTGCACACCTATCACAATAAAGTCAACAGAAGTACAGTTTTAGATCAGACCTATTTCTATGGAGGACAGTTAGGAACCACTTGATTCCAGACTTTGTCTAGATCTGGTCAAGATCCTTGCCGTCATGGGTAAAAAAGTGTAACAACTCACATACCTCTCGCTGACAAGCATAAAGTGAGTTAGTGCTTTCACTCCTGGTCACGGCAATTGACATTCGTGTTCAAAAGTATTGCTATAACTGGTCTGTTACTGTCAAGCTCTTCCAGTGGTCTTAATGTAGCAGATTGTGAGACACTAATGATAAATTAGGATAAGTACAATAAAATGTTATTAGAATGATAAAATCAGACAAGAGATACAGAAACAAGCAAAAGAAACTTACGTTGGAACAAGATGTTCAAGACATCAGGTAAGTGTGAAACATTGATTAGCCTTGGACCTTTTTCTTATGGGAAAAGAATGGGCAAGAACTATTGTCATCTGGAGACTAAATGTAAGTCAC
Organism: Coloeus monedula; assembly: GCF_965178545.1. Classification (NCBI taxonomy): domain Eukaryota; kingdom Metazoa; phylum Chordata; class Aves; order Passeriformes; family Corvidae; genus Coloeus; species Coloeus monedula. The sequence goes on from NC_138781.1 coordinate 104,485,891, forward strand.
CTGGTCATGTAATATAGAAATAGTTGTGAGTGGTTACCCAGATGATTTCCATCCTTTTGATGACTATAGAACTCATTAAATTGCAAACCATTTTTTACCTCTACTTCCACTGCTTCAGTATTTCAGAGAAAACAGGAGCATATAGTATGTGGTGTGCTGCTGTACATCAGCTACTGAAAAAAGGCACTTCAAATTCCGTTTCCACAAACACAGACCTCTCTTTAATTATAATATAGTGATCGTTTCAACAGAGTTTGCATTCTCTAAAACTACTACCCAGTCTCTTAGTGTCATGTGAAAAGGAAAGATATACTCAAACCCTTAGTGTTTCATTAGTCTGTCAGCACCCCAAGAAAGTTGAGACCCTTGCTCCTGACCAGTCTGTCAGTGGCCTGTTATGGGGACCCTTCACTGAACAGTTCACAAGACTGGAGGGTGGCTTGACTGACTGTTCAGGGTCACATGCCAAACAGAGACCCCCTCCTGGGGGTCCTTTAACTGCTGCCAGCAATGGCCAGTGCCCCTGAAGGAGTCACATTAACAGTTTACAAAGTAACACTCTTTATAAATTAAATTGTGATAGGGTAAGGTTCAAGGATTGCTGGTGATTTTATCAGCTATCAAGTACCACTGAGTTTCCTTCTCTGCAAGGGTTTCAATGGAGCCTGGCTGAGGTACCTCCAGTCTGCTCCACCCTCCCTTTAGTCCCCCTTAGATTGTATTCTCTCTGGGAGGTTGGACATGCTGATTGCATTCCATTCAGAGAGTAGCAATTGTATTTTCCCCTATAATTTCCATACCATTGTTTTTACTGCCAGTCATCTTCCCACAATTATGATTATTATAATTATGATTATTATCATTATTATTTTACAAGTAAGAAACAAACTGCTGTTGAGTAAAGTAGTGGAATGTCCAGGAACAGGTTCCTAAGTGAGAAATAAAGAGAGCAGAAATGTTCTTGCTGTTTAATGTAAATTGGTTGAATTACCAAGCTAGTGTCCTAACATTCTGGATTTGGTCAGGACTGAGAGAAGGAGGTTCTGTTAGTGGGCAAATACTCAGGCTATCTAATACTCTGTGCCATGGGAGATGCAAGGGGAGTGGATCTCTTATCTTATAGAAAGATGCAACAAGAGAAATCTGTAAAGTTGTATCAGTTAGATATTTTAACCTTCCAGGACTATGTCTTATTTTAATAATGTTTAAAAAGTACTTCATAGTCTTGATTATTTTTTAGAAAAAAACCAAGCTCCTGAGCTTTAAGATCAGTTCTTCACTTGAATGTAATAGAATTTTTTTTATTCTGAAAATTTGTCACTTGTAATTTCCCGGGTTTGCAAGATCTAGGAAATTTAAGCCATTTTTACTGTATAAAGGAGAAAGTCTAGACTAATCTACATTTAAAATTGTGATACATCTGTCTGCCAAGGCTGTACCTATGTGAATAGGACAGACCTAGAGATTTCCCCCAGGAGGTTCCTGCTGTGCACAGGCCATCTAAATGATGCTATTTGCAAGCTTGAATGCACTGTTGATTAACATCTGGGGTGGTTAATCAGGACAACCTAGGAACCTTCTAACAGTTCAGTCTTTTCTATGTAGGAGATGCTTTGAATATAGTTTAAAATAATCTGTAACAAATGCTCATGCATATCCTGGGGTTGCCACATAGGACAGGAGGACTGCTCTGTTACAGAAAATCACCAGAAAATCAGTTCAAGAAGTCACACCTAATCCAGGAAAAGATGTCATGTCAAAAACACTTCAAATGGGGACCCCCATTATCATGCACATCATGACTGTTTATCCTGTTTGAGGAATTTGCTCACTCACATCAGGATATGTTTTTTTCATATTCAGTCTGTGAATGTCTGTGCAACAAATAAATTGGGAAACGTGAAAACTATCTTGTGTTTTATTATTTCAGTGCACTCACCATAGATTCTTTTGGGAAATATTAAATAAAGTTTTATTTTCATATAAAATTGTTGTGAATAATGACAGCCTCTTTGTTTTTCAATTTACATCTACATAATCTCCCTATTAAACACTAATAAATGTAAAAAATTTTAATACTGAAAAATGAGATTTCAATAAATGGATACTGCTTCCATATTGGTTGCTGTAACAGTTGTTATGATCTTAGAATATATCTCTTTATTTAATTCAGAGAAGAAGATCTGTTCAATGCTTGAGCTTTGTGAAAGGTTAACTCAAGTAAAATTAACATCTTTGTATACTATATTCTTCTCCATTAGGAATGGACAGATGAAACAATGTAGGCTGTGCAATATTTAGCCTGTATACCTACATATAAATCTGAGCACTCCGAACCAGGAAGTTTTATGCACCATCACAAATCATCTTTGATGCAAACAAAAATTCTAAGCTTGCAAAAGCAGTGAGTTTAACAACTTGATCAATGTACCAATACTGAAGTAAACACATACAAATTAGCTTCTAAATCTTAACAGAGGAAAGTGTTATATTAGTCTAAAGAGTGTTTCAGATATAAACTGGCTTTTTAGAATCAATGTACTATATTTTGTGAATTGTTAGTTAAAACAAGCAAACAAAAAGCTTGTTGAAGGTATAACCTTGACTACTCCGAAATCAATGTAGGTAAATCCATCTGTAATGTACAGACCACATGTTAAAAGATTGGCATGTTCAATAGGATAGTAAATCAGATATAAATCTGTCTAATGTGAAAGCATGGTTTGGTCATGTCATACATGCCTAAAGGACTTTGTATGAGCTAGGACAGAATTTCTGTTAGTTTAAGATGGATAATCCATTATATTATTCAGAGTGCAGTAATAATTATAGCATATGAATGCTATAAAAGAATAAATAATAAATGAGTGCATAAATACTTTGGTCATAAATCCCATGATCTTTCATTGCAAACTGAATGCTGAGTTTGCCCTGTAGGGTTCCTTACAACTTGGTCAAAGTAGGTCAAGTACTTCCTTAAGTCAAAATACCCTGCCAAAGCCTAATCAGAAGCTGTGCTTAAGTGCAGAGGATCTCAGAAGAGTGACCAGTGAGGCACCCACTGACAGTAGGGTTATAAGATGGGAGGTCCTGCTCCCAGATATTACCAAGATAATTTTCTTGAGTGTTTCTTGTGACGCTCTTTTGGTTGTACCTACACAACTCAAGCTACACAGCTCAGCCAGATAACAGAATGTTCAGTTTCTCCCTGACCACACAGGTAACCTATGCTTCTGCTAAAGACTTTCATTGATTCTGCTAGATTACTAGAAAATAGGTCTACATAATTCTAACATTTATTTAGAATTAACAGACAACTTCTATCATCTCAAAATGGGTCACAGCACTGAATGTCCATGTGATTGACACTTAAGTTTTAAACAAGTTTTAAAACAAGCTTTAAACAAATTGTACAGCTACTGTGGAAAGGCATTTGATGAAGTGAGAGATTTCAAAAGGTATTTTTTCCACTGTTTAGTATAAATATTCTACCAGTAATCTTAATTCAGAAAAGGAACCAGAAATAAGAGAAATGAAAGTTAAATTGGGGCTTTTTTTCCCTTTTCTTGATTTTTGACCACTGACCTATGGACATATATTGCTCTTGTCAGAGTAACAGATAAGCACAGGAAGCATCTGTAAATTAGAAAGCGTGAGATACATCAGCTCTTCTGTTTCAGGAGACAATTTATTAATATAACTGTCAATTTGTTAATTTAACTCATCACAGAGCTGGCATTGCAATGTAGCTGAAAAACTGATAGCTTTATAAAATTTCATCTTGGGAAGAGCTCTTCAAAATGTGAAAATTTAAGCCATATGACTTTAATTAGTCACAAGTTTGATCCCTTCTATTTAACAGGATAATCATATTAACAGAATTTATACCTTATTCAATTGATTTTCAGGAAACACTGCATTTCCAAAATATTGCATCTGGAAAATTCATCTAAAAATACAGCAAATAATGCTTGTGAAAGTTACATCACAGGCTAGAGAAGGCCAGATGAGTCACATACCACTTAAATTTCACATGTTAACTACAATCACACTCATTTAGAATTTGTCGTCAAAATAGACATACCTTTCAGATATACGGGTCTAGATGGACTTAACAGTTAGGGATAATTTAAGCTAAAAGTTCTTTGATGCTGGAATCCACATGCAGAGGGCAACCTTATGTACCACAGCTTGTTATGGATGAACCATATGTACAGAGCTTAAAATTTCTTATTACTCCCATTAATGTCTAATTTATGGGCCTAACTTACCTAATTAATATGGCAAATTCTAATAAAAACCATATTAAAATTGCTATACAAAAAGTTTCTAGTGCCTCTGCCTTTTCTCTGGTGCTTTGCCCATCATTCCCTTATCCCTAGTGCACAGCTGACAGATTCAGTCTTTTTCAAAAAAGAAGGAAGGAAGTATTCAAATAAGTGTCTATTTGGGCAGTAGCATGATGTTCAGGACAGTACCATCTTCTTTCTCAGCATTGGATCTGCTTAGGGCTATTTTTTTTATTTTTTCTTAGCAGTCTGCATCCTTCTCATGGGTTACCAGACAGAGATTTGTAATTGCACCTGTCCTCCAGTTCTAAATATCGTGAAGAGTAATTTTATTCTAAACCAAATGCCTATTAAAGGTATTTAAAGAGGTTCAGTTAAAATGGGTGAGAAAATAGCCACTTGCTAACTTAACAATTGTAAAAACAAGTGAGATCCAGCTCAGGCAAAATGAGTTCAGAAAATCCTTGAGATCTTGCAATGCCAGGTTAACAGGCCCATAGCCTTCTGCTAGTAAGAGCAAAATCATATTTTCCTGACTATAGCAGCATATTCCCTGATGATGGCATAAGCTTAAGAGACTTATATTAAATTAATAACGATGCCAGATGCTACCAATTTTTCTGTGTCTAAGTCCTATCTTCTAAATGGGGATATTGGTACTGCCTTACCTCAGGTATTAAAGATTAAAATAACATCATCTATGATAAGAGCCCTATGGATGTATTTCATAAATATCTGACTTAGGAAAACCAATCAACTAAAAGCAATGCATGCAAACAGAGTTAGAGTTCTTCCAAGAGCACGTCTCAGGAAGGACGACCTCTTTCAGAGTGAACTCATCCTGCTCTGAGGGCAAGGGAGGAACAGAGAAGGACAGCTAGAGCAGCTCTAATAATGGAGCAGCAGTCATGTGAAGGAAGACTTACAAAACCAGGACTCTGCAGAGTGGAGAATGGGGGGACAGAGGGAGCAGGATTTACTCAGATTTACAAAATCAAGGATATAGTATATAATCTGGTGCTGGTTATAGCTGGGATAGAGTTAATTTTCTTCATAGTGGCTGGTATGGGGCTGTGTTTTGGATTTGTGCTGAACACAAGGTTGATAATTTAGAGATACTTTTGGTTTTGCTGAGCACAACTTACAGAGAGCCAAGGTCTTTTCTGCTTTTTGTAGTGCCCTACTGGTGAGGAACCCGGGGATGCATGGGAGGCACAGCCAGGACAGGTGACCCCAGCTGACTAAAGGGATATTCCAGACCATATGGCATCATTCTTAGGATATAAAGTGGGAGGAAGAAGGAGGAAGAGAGACATGTTTGGAGTGGTGGCATTATTATCCTCCATGTAGAATATGGGGTTATATTTGTTAAAGTGGTTGAGGCTTACGCTCACCAGAAGGCCCTGTGGGAAAGGCCCAGCTGCGGGCGGGATGGATGGAAGTTGGGTGAGGGGTGAGAGGCAGTTGCGGGTGAGGAGAGAGGCGGTTGAGTGACAGTTGCCAGTGAGACTGTGATTGGCTGGAGCAGTGCATGGACAGCATGTGAGCAGCAAGCTGATTGGGTGATGGGACGCGTGGACAGCGGCACTTGCAGCTGTGCCAGCCAATGGGTGCCCTTCTGCTGTTAAATTCAGTTTGGTTTCGGTTGTGTTCGGTTGAGATTAAGGGTATAAAGAGGGGACGATTTTTGGCAATGAACGGATCTTCTTTGGACATACAAGGGCATCTGTCATCTTTGTTCCCCATTGCTACATTCTATAATCCATAAGAAAACACTTCCGTGTGCTAAGGGACCACCAAAAAAAAAAAAGTTCCTATCCTCCCTAAATAGCATTTTCTTTTGCAGGTGTCCAAGGCAGAATTCAGACTAGGCAGTGGTTGTGCCTTATACTCTTAGGTCTTGTATTTGTAGGTAGGACTGTCTTTCTAACTGTTGTTTCAGGTATCACATCAAACTCCCTTCCAAAATCCAACCATCTTCTTGACTTCATCCTCTGGCTATGAAAGATATGACTGCCCATCTTCAGACCAGTTCCTGAGCTCCTCCAGAGCCCTGCCAAGTGAGTCATTCCTGTGTGTATCTCATCATAAACACTTGGATCAATTCTCGAGCTCTGCATGTGTGGCCACAACTGTTGAATGTGAACTGGATGCATACAACTGTAGCGAAGCTAGCACTCATATCTTCCTCTTACATTCTAACCTGGAAAGTTAAAAGACAAGATGAAAACAACTGCCACAGGTTGCCTTGTGGCTATAAGCTCTATCTTTTAAGTTTTGCCCAGAATGCTCAATTATTTTCAAAGAAAAGGCCTGAAATTTTAAAGGAAATGCAGCTGCATGATTCAATAAGAAATACTTAAGTACTATGGCAGTTTAATGTCAGAGAAGTTACTGCAAATTGTCAGAGAAAAGAATTTATGTAAAGCAGAAGCTTTAAATCAAATTACCCAGACAGTTAATCTTACAAAAACTGTATCTTTAAACTTCGTATATACCCGTCCTCTTAAAAGCCACAATTTAAGATGATTTTCAGCCAACCTTAGCTTCTGAAGGCTCATGAGCCCTGGAGGATTACATGACTATTTGAAATTTAATTTTGCTGATGTTCTTGTCCTATTGGTTTGTCATAACACCACCACCTTGCAAAGATAAGGAAAGCACTCAAATGCACAACAAACCAATTTAGCACAACTAATGATCACAATCTACGTCTAACCTTATCTGTGGAAAATCTTTCTTTTCAGAAATCACTGTTATTGCACTACTTCAGGCAAACAGTAGATCAAGCTACAGATTGTCTTTAGTCATGCTTTTGTTCCACAAAACCTCTTCACAAAGGTCTCTCTGTTGGGTTCATCAATTTGATAGTAAAATCCTTCTATTATGGTCTAATACAAAAGAAAATAGGACTAATTAAAAATGTACAATTCAGGAATTCTCAGGAAAATAGATACAGTATTGCATATACTACAGAGGGGAACCACTTAGTAGCCAAGCTGCATTTAAAGTATATGCTAATAAGATTTAAACTACATAATTATAGGTTGATTCTCTGTTGGATTTTGGTGGTTTCTTGAATCCTTTGGTGGTGTGTGTTTTGTGAGCTTTTGAGCTGCATTAGGCACCTTCTGTGTGCAAAGAACTCAAATCTGGTCCATATCTGTTGTATAACATGCTGTAGCTTTTTATGATTTTTCACAACATCACACATACATTTTTTTCCCTGCATAGATAAGGTCATAGCAAAGCATGTCATTCTATACTATGATAGTATCTCAAGATTAACAGTATCTGAAGAGAAGCTGTCTCTTAGTGCTGGCTTGCATAATTTTTTGTATTTTGTTGTACTGTCCACAGGGATCTGTAGTGATCAACTGTATCAGCTGAATGCCCTCCTTAATTTCTGTGCTTTTGAAAATCATACATATATGATTATGGTCCTGTTCATGCAAATATTTTTCAGTCATATTTTAAAAGGCTTGTGAAGTAGCATCAGAGTTTGTTCTCAGTTCTTGTTTTATGCTCTAAATAACCTCCCGTCTGTTTCATGGTACAGAATTGCAACTTCAGAAATGTCTGGTATTTACCTTCCATCAAGCCCTTTCTATTACTGAGCACTTCTGTGACCTAGGAAAAATTAGTTATCAGTTTCTTTTTTTTTCATGAGTATTTACACATATATGAGACTGGAACATTTCAGAAAACAGTAAATTATAATTGTATTTACCTTATCTGACATCCCATCTCCTAAAATGCATTTCATTTTTAGAAGAAACAAAGTGGCCTCCTGGCCGGCAAGAAACCCAAGGCAATTCTAGTAAGGCAAATCAAAACAATTACATTTGTCTTGTTTTATACTAGCTTGAAATACAGCTGGTAATTTTAGGTTGGATTAAAGCTTTATCAGAAGCATTCATTATTACTTCCATGTTCACATACTGCTTTTCGTTTACATAACACAGAAATTTGTATACTTCACTACATTAAGTAAAGTAAAAGATGTAAGGTGGTTAAAATATTTGCTGATTAGGAAAATACTGTGCAAATATAGTAGGCTACTACATGTTTCTTCCACATGTATAGTACAAGTAAAAAAACCCAGCAACTTGGCTGTTAAATTATTACCTTGCAACACATGTGAAGGTTTTTAAGGTTACTGATCATCCTCTCCTAACATGTCGTAGTATAATATCAAGGAAGATTAGCCTTTCCTTTCTAAGACTTTTTTTTCTCCTTTCAGTCTACAATTTTAAAAATCTGTATGTTACCTGGGTTTCTTACTCTCACCTTTCCTCTGAAATAGCTATAACTGTAGGGATGTTAGAAGTAACAAATTCCCATCCTTTCCAAGGTTAAGAACTTTTTTTTTGTAAAATGGCTCAATGAGGTTACCAATATATGTATACCAGAAAACAGCAAAACTCTATGCCTCAAATACTTGCACACAATAATAATTTCAGTGAATTATTTATCTCAAGCCTGAGGTGGATTTTTATCATTATTTGATATACCTAGTGGCAGCTGAGGAAATGCAGGAACAGTGTCTGAGACCAGAAGAAGTCATTTAGCTGATATACATTCTCAGCATTTTTCTTATATTCAGAAATTTACAGTCGCACACAGATACATTCAGTGAAACACTTTCAGTTCCTGCAGCCTGACTAGTGACTAGAAAACACAATGGTCTTCAGTCTGAAAGTAGAGCTTCATTGCATTTTGTGACGTAGTGAATACTGGGCATAGTGCAGATATCAGAGTGATTTAAACTTCAATTTTCTCTCCACCCTGCAGTTCAAAAACGTCTTCCTCCCTTCCCCCAATTTTCTTCCAAGACAATGTAAGTAGTACAATACTTTTTTGTAAATGAGAAGCTAGTTGCTGACACTTTGAATACAGAAATTAATTAGTATTTCCATAGCAGTGTAAATAGCAGTCCCTGGAGGCGTGCAGTGGAGATAATGAACATCCAGATTAACAATACACATTACAGACATGAGTCTATTATTACACCTTAATAACATGCAAACGAACAGTCTTCAAGCAGTCAAAAGATGCTGTGTAATAACAGATTTCTCCAGGCTATAAACTGGATAAGGCAAGTACAGCACTTGTTCACATCACATAGATAGACGGCACAGTTTTACCTAGGAAGCTCTCTTGAAGGGGAAGTTTCAAAAGATGTGACTGGAAAGGTATAAACCATAACCATAAATATTTCTCCATCGTATCTAGACTTTCATCAGTCGTTGCTTTTGTGACCATGTGACACATTAATTGAATATAATAAATGTCAGTCTGGTGAAATTTGCAAAGTGATGTTGTGGGACATATAAATTAATAGTACAAATACCAGAAAAAAATATCCATCTTTCCTCATTACTATAATCTCACTGGGTGCTGGCTGTGTTTCAGAGCCAGTCAAAACACTTCATCCAAATAGGGTTTTTCAAATTAACCTACTTTAGTTTATTCACAGCCTGATTAAACAGATAATTAAAAGTTACAGATGCATAGCAGTACTAAATTACTGTGGCTTAAGTGCATCTGTGAGAAAGATTATTAGTCTTTGAGATGTTGGCAAGGACCCATGTGGTTAGGTCTATGAAGATGCACCAAGGTTCAATATTTTGCTGTCTTCAACACATTTTTTTCTGAATTTCTTTTCATTAAATTAAGCAACAGTAGGAAACCCACAGTACTTGTCAAACCAGTATGAGGGTAGTAGGCTTTGGGTTTGAGTTATTCCTCACCATGCTGTACCAATGAAAAAGTGTACATATCTCTATTCACAATACAGTCTCTGCAGCTGAATAATTCTATTTAACTCTACAGGAAACTGACTTGTCTTCAAAAATTTCCTGCGTTCTGCAGCTACTTGTTAAGAAATAATGACAGAAATTGGCCTTTATTACTGTAGTTCAAAGACAAGACTCAGAGATAAAGTAGGTGACTCCAAATTTTCAGCTTCTGTGATGTTAGCCTACAGACAAGGCCTGTAATTGGGATTCACAGGATTCTGCTTTCTGCAAAACAGCAGCAGTGAAACTTCAGCACAGACACAGATTGGGACTGACACAAAAAGTAATGTGCTTACAACGCTTTTTAAAATTCATTTGGTACCAGTTGCAAAGATTTCTCCCTGACTACTGTTTCTGAAACTACTGACTGAATTCTGTATTTATTCTTTTGATTTCTGAAATCCTCAAACCGAGTGTTTGATTGCCTTATTTAGCTGAGAAGCCAATTCTTTTTCTATCTGTTTTTCAAAAACTTGTCAAGAATAGGAAGTACAGATATTTAAAGCATGAAATGATTGAATGAACCATCCAAAAGTTTGAAATATGGGTCTAGACAACACTTTTAAGTGGTAAGCAGAAAAACTGACTCAGAGTTATTTCCTTATTACTTGGACTGTTTTACATGCTTGTGAACTAAATCACAATTCTAGGTTTAAAAGTGTATAAAATAAGCTAATTAAAAGAGCACATCTGTCAAAATATCAATTTGCTTTGCAGCTTGCTAAAATATGATTCAGAAAACAAGAAATCTCTTGTGGAATTTCATGGTATGGAGAGTTTTACATTTCACATGCAAACTTTGTTCTACAGGAGGACAAAACAAAGTCTTGATAAAACTAATTAATCTGTAGTTATAGCCTTATGTAGCCCAATAGAAAATGCTAACGATTGTCAAAGAGTGACAGTGGTGTCTCTTCTTCTAGTTCAGGTCCCATGATCCCCTGTGTGGTATAGGCCTGCCTGGGCTGGGGACTCAGGAGGTGACAAATGGCAGCCCTTGAAGGGAGCTGGGGGTGGGAGGCGACTGTGTTAGTCTTTAGCTTTAGCTCAAAGTCTCTGAGAGGGGAGCATGGACTGTGAGAAAAAGAGGAAAAAAAACCAAGCCAAACCAAAAAACCTAGTGAAAAACTCCCACATATATAAACCCAAGGGAGGGAGGAAAAACACCTCATGTTGAACTTCATATTTCAGAAGGAGATACTGAGGATGCTGAAAACTTGGCAGAATACTGCCTCTCATTCATGAAAGAGACAAAATGTCAGTCAAAACATGTCGAAGGGTGGACATACACCAGAGGAAAGGACAGGCTGGGAAATTTTTGTATAATCATTTTAACTGTGTTAATATTGCAGCTTTCTTGTGGTCATTTAACAATTCGGATGAGTGATGAATTAATTATTGGTTCCATATATATGGTATGTCCCTAGCAAACTTTTGAGTAACAAACATTGACACTGAGATGTGACTGGACATAAAGAAAGTATATTAACTACAGTTTTCCATTGTCAAAGTGGCACAGGATTCAGACATAAAAATGCGCTGTCATAAACCTAGACATAAAGGCCAAAATACTGAGAAGCTACCTATAATTCTGAATGCTATACTTACTCTGTGTCCATTTTGTTCTCTTTTGAATGGATGAATTCTCGAACTATGGCAACTGATCTTTTTCAAGTTGCTGAAAGTTTGGCAAAACCACCTCTGAAATTAGAGAGCTTACTGAAGCTTTTAATGAACAGCAAATTTTCTTTGCAAGTTAATGACCTACCTTTTCTCATACTATTGCATTTTAAGAACCGCTTTGTGTGTCTTGTCTGCTGAGTCGTCTCCAGTAGGTAAGCCAGGTCTTATGCTCTCTTTGCAACATAGGGCAGAAAGCTTCTGAATTTCTGTGTGGGAGCAATATGGTGCAAAATATTAATCAAAGATATGTTGATTTACTTCCTTTTTACCTCATGTTGGGATTTTAACTTATGGGTCCAAAAGAATAGAAGTTAGTTAATTACTTTGACTGTGGTCAGAGGAAAAAAGTAATTAATTTGGAAAAGAAAGAAACTGTAGACACAAGTCTATTTACAAATTGTTAAACTGTAAGGCAACAAAAAACTCATGAAAATTCCTTTTATTTTCTGTTCTCCCTCTTTCTCACACATCTAGCACTTGTTCGCACATCTATCGTGATTCTCCCAGGCTTCAAACACAGCAATCATCATGTGGAACCTGCTTAACACCTAAAAAAATCTAACTGTATTTGATAAGAAATTGCTGAAAACCAAAGTGTCGGCAATTATTTTTTGTGAAGCCCAAAGAAGTACTGGTCTTTGTTAATGTTGCAGTTTTAACTATTTTTTTCTGCTTTACCAAGGGATTTTACAAGTCCACAAAACATTGTTCCTTAATATATAATGAAGAGGTCAGTTTAACTTCTCTAGCTGAACCTCAAAAAGAACTATGCACTGTGCCTGTGGCATTTTCATTCACTCACATGAAGAATGCTGCCTTACAAAGAGTGTACTTTAAATTACATTTTACCTGCTGTGAAGACCTGTGTACTTCTGCGATGATATACGTATTCATTTGAAAGTTGTCAGTTCATCAAAGGTGAAATTACTAGGCATTGTTCCAAAAGAAATCAATACATAATATTTTGTTAGAGGCAAATACAAGTAGGACTGGCATGCATGTCATTATGAAGATGCCAGAGATAAGGCAATTCCAAGTTGTTTTATTTATGCTATTATTACCTCACTTAATATTAAAGTCAAAATGCTTCCATAAAAGTAGAACATTTATCTGTGCTAATGTCCTAATACTTCAAAGGTAAGACATAAAATAAATGATTTCTTAATTGCCTCTTTAAAATTCCACTGCATACATTTGGAAGCTGAAGTGCGAATTTTAATGATTTCAAGTGATAAGTTTACTGTATTTCTGTAGGTGCAAATACAGTTTCTCCAGGAAACCTGTACTAAGGAGATTGGACCCTAGATCTAGTGTTAACAATGTTGACCTTATTTCTGTCATTTCAGTCAGATGATCAGGGCAGTAATTGCCTTCTTTTGGGTTATGCTGTTGAATTGATTTTTAAAACCTGGTCACAAAGCACTGAAGGAAGAGTGTCACAAAGGCAACAGCTTCATTATGACAAATATATTTACTTCAACATCTTTTCTTGTTCCCCTCTATAGCCCACAATACTGAATATAAAATATATCCTAGACACACACACAAAAAAAGGATATAAAAGAAAAAAGCCAAATGTATTGGAATAAATCAAGACTGGGCATGTTTAGAGTAATATCCTGTCTCAAGGGGATTAGCAAGTTATTCATGCTTTGCACTTGTGGTTCATCACACCATCTGCTTTTTAAGTCTTTCCTATTAACTATGGGCACCAGTGGTTTAAACTTCAGCGTCTTTTAAATGTTTCAGTGACCTAGAAAAAAAAAGAAAAAGCCACATAACTGGAATACTGGAATTAAAGTATAACACCAATTTCCAGTCCTGTATTTTGCATTTAATAGATCTATCATCAATTAAATAAGGGCATATGTTAGATGAGTTCTATGGCCAAATCCATTCCTCTGATCTGAGTCCATCCATCTACATTGCTAAAAGGCCATGAAATAGCTTCTTTGATATTTTATTATCACTGAGGTGTAAAATTTAACAGCAGAGCCAACAGTAGCTGAAATCTTTCTCTTCAGAGAAAAGGACAATATGCAAGATTTAAAGTCCAAGTGACAAGACATTAAAATGTAGAAAATGGATGCTCAGAAAGCAATTCTGTCAAGAAAAGCCATTAGTGAAACATGCCAAAATCAAAAGGCTTCCCTTTCAACAAAATATGCTTCTGACAGTCTTCAAATTCCAAGTGCTCATTTCTCCTTCTGAAAGAGACTATGCTTAATGCAAATGTGTTCTGTGCTCTCTACTTAAACTGAGCAAAACAGTCAAGAAGAGCATTGCAATTCAGATTCATTCACCACATCACCCATCACTTGCACACAGTAAATGCTGAGGATGTCAGGATTGTCACAAGCAAATCTTTTTGTTGTTCATGGAAAACAAGTATTTAGAAAAGCAATAAAACTAACTTCAAGAGGCAGGATATCATAAATGTGCAATAACTTGTGATATTTGACTGTGTTGTTTTGATGCTTGCAGATGAGGATGTACAGAGAAGAGAAACAGGGATCTACCAAGGCATGTAGGTTTCAGGTGTTGTTCTTTATTACTGAAAAGTCCTACTGCATTTCCACCACTGACATTAGCACCAGTTTTTGTCTGGATCACAGTACTGACTCTGCAAAAGACACAAAACAAAACCAGAAACCTTCAAAACCAGACCATGACAGGGTGAATGACGTTAAAAATGTGAAATAAAGAAATTGTCTGGTGTTTTTTTGTAAACTGGTAAAAAAACCTCTGTTGCTGAGGAGGAAAATACAATTTGTGTCCTGACTTTCAGCATTCGCTGACTTAAGAGTAATTCATAAAATATATATGTTTTCCTTTTACCTACAGAAGATCTCTTCTCTGATTCCAAAGTGGTAAATCACAGCCTTCAGAAAAAAAAAAAATCACTAACGGTTTGGAAGGCTAATATTGGAATAATTTTTCTTATCAATACATTCCCACAAATAAAATCCATTTATTTCCTAGAGTAATCAATAGCACAGTTTCAACAGGTCAGTAGATCACTGTTTATGAGTCATGATGATGTGGTTGAGCGGGGATGCTAGAAGGCAGAAGTTATACCCAAGACTGCCCCATGAATGTCTTACCTGGTATGAATCAAAAGGTGGCATCTAAGTACGGGAGAAAAGGTGAATTTTCTGTGCCACTCCTGTGGCTTTATTTATACACACAGATATAAAAGGACTTATTTGCTAACAAACTTACCAATCCGTGAATTAAAACATATATTCTTAACCTTGATGCTTTATTTCCCATGTCAAAGAGGCCCTCATGGCTTTTACACAGTAATCTTAGTTTGTGGGATGCCATATAGCTGTAAAGCTAGTACAGTTTTATATCTTTTTTTAATTTCCTGAAGGTTAGAAAAGTGCATGTGAATTACATTGCATCACATCATTGTTGGTATTATGACAAATGCGAGTTCTTTCAAATAATCAAGTGACTTGCAGATCTCCAGAGAGGCTTCTTTGATAGCAACATGTTTACCGTAACTTTTTTCAGTACAAAATACCAGACAGCTTATAGATATGCTATTGACCTATGGTAGATTTTATCACATTCTCACAGAGAACTGACTTGGGAGCCCTTGGACTTTAGGGGGACATCAGACCACAGTGATCTCACACAAATTACTGAAACTCTTGATAAGTCTTAACCTTGCCCCATGTCTTAGCTTTTAGTTGCTTATCAATCTTTTTTAAAGAGCATGAAAGGTATTTATTGACCTTTATAATGATGGTTAAGTAAAAAACTATGCGTACATAGTCCTTTAATTCCAGTCTCATTAAACAGAAAAATAAAAATTAATGTAGTCATAATATATTAAAAAGGAAAAAAGAAAAAAAAATGAAAAACCAAGAAATCCAGGTTCATAAGTAATTTAACATGAACAAATTAACAAGAGACAGGAGGGGAGAAGAAAATCAAACAGGCAAGCAAGGAAATACATGAGTATGTTCTTGTTGCTTGACATTCATGCTTTTTGTGCAAATCCAGATTAACTGTCTTGTCTTAATTAAACCTTTGAGCCATGTAAATAGAAGTAAAGATATTAGTTAAAATGTTTACAAAAGCATGGCATATAAAATTTATCAAATATTTCTGACATATCTAAGTAATACTCTCTGTAAGAAGCTGCCTCTAGCCAAGTTCACAAAACAATAATAGTGCTTAATCCTGCTGAAAGAAACATGCATGCATAAAATTAATAATTTGCATACTCTGCACAAATTGTTTTCTTCTCCATCTTGTCTAAAGAAAAGTGGTGCTACTACAGCAAAGTAATTTCTACCACCTCCTAATATCAAGTTTCAAAAGACATATATATATATTTTTAGTAACATTAGCTGTAAAGCAAATCCTAAAACAACTAAATTCTGCCATTTGCGTATGAGTTATTACTATTTATGTTATTTTGAATTGAAAATCCTCTTTTTTATTCTCTAAAATAACTTAATTGATGAACTCTGTATAACAAAGACTATTTCCATCTTCTGATCTATTGTGGTTATTAGACCTTGTCATATTTCACAAGATAAATTAGTTTAAATCTCCTCTATACTTCAGGTAAATTAAAACCCTTTAGGAAAACATCAGGCACTGCTGGTGTTTGTGACTTGGTAGGAACATTTTTCATTTTGTTTGTAGTTGTAAAATCCCAGAGCATGGCATTTAGAGGAAACATGCTGTTGAATGGACTTTATTATTCTCACAAGATGGTATAGCTGAGAATTCTACCACTCATAGTCATTAAAGATTCCATAGCTGTGCTTTGGGAAAACTGAGGTCCTGGTCATATGTCACTTTCTCTACTTAGTTCCTGGAAATGAACTTTCTAATCTGCCAGCAGGTTTTCTGTGTGCTATTGGAAGAGCTGTTATGCTCTGTTGCAGTGGTGGGTGAAGATTTTCAAGGCACTAAGGCTCCACGATCTCAGGGATCTCAGGGAGGTCTGCATGGGACACCTAGACTACAACTGGTTGGATATAGGCTTCATCCCAGATAAGACAGGGAAGCTGGAAGCCAGGAAAAAACTGTAGGAATGTCTGAACTGTATGCATCTATTCTAGAGGAACTCAAAGTACCGAGGATTTAAGGAGCCCTTAAATCATAAATTTTCAGGAAGGATGACACAATTTTATGTGTCAAAATATTTTTACCTCTTCACTGTATAGTGCAGCCTATTGTAACCTGAGATGAACAGATTCTTATCCTACCTCTGCTGCAAAGAAGTTTTGCTTTGTCACTCTGATATTTCAACATATTTAATAACAAACATTTCTTCCAAGGTGGTTTCATGTAGACAATATTTATTTCAAACACTGTTGCTATTTCGCAATTGAAGATTCTTTTTTCTCAAATAGTAATTTCTTTCTTGACTGTTTCACAAAGTACTGCTACCAGTACTGGTTTTAAGTTTATAATACCAATTTATTTTAAAAATACTTTTTTTTATAATTTAAAAAAATCAGTAGGTTACGTTCTTTCTATAACACATGAACTCATCAGCAAGACTATGGTTTCTAAACATATGGCTCCATTCAGTTGTACCATTGTATCATTTGACAATGTTCCCAAAATTCTTGCAGGTTTTTAGATTTTGCATTAAATTGGAAAAAAACCCGCAGCCAAACCACCCCAAACAGCAACAAGACAAAGTTTGAGTGTCACATCTTATTCTGTTACTTCGCAAGGCTGTGCTGATACAGAGAGGAGTAAGACTTTTTAGGACCTTAATAAATAATATGATTCCTTGAACCCATCAGTAAGTCAAACATCTTACTGCAGGAAATAAAGCAGGGACTTTCAGGCATTAAAAGACTTATTAATTCCAAGTTTACCAGTAAGACTTGGGATCATTCAGACTTGAGATTTTTGTTTTCTCACTTATGGAACATCAGGCGTCGCACTTTAATTTCAGTGGACATTGAGATGTCACAGGGGGTCTTTCTTTTTATTTATTGTATTTTTAATAAAATGAATCTCTGGATGTTTCATTCTTTGAAGTTAAGAACTAGGCTTGTTATGTACTGAAAAGTTATGCAAATTTAACTTTGTTCTAAAAATGACGTATTCTATCTGTCAAATATAATAAAAACATCTTAATATATTTATAATGAAAAAAAGACCAACAGTGCAATATGTGTCTGTCTTAGGAAAGCAGATAATGCTGATGTCAGAGTCAAAGCTAAGCCAAAAGTACCACCAGATATCTGAACCCTTATGTATGCCAAGCAAACTCACTGTCTACTCTTACTCACAAATCTTCATCTATCTCTCTGGGCTTTTCCAAACAGAAATATCTACTGCAAGAGTCCCACTAATTTTGTTTGGATGAAACCAAGATTTGCAGATTCTATACAACACATCTTTATGCAAGACCTTTTTCACTCTTTTACAAAAATTTTTGTAATAGTATTGTCCTGCTTTGATTCAAAGTCTCATCTGGGTCCAATTCCCATCACTGCAGATATTTTTAAGATTGTGACTGAAGCTTTGACTAAACCACAAGCTGATATAGTGTCCCTTTCATATTAGTTGGATTGCTATCAGTTTAAAATATTTCTTCTTCTTGTTAATGTCAGAGGTTTTTAATTTATAACTCATTTATGAGAGAATAAAGTTCCTGGTATGATGTTAATAGAAATATACATGCTTGTGTTATGAAAATGGTTTTAAATAATGTTTGAAAAAAATTAAAATATTCTTTTTGTTGATGTTCTCAATATTTATAACAATGCCAAAGGATCTTAGCCATCAGTCCTTTTTTGAACAAAAGTCTGCTACAAAGGGCAGCAAATAAACACAGCAGAGTTATGCTGGTGAACAACTGGAGGCTAAAGTCATCTGCTAGGTATTGCTGGTAATCCTTTTCTGAAGAATATGCCAGTAATCTTCCACAGCTCTTTCTATCTAATTATCTGCCCAAGATGCAATAGAAATATTCCCATCAGTCTTTAGGGTATATCTGGTTGGGGTTTTTTGTGCCACAAATTATTCTTCTGGTTTCACCTCAGTCCCACTACCATGGAATGCTCTTACAATGGTCTTCCAGCTATATCTTCTGGTTCTGCAGAACCACCCACACTGCAAGCAAAGTTTCACTACAAGATACCTTCTGTGCTTTTCTCACTTTGCTATTATTGACTACATATTTTAGTATTTCACAGAGATATAAATCTCCAAACCTGTAGTGCAATCATCACCCTAGCAAACTTTCTGATTTGTCGTTTTTACTATTGATGTGAATGAAAACTCAATCTGAAAGTAGTAGATGTACTTCTGTTTCCTAAAATATGTACTGAAGTGTTCTTTTTCACCTTTCAGATGAAATTAAATATGCTTCAGCATACTGTGCCTACAATGTGAAATAATATCCAGGTATAAATTGCCTCAGACATATCATAAGAAAAGAAAGATGCAAGGTACATGATTTAATTAGCTGAAGTTTTATTCAATTCATGTGGAGACTATGCCATGGTAAATTCTACAGTACCAGTCCCTTTGATGAGAGACCTTGTTAAAAGCTTTTTGAAAATCCAGGTAGGATTCTTTGTTGTCATCCACAGAAGTTTGCTGAGAGCTTGCTGAGAGCTCTCTCATGTTTTTCAGTTTTTCCAGAGAGGCTTTTTTCATTTATTAAAATATCACCATTCACCTCTCATTACGGAGCAGGAGTAGCAAGTGATTTTGAATATCTGAGATAATCACTTTCAGAAGGTAATTACAAACTTGTCTGTTTCCTGTGATTTACATGTCTTCTGGCTCTGTCTCCATTGGGGGCTCCATTCCATTATGCCAGAGGGATGTGACTGCAGTGCACAAAGGCACACTTCATAGCCAAGAATGCAGAGAGTGATCTTCATTGTATTTCACTTTAATTTCTCAAACACAATCCATCTCATATTGACAGTGACTGGAAAGATAATGTGCTTTGCCAATTATTTTTTTCCTTACTGTTTTCTTATTTTAGGAAGCTCTGGATTTTATTCCTGAAAAATTCTTTGCAGCTAAGAAATAAACCCAGTTCCCTGTTTCTTTACAGATTGAATAAGTAAAACACATTTTACAGAACAATTATGCAAATGGGCCTCTCAGAAAGTCTTTATTAAGACACAGACCTTCCTCAATACTACATATCACTTTTGTATCTGAATTCAGATTGCATTCTGTTGCAATAGAAGTCGTATTAAATGGAACCTGAAATTTTTGTGCTGCTCCTCTAGACCTCCTCCAACAGGCCCAAGTCTTTCCTGTGCTGGACACAGTACTCAGGGTGGTCTCATGAGAGCAGAGTAGAGGGGCAGAATCATGTCCCTTGACCTTCTGGGTACGTTTTCTTTTTTATGCAACACAGGATGTAGTTGGCTTTCTGTCCTGCAGACACATGTTGCCAGCTCATCCACCAGTATTCCCAAGTCCTTTTCCTACTTGTTTGCCCTTGGACATCAAGGCATCAAGGCATCATTACAAACAGACACTTTGGCCATGGCCAAAGGATTTAGACAATCCCTTACACATCTAACAGTCTGTCCATAAAACCTCTCTCTCTCCAGTTTAGTGTCAAAGACATTGTAAGGGACTGTATCAAAGGCCTTACAGAAGTCCAGGTAGATGACATCAACAGTTCTTCCCTTGTCTGCTGATTAAGTTACCCCATCCTTCCATGCAAGGCTGCTGGGGTGGTCAGGTATGATTTGCCCTTGGTGAAGCCATGTGGGCTGTCTGTATGCACCTCCCTGCCTGTCATATTTTTTGACACGTCTTCCAGGACAATCTCTTCTGTAATATCACCAGGCACTTAGGTGAGGTTGAGTGGTTGGTAGTTCCCAGGGTCCTTCTTATTAAGGATGGTTATGATATTCCCTTTTATCCAGTCACTGGTGATTTCACCTGATTGCCAGGACTTTTCAAATGTGAGGGAGAGTGACTCAAAAACTACATCAGCCAGCTTCCTCAGGACCCTGAGTTGCACCTCACTGGGTTCCTCAGGCCATCTTAAACATGATCTTCTCTTATGTTGGGAGAATGAAGGCAGAGACTTCATTCCTCCAGTCTCTGCCTTGAGGTTAAACTTAACTGTGATGAGTTATCAAGCAAAAGGTCCACAGATTGTTTGAAAGCAGTTGCAAAAATCCAGGCTCAAAGAATTACAGACAGAGAAAAGACTTGGAGCATCATCTCTTTTATTCATCCCCGCCTCAATAATGATAGCAATAACAATAGCAATAACAGCAGCATTTACACTAAAAAACTAAATAGTTTACTTATTATAATAAAATGTTTTGTACAAAAAGAAATAACAGTAAAGCATCACTAACAGCATTTTTATTTTTACAACATTTATCTTACTGAGAGCACATTTTCTAAAAATTTTGCAGAAATTCTAGTTAAGTTCATTTGTTTCTATGTGAAAAAGAGAAGGTAAAGAGCAATAAAATTTACATGTTTTCAAACTGAGTTTGAGACAAGGATAATGTTTAAAGACATATGGATAAACTTTTGTGCAATACTATTTTGAGCAGATCACTAGGTGTTAAATTCAATTCAGTAAAATACTTTATTAAGTGTTGTAGAATTATCAGCTTTACCTGAGAAGAAACAGAAACTAAATGCAGACTTATAAAACACATCTATAACTCTCATCTGAACAATGCAAAAGACTACATGAAATAAAAAAAAAGTGTCATTATCATTACAAAGTTCTTAGAGTTGATACAGACTCTGCATCTCTGAAATGTTTGACAGCAACAGCATATTTACAAAAATACTTGATCAATGCTTCAAGGGCAAAATTAAAAGCATCCTTTCATCCAGTACAAACAAAGATCGGTGAAAGGTGTTCTTATACATAAATCAAAATGGAAGTATGCAATACTTACTGCTGGCCTTCTCCATTGCTTTCTTTCATCCTCTCTGTTGCTTCCCTGGGTAGGCCATTTGCAGCTGATAAACATTTGAAGCAGAAATAACACAGAAAGAGGAAAACAGAATAACAACTGCTGCTGCGACTGTTCAGCTCAGAAAAACTGGATAAGATGTGCAAGCTACCTCTGCAGCCATCTTCTCACACATAACATTTTAAGAAAAGCTGAGGCACTAGTGTACATACATATTCAGCATGAAAGAGTGGCCATTGTTACACATTCCTCAATCTCACATAATTTAGCACTCTATTTGTTATACTCTATGCAAAATTTATTTAGCAGACAGAAAAACTTCTATACATTTAAAGGCAACAGAGATTAAAACAGAGTGAGATCCTGTTTTCTCTTAGCTTAGTGGGAATTTCACCTTTCACTTCAAAAGAGATTTCACCCCAGCTGCTTAACAGTCTTTATCAAAGGTTATACAGATGGTCAGTACACATAAGATTACATTGAAAATAGAAAAAAAAGCAACTTAGTCTATTTACTGTTACCTTATAAATTGTGCAGACCTTAAAATCTATTGTGATATACCTCTAAGTGTCTCTGAGATATCTGTTTTCAATTAGCATAGAGCCTTCTATTAGCAATGAAAAAAAGGAGAAATTTTTGAGGTGTTTGATTAAAGAAATCTGGAAAACAGTTTTTGAGAAACAGATATCTGACGCTTGTCCAGTTCACAGTGAGCAGCCATATGAATTAACAAACGGCACTAATGGAGGAACAAATTCCTAGTCACAATTATTTTTTGGATGAAAAGCAAAATAAAAGTGGAGCCATATGGACTTGCTTAATGAGAAATTATGGTGTATAATATGCTTCTCTGATTATCTGTGGCTTATGTGACCATTTTTGTTTTAAATCTAATGAATTTAAAAGAAATATATGTGACACTCTCACCATCTGCATTAAAGACTGCACCAGAAGTAGCTCTCCAAGACTTCATAAGGGTTGTACTTCCTATGTAGCAGGGGTTTAGTGATCATCTAATATTTCATCAAATACAGAAAAAGAGCTGCAAGATACATAAGGATTTTTTTTTTTGTTTTATGCAGGTGACGTAGTGGGTGACAGGGAAATTCATCCTTTCTTATTTTCAGTCCTGTATTGTCACAGTTGCTTCTGAGCTGTGGTTTGAAAGAAGCATGCTTTAAATAAGGCAGGGGATGTTTACGCTAGCCTCCCATCATAGGGTGCTGATGCACAGTATTTATGATCACAACAAAGACACATCTTCATCAATTTTAATTTTCTGCTTTTGCCTAGGCAGCACTAGGGCAGTCTATAGTGCCACCTCACTGGCTGTGACCAAACTTGGATGTAAACCTCTGGAGGCGGTGACAGATTTTAAGAACAAGTGGCAATCCACATACCAGTACTCAGTATAAAAGACCACTTACTACTGATCACTGCTTCAGCAAGGTGTCCATGGCTATTTGTTCAAGTTAACACACAAAATTATATCCAATGATATTAGCAACCCACTTGAATTACTTTAACTAGGCACTTGAATTCTGTTAACACAGCTCTGAATGAGAAGCCAGTGTTTAATGCTTTGATCTTTAGCCCTCGTGTGATGCAAATATAGGTGGTTCTCTCAGCTGGAGATTATTCTACAGATCAGAGGAAAAGCGAAGTCCTTTTCAAAGGTCGTGGAACTAACTTGGTAAATGCAGAATCAGTTTCCAGCTTTGATTTCATCTATGACTTTAAGCAAGTCTTTCAGGTGAAGTAGCACAAAAAGGATTTAAATACATAAAAAGAGTAAGGCCACTAATCTCTATGTAGGTTTGAGTAAATCAGTTGTTCTATGTCTCTACCTCTCAGGAGTAGCTGTGTATGATTAAACAGTATATGAGAGAATTACAGGCTTACATACATCGATTGGAAACACAAAAACCTGCAAGAAATAATGAGAGATCGAGCTACTCCTTCCTCTAACTTTGCTTTGCCTGTTTTCATTGTAAAGCACCTGCATACATTTTATTCACACTACAGCCTAAGACAGAAATTTTGAGCCCATCACACCAACTACAGTAGCACAACAGCTATTTCAGCCAATTCCTCCAATGAAAAAATACAACTTTTTGAAACCCTGAGATCTCATTTTTATTAAAAATTATAAATTTAAATTATAATTTTAATTATAATTTTTAAATTACTTTAAAATTACTAACTGTCTTACAAGATGTTATTTAGTCAACACTCAGCTACTTAAATTGTGAAAAAACCGAGTGTGAAAAGAAAGGCAATGCAGAAATGTAGAAGAGTCAGTCTTCTTAGCCCTGCCAACATTACTGAGAACAATTTTGTTTTGACAACTGACTGGTTGTTTCCAAAAAGAGAACAAAGCAAGGTTCTAATAAATAGTGTGAATAAAAGTAGAAAAATCTACGTGTGAATCGATAACACATTCAGTGGAAAAAATGGGAAACATAATTGTGTTCCCAAAATGCACCAACATGCAATTAATACAAGAAGCTATACAAAACAAAATGACATAGATGTATAGTTCAATCACTCAGCAGAATATCCAATTTTCCACCAAAAAACATACCTGTAAAGTCATATCATGCTGTCTTCTTTCTAGTGTTTATGTTCTTGAAGTGAAAAATAGCTACTGGATTCCCTTCATACTCATAGAGCAAACAAATTAGACAACTGCCATTCAGCTGCTTTCATTTTTATTGATCCCTTCTCAATTTTTTATGGAACCAACTGTTTACCATACTGTTATAATGGAATAATACAACCTTACATTGCATTTTTTTTTATTACTACCTTTTTTAAAGCTCTGGGTCATACAAGATGGGAAAAAAAAAAAAAAAACATGAATCAAAATCACATTAAAACATTCTGCTTTTTAGATCTTGAACAGTAAGCAGCAAATCCTAATTTTCAGCTATGTTTTATGTGCAAAACACAGAGTCAAATTCATCCCCAGTGGAATCACGTTGGATGGAAGAATGAATCTGCCCTATTGATTTAAACAAAAGGATTTAGTCTCTTGTAGAAATGCAAGACATATCTATCATTGCCTATAGCATGCATTCTCACAGTCAAACACAAAATAAAGCACATGCAGAATGCAAAAGTATGACCTCTTCAATCTGGCCTTTTTAAAAATGTATTTAAAATGAATCATGATGAGGGCCTGCAAAGCCTTTAGTAGAACCTATGGCATGAAGAGAAAAAATACTTAACAAAAATCCCTGGCACCTTTTGTAAACCATTGTGTATTACAAATTCAAAAACCTAACTGCTTGTTCAGTTCCCATTTATCAAGTGAGTTTTGCTCCTGGCTTAGCTGAGGTGTCATTTCCATCCAAATTAAAGAATTAGAAGTTTACAGTTTCCACCTCTAGGCTACCCTACATGTGTTCTAACGCCCCCTCTGCTTAATTCTCCTATCAGTCTTAGTCACCATAGGATAACAAAGCCTGCAAGACAGGAGAAAGAAACTTACAGCCCATAGGAAGAAAATTGCACATTGCATAGATTACAAAACTGTATTGGGGAGGATGTAACAAGAGCCTCTACTCTGCCTTTTTATTTTTCTGCCGTCTTTTTCTGTTTCTGGTTAGCCTGTATGGATCTGTGTTGAGAGTTATTATTAAGACTAGCATTAAACAAATACTGGAAATTTCATGTCTTTTGCAGAATCATAGACTGTCTCAAGCTGGAAAGGATTCATATGGATCATCAAGTCAAACCTCCTGCTCCTTGCAGAAATATGTAAAACTAAACCATATAACTAAGAGCATTGTCCAGACACTCCTTGATCTCTAACAGTCTTGGCACGATGACCACTTCCCTAAGGAGTCTTTTCCAATGACTGAGCATCCTCTGAGTGAAGTACCTTTTGCTGATGTCCAGGATAGAAAAATCCTGAGAAATGAAGCAGTGAATTGTAACATAAACTCAGGATGTTCAAACCTAATGTAATTACTGCAGAAGGAATGTAAATCATAGTTAAATCCTAATGGCCTTCAGCCATTAGAAGACATAACTTCTAGAGATTAAACTTGGTTACATGACATCATTAAAATACTCATACCAGGAAAAAGGCAATAAGCTTTCCCATGCAAACTACATGTGGCTAACATTTATGTGCTCAGGTCTCTGTGCCTTGGCAAACTCCTCATTCTAGCCTTAAGAAATACACTTGAGAAATAATTTCAGGAATTACAGTAATTTCTGATCCTTTATTAATACCGGGTTGAAATGCTGGAAAAAAACAACTTTTACTCAGGGCACCCCACACATTTCTTTGCTGAATGGAGCATTTTGGTTTCTAGTGTAGGCAACCAAGATGACCCCCTCTATCAGGAAAATTCTAGAGTGAGGAATCCAAGTGCTGTTATCTATGATCTTTAGGGCAGCATTAGTATTTTGAAATGTGGGTACATGCAAAATAGTGAAAGGTGATCAGGTGCTATAACAAAGATAATGAATAGTTCAGATAATGAATAGTTCAGCATAGTTTCAGAGAAAAAACCCTAAATTTAATGTTTAAAAATTGCATATGCATTATGTGTGTTAGTAAGCATTCTAACAGAATTCAAGTGTGATAAATCCCCCTGTCAGAGAGACACTTAGTAGGCCTAGCTCAAAGCGCAATCACAATGCTCCTTTTGGCTTCAATGGATTTTGTAACCAAGTAATCTGATAATATGGGACTTTAACTCCACTAGATTAAGTTCCTGTGTAATTTAACACAAAATAATTACCTTCTAGACTTTACAACAATGTCACTGCAATGGAATTTTGTAAGCTTTTTCCAAAGTTTAACAAAAAGGTCATAAATTCTCATACCCATACATTTTAGAAAATCCTGTGTGAGTGCATTCTTTCAAATTCTGCTGGGAATTGTCTCAGTAAAAGTCAGCTAGGACTCAAGAATTTGTGACTTCTAAGTCCAGGCTGTAATCCATTTTAATCTACCAAACCATACTGCTTGCATAACTAACCTTCCTGTCATTTATAACAACTGACTAAGGAAAATTGAAGAGTAAATAGTCCCCACGGAGATCAAGGATCTCAGCTGCAATATTTCAGTAAGTGATATGAGAGGGTCACTTTGGTATTATATCAATTACTGAGCCCTGTGGAGTCACCAGTGAAATTTTGTGTGAATTTAAACACTTCCATGTTATTTACTTCCCCTGAATGGCCAAATTCAGGAGTGAGTTGTTGTCACGAATGAAGTGATGGACTTCACCTTCAAGAGAGAAGTAACAATATACTTCATTGATATAAAGCAAGGAACAAAGAAAATTCAATGGTAAACTCAACAGTGCTTTAACAAGATTCAGTGGCAAAGCAGACTTGATTACTAACTGCATAGAGGACAGGGTCAGACAAAGTTTATCAGGGAGACCTCGCCACTGAACTACAGGTTCAGAAAGGTCCCCCTTCTCAGGAAAGACTATGGTACAGCTGCAACCAATCCTGCACCCAGACTTGATTAACATTTTATGGCTAAAGGATTACATGTGTTCAACCAATCCTTTATATCACTTAGCTAAGATTTCAAAGTTTAACATGCTATTTATCACTTACCAGGAACTTCTTGTGCCAAGGAATCTCCCATCATCAAGTAGTAACTTTGTTACTATTATAGGAGAGATCCTTCATTCATGCAGGAAAGCTCAATGAGCCCTGGATTGCCCACTATGTATGGAGTACAGTAATTGACTCAGTCATATTTGCACTCCGGAAACACCTCTGGGACACTGTTTCATACTGCCTTGGCAGCCAGGTTGCCATCCCTCCCACAGGATCTGGATGCAGCCAACACAGGGCTGGTGGTTATGGCTTAACTGGAGGAGTGGTGGGGCACACAGCCACACCTGTAAAGCAGTCATGTTTGGTTCAGGGAAAAAACATCAGTCTCAAGTGTCAATATACATCTTCCAGTCTTCAATAAACCACTGTCTACTATGCACCCTATTTTGGTATAGTACTCTCACCCTGTTTAGAACATTGTTTTTTCTCTGTTAAGCACTGGATCATTTCTAAATAGAATCTTTTCCCTCCTTCCTTCCTCCTTAAAATATGACATGACCCCGAAAGCCTGTTTTCTTGGTTTCTGCTTCTTTCTCAGAGAGGCACAGCCCAGAGACTTACACAAATGTGCATTGCATCTCTGTGAACTGATCACATCTTATATTGACATTGACTAAAAACTGTGAGAAAGAATGAGTCCTATAACTGAAATACTTTATCTGTCATTATTTTAATGCATGAGATGTTGACAGATTGTCAATTATTATAAAGCCCAAAATAAGTAATAATACATATGCACACATTATTCTTATAAAAGATGTAATCAAATCTGGTACAAGATTGAGTCTTGAAGATTAAAATTGAAAAAAAAAACTTAACTATTTTTTTATTTTAGATCCCTAACATTTTTACTTGAATGTGGCCTATTAGCTTTCAGAGTTAAAATACGTGTGAGTCTATAAAAATCACAGAGATAAAAGATGGGAGCAAACAAGAAAATAAGATCCTTTGGTGCTTTTTCCTTGATTTGCCCTCTCTCTTTTTCACTCTGTTATTTGCATTGTTAACTCTCCTGCCTTCTCTAAAATGTGTTGTCTTTCTTTAAGATTGATCATGGGATTAACTGACATGGAACTGTTATTCCTACAAAAATCAACATAGCCTGACAGAGGTGTACTCTCTCTTCCATGCAGGGATTCGGCCTTATCTGCTGATACTGCAGGGTTTCTCTAACAGACACGTAGGTAGATGTAAGAAATATAAGAAATTCACAAATTCAGTAGTGAAATATATGAAAATGCTCCTTTAGTTGCTCTTCAACTGCCAACCAGTAATTTTGATCATTGTCCAGAAGCCCTTGTGATATGAGAAGAAACAAAATTCTTAAGAGTAAGCATACTCTATTTAAGATTTTATATAATGTCATCGTTTCTTCTGCGTCATGTGTTTTCCAATTTAAAATTCCTTGACTAGTGATTATTATTATTATTATTAACATTATCATCAATTTGTTTGGTAGTTTTTTTGTTATTTTAAGGCTTCCACATTTTTGATCAAAAAACTACATTGTAATCTAATAATTTGCTCCCTCTATGCTGTTACAAGATGCATTTTCATGTTAAAATATATGGTCAGGCTTGGTACATTGCAGCTTAATTACTGTGTTGTGCAGAAATTTTAAATATTATCATTCTCACAAAATGGAAATTAATCTTAAGAAATACGTTTTCTGGTTTTCTTGCAACACTTCTCTTACTTCCCTTTTTCTTCTCTTTCTCCTATTTTCTTTTATAGTAAATAACTTCTATTTCATTGACATGCAGAGTCTGCAACTAATATTTAAAAGCACAACAATTTTTTAAAATTTCTTTTATCTTGAATGTATGCATTTAATTCCATGTGATTTTCTTTTGTGAACTGGGTTCTTTTAGAACTCAGTAAGATTCTCTCTTTGACTCTCTAAAATCTGTTCTTTCACAGGATACTTGGACAGCAATTTTTACAAATATAAAAAATAAAATATCTTCTATTCAAGGCTTACTGAGAGCAAAGGTTTTTGGTTTACAGTTTCTTCCTAGATCTCATCTAATATCTGTTTTCAGTGAGAATGTAAATTTTCACCCAACAAAGATATGTAACCTGTTAAAAAACTGTTACTAATGCTCATTATGTGTTGTATTGATTTCAGACAGATTGTAAAAACTCCTGGGGTCAGTGTAGGCAACCCAACATAAACATGTAACTTGTACACTTCTTTCATCTTTGAAACAAACAAAGAGATGTCAAATAGAAGCAGACCATCATTATGTACAATGTTCAGAACAGGCATTAGGCAGATAATGTTCAAATGGAATAAAACGTGCTTTAAGTTCCAGTGAAAGCACCATCCAGCTGGCCCTAGACAGTACTGAATGAAATAAGGGGCCAGTCCTCTTTCTTCTATTTTTTCCTGGTGTCACAGGGAGGGGAGTGAAAGGCAAGGTGGGAGTTTTGCTCCTGGCCAAGGTCAACTCACCACAATCTTTTAAAGACATCTTTTAGTGGATATCACAGCCTTTGGATGATCTTACCATAGAAGTACAATAAAATAAGACAAACAATTTCCTGAGATAACTGGCCTGATAACCCTGGAAGAAGTCAAATCCTGACATAGCTGCAAGAGGACAATCTCTTAGTGATACTAAGAGCTTAAAGATTTCTTTCTTCCAGTTTTACATCCATGTCTTCTGTGTTCTCTCTCTCTCTAACACCTTCCTATCAGGAAAGAAACTGTAGTTCCATGGTTAGGTTTTTATGTTTTAAACTGATTGCTTAAGTCTTACAGTTTCTAAAAAAAAATGCAAATCTCACTCTTGTGGGCATTCTCAGTTGAGAAGGCCTGTTTTGCTGGTTTTTGAAGGAGAAACATAACTGGAAGTTTACCTGAATTAAAATCACTGAATTTGACACTACGAGTTTCACACAAGAAACACAAGAGTTTCACTTTCTTGGACTTACTTTCCTTCACAAAGATCCTGGGAACTTGTCTTGAAGCTATTTTCATTCACTTCTCTAGTATATGTTTGATATTGGATGTATATAGGAGGATGTGTTTCGTCTTTCAATGCAATATTCTACCCTGATGTTAAATAATCCATTTTGATATGAAGGTTATGCCAATCTGTTCCAGGAACTGCCATCAGCCTTTTTTTTTTTTTTTTCCCTGACCTGAAATCTTATTTTGACAGGTTTCCTATAATACGACCTATTAGTAATATCCTGTTTTCTTGCTATTACTGTCAAAGAAATTGTTGCTGACTGAATTTCTCTGAAACATTCTTATGACAGAAAAAGCAGAAACAGTATGTCATATGAAGCAGTCATGCAAAATTGTCATAAACATTTACTAACACCGACATAAAAATTACTTGCTCACTCTTAGTAAAGTGATCATCAAGAATGTAAAAGTCAGTTGTATTTTACCTAGAAAAATGCTTATGTGAGACAAAATTGGTATGAATATTTGGTCTCTCAAAAGCAGAGTGAAAACAGGAAATTGACATCAGAATGTAAATCTAACAGGACATTTTAGTTTTGAAGTTTCCTTACAAACTATTTTTTTTGCAGTGATAGTTATTGAGCATCCTCGCACACAGTACACAAATGAGAGAAAGCACTTGTTCAAGACCACAGAATTTGTCTATCCTCTTCATGTCATCCACAATATTAGTTGTGGCAATAATTGTCCATAGTAGTCCTGATAGGTTTGATCTGTCTTTCTTCCATGCCATAAAGGAAGGCATGGAAGGAATTGAGGCACATACAGGCTCCATCATGAGATGACACAAGCTGATAAGCACCCACTAACTTGCACTGGTGCTTTATCAGGTAGAGCTTTAGTTTCTTTTCCTGTCTGTGGGATCATAGCACTTCTTTAAAACATGCAGTATTTAATTTAAAAAAAAAAAAAAGCTGGTCATTAATTGTCTTCAGTATTCTTGCAAATATTATCATCAATATCACAGAGTGGACTGGAGAAAAGAAAACAACAAAACTTCAGAAGATGTTGTAAATATTAAAATTAAATCAGATGTCAACTGTAATTTGCAAAGATGGAGAAAAACCCCAAATGTATTTACCCTTCCCTAGTCTTAACTCCTGAATAAAAATAAAGGAGTCTTCTACTAGAAAAATAAAAAACCACAAAAGGTAGAGCCTGATGTTAATAGAATAGCCCCAATAAATCAAACAGGGATATTACTGTTGCATTTGATTTCATTTACATGTTGGCACAATAGAAATATCTCAGAGGACAATTTCTAGACCTACAAAACTGAGAAAGTGATCAAAAGTTCATACGTGGTGGATGGTTTACCATGATGTGTCTTGGGCATTAGGGTTCTTTTTTGTTGTGGTGGCCCAGCCCACCAATGGGCTGATGCAGATTAACTGGGTGGATTTCCTCACCCATGACAGTGAGTCTGAGGGCGGGTCGATGGGCGGCACAGAGGTCTAGGCCGCATCGCCTTGGGCGGCACCCAGATTCCAACCTCCTCCCCCTGTTCTAGAAAGTTCTCTGGTGTTCGGTTGTTTATTGGCTCCCCGTTGTGGCTCCCGCTTCCCTGTTTTCTCTATTGGTTCTTGTTAAGTTGTATCCTCCCCCTGGATTGTACCCTATTGGTTTCTTTCCTTTTCTCCGCCTTGTCCCACCCCCCTATAAAATACTGTGCACAACCCCCTTTGGGGCCTTTCTGGTCCCTGGACTCTCCTGCAATAAACCTGTTGGAACCCACACCAGAGGCCCCTCTCGACTTCTTTACCTCCGAACAGACACGAGCCTAGATATCGGCAGCTGGTCATGCCTCCTCTGAGGAGGAACCAGCCTGCGCGTCCAGCTTGCGCCTTTCTCATCCACCGAAGACGTTCCCCACGGACATTGTGGTAGTGACGCTGCGCTCCCTCTGAATGAGGGCATGCCAGAGCTCAACTTAACAAGACAACTGGCGTCACTTTTGAATTTGTTTTCACAGTCTAACTTGGTTAGAATTGACTGTGTACTTTACTTTCTGCTCTTTTTGTTTGGGTTTGTTTTCGTTAATTTATTTATCTACACCACTCATATGCACAAATAGTCACATTTTTGTAACCACTTCTAGAGCCTGAAATTCTACTTTCTGGACAGAGCAGAAAAAACCCCAAGTGTCTAAAATATGTCTTATATTCTCATCCTTTTTTTTTTTTTTTTCCTCAGCCATTGTATTTTTTAGCTTTGCTTCTATTTGGTTATTTAAGTATGAGAAGGTTTTATTACTGATAAGAGTACTTGCTGCACAATTAGGACTGGTATATTTGAATTATGTACAAAGTACCTAGCATGCAAAAGATATTAAAGCATAACTATGTTTACTCTGTGGTATGGTGAAGATAATAGGATATTGGATGGGCAGATAGATAAAAATGTGAGAAAATAATTTGATCCGAAGCATATTTCCTGACTTGTCCTGTTTACATCTACATTGCACATTTTTGTGGTAACTATACCTTAAAATAATCATGCCCACTGAGTCAAGAGTAGACATGAGTAACCAGCCCTGGTTTTGATTCATTCTATTTATGGAGTGCTACTGCTGTACAACCTATTGCTGAAGAATGTCCCCTTTTCCATCTTCTTTGGGTTTTTTCATTGATCTCATCAGTAGTTGACAGGAGATGCTACTCCATTAGCAGCAACAATTCAAGCAGTTAGACCAATTCTTAAATACAATGCTTCTTTCAAAAATTAAAATGCCTTTTCTCTGAAAAGTCCCAGTGTAAGATAAGTACTATAGTAGCAGTTAGGGGAAAGTTAGTAGGTAAACTATTATAGCTGTGAAAGTTATTGCAGGAGGACAAGTCTTATGTGGCTGTTTGCAAAACCTAGGTTAAAGAATAATGAGCTGGACATATGCAGTCTAATAAGAAACCCAAGAGAGTTACGTGCAAGACTTTAGCAGTACAGTGAGTAAATCCAAGCCAAAAACTGTCCAAATATAGTATTTAAACTCCACATATTGCTCTGATAATGACTGAAGTTTGAGTACCTATTTTATGGACTAAGCAATTTACTAACTAAATTTGCACCTGATGATATATGTATGACAGATGGTAACCCATAGGACATAAATGGTATCCTACACAAGGAACTGATTTAATTTTGAAAGTGATGTTGAGCCTGTGGCCTCTAATTTGAGCCAAATCAGTGGTCACCAGACCCATGCTGACTTTGTAGATATTAAGTGGACAGCTACCAGCTACAGCAAGATGCAGTTGATGTATACAGTAATATATCCAGGAGATACCTGGGAGGAAGCAGGTGCTCCTATTGTTTCAGGCCATTACTTCACAATGACACTACATTTCCCCCGCATTGCCCGCTGCAGTTTTATGCAAGTTCACAGCAGATGCTGTGACACTGCATCATGTGCAGGAGAAGCCATTCTTATGCCAATAATTAACCTATAGCCTCCTGTGAAGTACACCACTTACCCTTGACAAACGACGAAGAAATGAGAAACACACAACAACGAAAAAATAATGGTTTGGTTCTGTAGATACACATGCAATGCAAAATGCAAGAGTTAACTTGTTTCCTTGAGTGTCTTGGCCACAGAACTCAGTCCAGAGAACATCACTTCCCTGGTTCGCACAGAAAGAAAAGCAGACTGTCCATGAGTATCAGAAGCATGTCTTCCCCAAAATATGCCAAGATGTCCTGGAGAAAAAGAAATCAAACCAAGTATCATGGGACAATATCTTGGTTAACTGTACATCAAATGTACAGTGTTGCAAATTGCATTCCATCCATCACTGGATAATTCCTATCTTAGTAATAGTGGTATATCTTCTTTTTTTTTAATTTCAAGGATTCATTTTATTTTTTCTGGTACTTTGGAAAGATATATCCAAAGATAATGGGAAAAGACACATTTCTTTAAAAAATAAAGTTGAGGAATTCCAACTCAATTATGAGTGGATGTTGCATTCACAAATTCAGTCCAGTGTGTATGTAAGAAGGGACTAACCATCTGTTTTATTATTCATGCATATGTCTGCGTGAATAATAGATGTAAAAATAATTAATAAATAAAAATAATAAAAGATGTCCAGAACTATCTAATGTATTCATCTGTTAAATAATGAAGGTGTGTTTGTGCTCACTAAATTTTATAGATTACTTTACTTATGATTTGTATTGTATTTTTATATTGTAAAGAAGTCTGGAAAAATTTAAGTATTTTCACTTCAGTTAAACTGAGAGACATCTACTGTACATTTTCCCTAAACTTATGAATTTTCTTGTGCTGAGTTTCATTCCATTAATATCATCAACACAATCTGCAAACATATTGCAGGTAGCTACTTTTTAAACTGCAAAATAATCTTTTTCTAGATCAAAGCCTCCTCCTGTGCAGCAATGATACAAATATTTTTCTGGTAACCGTCTCTATGTTATAATTTGTGTGAATCTCTGGTCCAAATAAATGATTTCTCCTAGAGTTTTATTTTGTCAATTAATGTTCCCATAAATTTCATGATGGATAATTTACAGCCATCTGTTTTGGAGAGGGTCTATGACTGCGGGAGGGTTAACACAAAATTAAATACCTATTTTATGTCCTATGTGTCCTCACCAATTACTCACTTGCCACTGGGAAAGTAAGGTTCATAGATAAATATAAAGGTGTGTTTTATTTCCCTTCTTTCAGTCCTCCAAGCACATGATTCTCTTCTTTACCTTCTGTAGGTTACTCAGCTAACCTCCATCACATAGTGAGAAAGTGCTTATCAGTGTAGAACATGCGCGAGGAATTATGTGGGCATAGCATTGAAGAACCAATGGAAAATGACAGAGCTTGCAGGATGCCATAATACACTAGGATTTAGCAGTAGGTTCAGTAAAAATGTGGGAAAAGACCCTAAAAATAACATAATTAGAAAAATCAGGCAACATCTTTCTGGAGGACCTAGATCTGCCTATATAAAGGAAGGAAAATCAGAAAAACAATTTTCATAATACAATGAACCATGAGGAAATACAGTTTTATGTTTGTGAAATTAAATCGAATAAATATTGAGGATTTTAAAAAAATGTGCAGGTTGGTGTTATCAAAAGATAAATATTGCACTCTCATACTGGGAATTGAAGAGGTATAAAAGTAATTAAAATATCTTCTGGAAAATTAATAGTAATGTGAAAATTATGGTTTTGACAAGGAAATGAATTCAACAGAAAATTCCAGAGGAACTGTGATAAAAACCTTTCGTTAATATCCCACTTGTAAAGGAATTGAATGCTGCAAGTAGCAGTTTTTGATTTTTCATCCATACCACTATAGTGTGTGAACACTTTTCTAGTCTTTACAGAATAATTCTTCCAGTAAATGTGTTGAAGTGGAGAACTGTAATCATTAATTTTGCAAGTGATTGTAAACTTTTTGCTGAGGTTCAAAATGAAGTTTTTGTGTCATAATTATTTTTGTCCTCTGAGCATCAATTCAGTGTTTTTCCTCATTACAAAGAAATAAAGGAAATCTACATTAAAAATATTAAACAGCTATTTCCTTGGGGAATAAATTTTAAAATGTCATTTATTTTAACAAAACAACTATTTCTCTATTCTAGGTATTTCTCAGATCATCAAATATATAATGAAGTTATTTTAGTTTTGAGTTTATTATTTACAATGATACATATTTTCAGCTGCAGTGCATTTTGTACATTTGAATATGTTCGCGTTCAAATTAAATTTGTAACACTGCTTATGCCTTCAATAACTTTATTAGAACTCAGTGAATTCATCTCAAAATATATTTCTATCTGAATGCAATTACATGAAGAAAATATTTTTTCCACAATGTTTTAGGCATTAAGAGTGTATGTAGCACTCTCAATTTCTTGAAACTTCAGAAATGGAAGATTTGAAGATCGAATTTACAACTATTTCCTATTACAAGACTGGTAAAGGATATTTGTGCTTGCAATAACAACAGGTCCATAACATATAGCAATATAATTTTTAATCTCTCAGTAAGTCTTACCATTTTCCTAAAAGTGAATGTTGTCGAATTTATTTCGAGAATCTGATTAATTTTATTCATAGAATTCAAAATATGAAGATATGAAGCAGGCACATGAAACATAACATGTGATGCTGAATTAAATATATTGTCTCTTTATGATTTGCCAATATCTTCTGGAGAAGATATAATTTATGATCAACTAATTACCCACCAAGTCTTTTGTGGAAACACATCTATCAATTAATGCCATAAACATTAGTAAATATAAGATTTACTTTCTTAATTTCAAGACTGAAGCAGAGAATACTTTTAAAACTCTCTTCAAAAAAGGCAAAATAGTATTCACTAAATATCTTCAGGAGTATATTCCAACAGTTCATTCAGTTTTGCAAAGATGTTAGGTAACCTTCAATTTTCAAACTCTTTTTGGCAGTCGTGGAGAAGTGGAATATGAACTGTAAGATCAAATGACAAGTTTTGTATAACATTTTCCTCACACTGAAACTGGGCTACGGGCGGTGGGAGCCAGCTCTGCTGCAGTGTGGGAGTGACCTGTGAAAAGCCTGGGAGGCATCTGCCCATTGACCTCTCCAGGCCTGTCTGGCTTCCCAGGGCGGTGTCTGACCCTGGTTCCCAGCACTGGTCCAGCCCTATTCTCTCCCTCCTTGGTATAGGAGCTTGGGTGGGTCAGACGGTCGGGACAGATGGAGACGAGAGATCTCTGAAGTCAGATCTTGGAACATGCGGCTTATTGCAAAGGGCGTGAGAGCAAGAGTGTAAAAGTAAGAGCAAGTAGGTAAGGGTGGAGTAAGAGTGAGCGAAGAGGAGGTAAGTAAGAGAGTAAGCAGGTAAGGGAGTAAGTAGAGTGGTGTAGTACCGAAGTTCTCATTACAATACAATAAATCATCTTCTGTACTGAATATTCTAATTTTCACTAACCAATCTAATACAAGATACAAATCCTATAGCATTTACATATAGCCTATAAGAATTGTTATATTACCATAGAGTGTTACATCTTAACTTCTAAAAACTACTCTTTGGACCCCTTCTGCTGAGCTAGTAGGGTCTGCTCTGACCCTTGGACCTGCCTGCAAGCAGAGGGTATTGTTCAATCAAAAGGGGATTACCTTCAGTCGGCCATACCATTGTTTTCCAGTTGTTCAGTAACTAAGACTTGGTATCTCAAAGGTGGCCTTCATTTCAATGTCGCTTATAGTTTTCATATTCCCAAAATCTTTTGTCAGGCAATCATATTTATAAGGCTTTCCTGTTTCATCTTTCCCAACACTTGGGAGCTGTGGTACCATGTCCCATCTCTGTGATGTCCTTGTCCAGCCAGACGTGCCATGACCCAGTGCTACTGGCCACCTCCCTCATGGGGCCACTAGCACTCCCTTGCTCTCTGACACATGAAGTCCAGCATGATTTTAGCACGAATACTTAGTCCCACAGTGATCAAGTGGTTGTGATCATGTATGATGATCCATCTGTGATCATCCACTGAAACACAGAAAATTGCAGAGCGTGCCTGATATGTGAAGTGTCTTCTGTTAATTCAAAACACATTGGCGAAGTCTGAGCCTTTTGATTACAGTGTATTTCTTACGTTGCAGTTAATCCTAATGCAATTTTAGTGCTCTGTTGAAAATAATGAGCCAGGCACCAGATAGATATTCCTCTTCCATTATGTAACAATGAACTATTACCAAAAGTATGTTAACATTTCTATGGATTGAGACATCAGTGATAATGGGGAAAAATACATTCTTTTCAATGCATTCTGTAACTCGATGGTATTCCTTTCAATGGAAATAAGGAGCAATACGTTATCTGAAATAACAGAGCTTTTACATATTTTTTGAGTTAAGAATGATTCTCACAAAGCAGCAATGTCTAATTTGCTGTCACAATTAATTGACCTATATGAACAGCTACTGATAATATTGTGCTTTTGCAGAAGCCGCTTCATTTTCTCCTGTAATTCACATTTCTCAGAAGTGACAAAGTCTTCACCATTATTTTCTTAGAAATTCTGATGGAATTATTTTATGATGACCTCCATTTTCATCCTGTCTTTTTTGACTATGAGCCACTGAGAATTTTGCCCTGAAAGAAAAAAAGACAACTCTGTCTACTTACATAAATTCTATTTCCATCAGTTCATGAGAAAAATTTTCTCCATTCATTCTGTGAAGCTCTTAAGTACCTATGTCTAGATTTGCAGAAGGGATGTTACTGTTGGAGACCTGTGACGATAAAATTCCTCTATGGATGCAATTCAGTGCAAAATAGGCAGTACCTTGATGTTGCTTTTTGTAGACATCATGCCAACACTCCAGCTCACACTGGGCAGGAGCTCTGTTTCATGCATCAGAACTTCACAATGACTATAGAAATTAGCCTCACATAAGCAAGGGCTAATTCTTGAGAAGTTCCCTTCTCAATAAAAGAGTTCTTTCAAATCTAGGAATTTTATTTTTATTTCTTTCTTTCTGTATTTTTTTGTATAGGCATTCTGCTGAAAGCACAGCAGAAAAATAGAGTTTATTCCTTTTATATGTACCGGAAATGTTCAGAAACTGCTTTTCCACATTCAGCAGACTCCATAACCTCAATTTTCAGTGTCTCAGAGAACAGAAATTCATTAAATTGCTCATTTCTCCTAGTAGTGACAACTGTAGTGCCAACATTCATCCCTAGATAGTGTCAAAATATTGAAGAAATAAATTACACCAGTAAGCAAACAGCAAGGTTTGAAGATCATATGCCCTGTGCAGCATTTTTAAGAGAAATCACCATTCTTTTTCCCTTCAAAAACATGGTGTTCACATTTACTATCTTTTTGCTTACATCTGTCAAAAGAACAACAGTTTCTAAGGAGAATTTAATAAGTGAAAACAGAATAATATTACCTATATATTAATAACAGGGAAGGCTAGTAAAATAGTATGTTCAAGACAGACTGTGGCTTAGCAAAGCAGGTACCACTGTGTGCCAGCTCTGTAAGACACCAATGCCAATTTGTGGGAGGTAGTTTTTCAGTAGCAGCATCTGGCTTTTTGGCAGACTCTCCAGACTGTTTCACTGACAGTTTCTCTTCCCTCTAAAGTTGGTCACTTGGCTATGTCATTTGCTGGGTGAGTAGTCTGCTTTGTTCCAAAAAAGCAAGGTTTATATCACCTCTCCTCCTGATTCTTAGCTATTCTAGTGATTTTTGCCTGTATACCTGCTTGATAGCAACTTAGTCTGTGAGTATTACTGCTGGTATCAGCAGGATTAGTCAGAAAGTCGTCCTGAAGAGATTTGTCAGCATAGTGCCATCATTCCAGAAAACCGTTTTCATGAAGGCAGAGATTATAGCAACAAAAGGGTTCTTTAAGGGTAGAGCTGTGGTGGGTAAAGGGAGATTTTCCCAAATGAAAGAAAATGCTTTATCAACCACAAGGTTTGACTTAATTTTTGTATTTTGTTTTGGTTTGGTTTGGGGTTTTTTTACATGTGGACTTGCACCCCTGCTGCAGCATTTTCCAGGGTAAATTTTTTGCTTCAGTGTTTCTGCCAGCACACCCAAGAATACAAACAGGTGCACTTAAACATACTTTTAAACATAGAACACACAATTTAAGGAAACAAGAAAAATCCAGTTCTAAAGGAACTGAGTGTTCATAGAAGAGTAAGATGATATTGTACACTGTAGAAAAATCTCTGTTAGATATGCCTGTCCACAATACAGAGACATACGAAGTGCTTAGATTCTGTTATTTTGAGCTTCTGGTATACATTTCTCCAGCTTCAAACAAACAAAGCAAATATATCATAGTAAAATTTCATTAATTACTTTTATTCTGCATTTAATTATTAGATATATCAATTTCTAGATAAAACAAAAATAAAATCGGTTTTTAAAGAAGTGTACTTTTTTTAAAGCTTGGAATCATTTTTATTTTTAAACTACTATTTGCAGAAGTTTAAGAATGTTTTTCTCAATTTAATAAGAAATTGTTTGCAAAAATATGAGTACTTTGACCATGTGAACTATTAAAGGAGCTGATTCCCAAAGTGTACTGGGCCAGCTTCTCTGGACTCTACATTTGACAAGAAAAGTTGGATTAGATGATCCTTGGGGTCCCTTCCAAAGTGGTATTCTATGATTCTATGATTTTCCATAACAGTCCATCCATTAAATGTGTGTTGTCGTATTTACCTCTTGGCACTGTTTGTGAAAAAACCAAAGAGAGATACTGATAACTGGAATTTGTAATGGAAGGATTTATTTCCACTATTATGTTTACACAGGTAAATTATATAGCTATTTCCCCTAATATTAATCTCAAAAAAATATTCTGGAGATCTCTCATATACCGATTCTTACACTGATTAGATTAGCAGAATGCTAAAAATTATGTTGGTTTTGTTGCAAAATGCTAACATGCACACAGTCTCAGCTCTACCATTATAAACAGGCATTAAGATGCTCTGACAACCAACCTTTTAAAATGCATGCTGAATCATTATGTATTCCAACAGAAAATAGCTCAAAAAACCCCACCAATTTTAAAAATTCTAATCTTCACTATATTAATATACTTTTAATATTAAAATATAAAATTCATTATTAAAAATCTCTAGTATTTTTAATATAGAAATTTTGTTTTGGTGTTTTTCTGTAACACAGAAAGACAAGACAGTTTTGCTGCCTCACAAATGATAATAATGTCTAACTCTGTAGTGCCTTAGGGCTCTATCTTCAAGCAACTAATTTATGCAATTGTAGATTAGAAATACTCAATTCTTTTTATAATGATTGACAAGCTGTGGACTTTATTCTGCAGAATATATTATAAAATCCTATGCTGTGAAATGCAATAGGGAAAATTTGATACTAGTAGTACTTTATATATGTATTTAGAAATAAAAATTTCTCATGAAAATACATTTTTGAGATTAAAAAAGGGAGCTTATTCTCCATTTATTGTTGTCAATCTTATACTGGATCAATGGAAGTCAGCTCTTCCAAATCAATGCTGGCATGGAGTTTGACAGAAAATATGCCTAGGAAAGCGTAACTTCAAATTAAGAGACTAAACAGTGACAGAGAGATATCCATTTAAACATCTTGCAAACCTACACCAAAAGCAAGGACAAAAATTCCCACCAAGGATAAAAATTCCCACCAAAATAGAACATGCTTATAGATCACAAAACTTGAGCATGAGAGTACATCAGGGAAAAAAAAAACAAAGAGAAAACAAAACAGAACAGTTTTCTGGGAAAGTAAATCTGTCACGTATATATGATTAAAAGAAATAAAAGTTTTAATTCTTGAGTCAAGGTTGCATGACACAAAAGCATTACATCTGGGACTTACCAAAGGGTAGATTATTCCTTATGAGCCACCTTAAAACATTGTCCATAGTATTTAAATATTCCAGTAAAGAAAAGGTTATAATAATTTAATCTACTCCAAAAATTACCTTAACAGTTCAAACAGAGTTTAGATCAGAATACAGGACATTTTTTCACTGAGGAGATATTTAAAGGTAGAAAGAAGTGAGCAGAGCTGGACAGTCATATGCTCCTGGAGGCATTAGATGCTACAACATGAAGTGAACTTGTCGCAGTGGTTGGAGTAAAGAGAGCAAATGCCACCACCTTTTTTTTCCTGTCAGTTTTCAGTCAGGAAAACCCAAAAAGTTAAATATAATAGTGCTGAAATTGTATAATTTAATCACTATGTTTATAATCTCAGGAATATAGATAAGGGGCGTAGGTATGGAAGTGGGACCACAGACCCTGGGACTCTCAAACTTTTTCCCTTTTAGGCCAAGTAGCAATTCAGGGGAAGGGTTTATGTCAAGATACAAACCTTTCAAATATTAGGTTGATTGAAAACTCCCCACACTACTGCCTACTGAAATGCTAGTCAGTGTGCTAACCATGTCATGGGATTTATTAAGCAAGAGTATCCTACACTCTGTTCACCTCACTCTCCCCTGCCTTTTCCCCATGGTCATAGCAACCACTGGGTTAAAACAGTTTCTGTAACACCTCCCCAGCTCTTCTCAGCTCAGCATGAGAGCACTTCTGCTAGATGCTCACTGAGACTTATTCCCGAGTACTCCACATTTCAGACATTTAAGCCAGCATAACCTTTTCCTCACATCTGAAAGTTTAAAGCATTTGCCTCAGGCCATATGACGCAATTGAAGTCATATTGTTAAGCAGTGCCAGCTCATGCAAATGTTGGAATTGGAACAGTTGTCCAGTGAGAAGATCAAATTTCAAAAAACTTCAATGTTTTCATAATTTGCAAAAATTTTGTCAAAACAAATTTTTCTCATTTTACATTAACCAGGATCGATTTTAAGGTATGAATAAGATTAGGCCTAATAGTGCATTAGGAAGCTTCAGCAGAAGAACCTGTATTGCCTACAGCAGCAAAGTAATTTATCTGCCATAGATCATATCACTAGTGGCACATCTTTCTCATCAATTTTATTAGACATCTCTAATTGAGTTTATAAATTGGCCAAAAGTATTTCCTCTAAGCTGAAACTTAGTGTGAATTCAAGAAAAATAATAAAACAATAGTTTATTTGCAAACTTTTTTTCTAATAATGATCTGTACCAGCCCCAAATCAATAGAATTTTAAGAATCTCACAATCAAGACCTTATAATTTTATTACATATTGTTGCTGAGATTCAGAATTGTAGTATGGAGGACAGGATTTCTTAGGTGATGAAAAAGTTAAGAGATATGAAGTTCTCAAACTAGAACTGGAAATGTTGAGAAGTTGGGAGAATTTGAGAAGAGGAGCTTTGTTTAAATTGACTTTTCCATCCCTAGACCATATAAATCCTGTTGATCAATGATGAAAAGACAAGTTGACAAGTTTGAGAACCCATTAAAAACTCACCTTTCATTTGCCTACTCTGACCATGTCGATGAGCCATCACCTCACAGTGAAATTTATATGTCCTAAAGACAGCTATTTTCTCTTTTTTTTATGGTAAGAAAATAGAAATGGGATTTGAAGGTTTAAGCAGTGTTAAATGATAGTTAGAATTATTTTTCAATTTAAGGTCTTATCATGGCTATTGAATGGAATAAATAGATTTATTTTAAATTGCTTCATAGAAGATTAAGAAGTACTTGAATGAATTCCTTTGCTGTTCTACTTTGTCAAAACAAAGAAGTTTGTCCTAGCATAAATGACTTTGAGAGACATTATTTAGTAACTCACAGTAGCACTGTGTTTATATTTCAAATTCCTAAAACTTCAGAGAAAATATTTGGGTTTTCTCCATTTGGGAAGTCATGGTCTGTCTGCAGTTTGGTTTTATGCACTACTGCAACAAATATTAAAATGTAATTGGAAGTAAATTACTATTTATGATGTAAATGTTAATATAGTTAATATAGTCTAGAAATTCCACGTGAAGCAAGAGATTACTGCGTAGTCATTGCAGTAGCATTCTAAGAGGCTCAAGTCTTAGGTTGTTTTGGATAATTCAATGCATGAGAAGTCCTGGTATCAAAGTTTTTCTGAGAAACAAGTTTATGGACTGTGTCTCATAGGTCTTCTGGTTCTGCATTTTTTTTCTCCTTTAGATTCAAGGGTGTGCTCAGAGAAGTGCACCTTTGTGCAAAAATAATTTCTCCTCCCTACCTGCACCTCTTCTCCCAGAGCAGTACTTCTATGCATGTCAACTTGTCAGACTGCCTTGCTGCAGCAGGATAAAGCAAATGTTTCAACCCAAGGTATCTTACTATTCCTTTTAGTTTCCCTTCATAGTTTAGGAAGAGATATATCCTGAATGTAGCTGCCAGTATCAGCAACACCCATTAGATATAATATTTCATGTCACAAGAAATTATTGCAAAGGATTTTGCTCTGCTTCACTTGCTCTGAATTCTGAATGACCTACATCCATTTTATTCAGCTTTCAAAAAAAGACTGCCTTAATGAGAAAATGCCATTTTGTAATCTTTTCTCTCCTTCTCCTTGCAGAATAAATCCATTAACGTGATCTTCTAAACATGTACTGTGTGACCATGAATGGTTGATCTGCATGCTTATGAATGTAGTAGCTGCCAAGTTTTCTCCTCTGTGTAGTCATGGTTGGTAGTTTTAAGTGCAGTGTTTTTTGTGAAAGGTCAAACAGGCAAATTAAAAGCCTCTGAGATGAACAGCATGCCAAACAATGCCACTGTAATATTGTATCCGTAAGTACCTTTGCCTTATTATCTTGTAGTACATTTCAGACACAGAATTAGCCACCAGAAATTGTAAGAGTTACCCAGAGGCAGAAGATGAAGGATAATTCAACACTTGTATGTTTCATGTCCAAAATGGAGCCTACATTTTCAACAGTTTTTATGAAACTTCATAAAGCATATCACTGTAGTATAACTGCTACTGTCATGCATTTGAAGAACAAATGAAAGTCTGAAGTTTCATAGATGCTTTGTTTCCTGTTAATCCCTCAGTTTTGTAAGCCTTACTTCAGGTTTTCCCTTAGACAAATGTATGAGCAAATCCAGGATAATAGTAATGAAAGGGTTGTGACACAGCTTTGCTTCCACTGTTTTGGTGGGAAGTGTATTCAACACCTTATATTCCCATCTGCTTGCAT
The DNA here is from genome assembly GCF_965178545.1 of Coloeus monedula. NCBI lineage: Eukaryota > Metazoa > Chordata > Aves > Passeriformes > Corvidae > Coloeus > Coloeus monedula. Next base: position 104,530,795 of record NC_138781.1, read on the forward strand.
TTTCTCAGTTTATATCCACTGAATATCGAGCCCAGTTTATTAATTGTTCAGATGAAGAAAATTCTGCCCTTAATTAGTATTTTGATCTGAAAAAACCGTTTTCTTTGATCTGAAAAAAACTTTTCCTTTGTGTGGTTAGTCTTTTCCTCTTCCTTTCAGGCCATGTAAAAATTATCTGCAACATGAAGAGAAAATTAAAAGGAGTAACTGGGGTTTATTTTTATTAAGGATATACAATACAATAAATTAATAATTAATGCAGCTTTTAATATGACAAGCCCTAAAAACTATCTGTAGCTGTAGACAGATGCAGATTCTTGCATATTGACTTTTTAATGGAAACCTGTGACTTAAATCTCCAGGTTGAATACCAATTTTTATTTCTAGGAAGGACAGAATTAACAAAACTTAGGCAGTAAAAACCATTTCAGAAAAATACATAGGGATTGAAAACAACTTGACTGTTTCTCTTTCAGTTTCCATTCTGATTTGAAAATTAATAAGATAATTCTGCTGTTCTCCTCTCTATATAGTTATTAAATATATAAAAAATAGTACTTCAAAAAGAAAAGAAATGGATCAAAAAAAGGAGAAACATTTGTCTTCTACCTGAGAAAAGCAGGAATACCAATGTAGAGGTGCATTTTCTGATCTTACAAAGTTAAGCAGTACTAAGGGAACTATAGCACACCATATTAATATATCAGGTGGAGTAGTCTGTCACCTAGGAAATGCTTCTAGGAACTTTAGAACAAAATCCTGGCCGGAATTTATATCTGTGTTGCCAAATTCCTAAGTGATACATAAAAGTATTTCACATTACACTAGGCAGGTAGAAAAGATACTGAAGAACTACTAGCCAATTTGTATAGAAGTTGAATAAGCAGAACACAACTCATGAATCTCTGAAGATTTGTGCTGTAATACTGGAAATTCATCACAGGAAGTCTTGTGAATGACCTATAAATACATCACTGAGAAAAGAGGGGATACTTAACTAGTTTGGCTTCACCATTCACCTTTAGAGAATGCAAAAAGTAAATATACTTTTTCCTGGTCATGTTTTCTTCCTTTTGATAGAAATTCTGAACGAACTGTATTTGTACAAAGTACGATAGTGCTAATTATAAGAACGAACTCAGTAAGAGTTGTTTGTGAATAGAACACACTACAATGAAGACAGCAGTGAATTGTTTCTCTTAATGTAACCTGTTTTACTGGTGTTTGGACTATACCAATCAAAGAGTAAGCCTGTACTTGTACCTAAGGATGAGACTTTTTATTTTCAAGATAATTTAGTATAATCTCTAGCTACAAAAATCTCATTCCAGTTTAGTACGCATTACTTCCTTAGAGGGCATCTCTCAATTTTGTCTGGAGAGTTTAAAGGAGAGTATGAATTATGTTAAAGTAGAGGTAAACCTAAGTTGTACACAATCATGGAGCTAGGGATGAATGTAAATGATGATGCTTGTGTTAAAATTACTTGCTATGCTTTCTTGCCAAAGTCTCAGCATAAATTTCTACTTCATTTTGGTATTTATTCTTTTAAATAAATGTTCAGTTTGAAGAACATATGCTAAGTGATAGAGGTTGTTGTAACCACTGGGCTCTGCCTAGCAGGCTGCAGCTCCCTGAGAGCTCAGCGAGGGTTTCCTAGGGCCATGCGATCGGTCGCATCCCGGAGTCCATTTCGGACAGCCCCGCGATCTGGCTCCAGCAGCCAGCAGCGTTACAACGCAGTGGTGGTAAAGAAGGTAGAGAAGGGTCTCTCATGAGGGTTCGAGATGGCTTTAATCACATCTTGTCCCCGCGACGTTCAGAGGTGGAGAGACAACGTGGTCTGGGTGCGGGGTGGTTTTGTCAGGGGCCCAGGGGCTGTCCCTGGGCGGGGTTGGGATACAGGAGCAAATAGGGAGAAACCGAGGGAGTGGCCAGGACTAGGGAGGGAATAGGGGGAACATGTGAAATAGGAAAAGCAATGGATTAACAGATCCCCACAAGAGGTATTTAATTTTTTGTGCTAGAAGAAATGTGGCAGTGGGATATTTTACAAGATAAAAATGAATAGCAGTAGGATTTTCTTAAAATATACTTATGTTTGGTAAAGATTAGAAGCTTGGTTGAAATTGTGCCTTTTCATTTTAGTGTCCTTGTGTCTTGCACTATACAGTGTGCAACTACATATTTCATTTTTGAGTGAGAATGTGATCTGCTATGGTTTCATTGGCATCATTTTTGAACACTGTGAGATGGTAAGAAACAGTTAGCTCTTCTCACATCCTGCTTCTGAAAAAAAAAGTCCATACATTAGAAATGTTTCTTATATCAATCTGTTTCTAATACGTGGGAATGTACACCAAGGACTAGATTTAAATTGTGAAATCCATGGTGATTAAGTGGATTAGAATAGCAGATCTAGTAGCAATAATAGGAGACATTCTGCTCTACAAAGTACTGTCAGGATATGTTAAGAGATTGTTCTATTTATTTGTCCAAGCAGTCAGCAAAACAATTGTTAATGCAGCATGTGTGGCATCAGGGACTTCATCAAAATGATGCTGCTTCTGCTGTTAATTTATGCTGAGCAAGGTAATGAAAAGTACTGAAGGTAGAAAAGTGCTGAAGAATCATAAGCATCTTTTCTAATGTAGATGATATTTAAATGAAGAAAATGAAGAAAAACTGGGAAAGCCAGCACATTTAGTGCCTTCAGTGCTCTTCAATATTCAAAACTCACAAGGTAATGAGGGCAAAACCAAAAACTGTCAAAGAAATGACGCTGAACAAAACAAAAGAATTGAATGAAGAGGAATGTCAAGTTCCAGTGAGAAAATTCTGCTTGCAACTCATTGAAAGCAGGAAGGAATAGAAATTCACTAGTGTTTTAACTTGAACTAACAGCATGCAGTTCTGTTTTTCAAACTAACACAGTAAAAGAAAAAAAGAAATCCATATATCATTGTTCCTAAGTAACAAAATGTGACCATTTGAATGGTCATACCCTGCATTTGTTGAGTGCTCATAGGGTCTATCATCTATACTGGTGTTTCTGATTAGAGAAAAATTTGTAGCCATTGCCCCTCCTCAGAGACAACATACTGAAAGAACAGAATCAAATACAGTTGCCAAAAATGCCACTGAATGCAACTGATTTTTGATTCCATATCTACTGTTCCTAACACAGCATGATATCCACACATTTTGTATCTGCACGTAAATCTGAACAAATACAAAAATTAGTATTATTGTGTTATTGAACTGGTAGGATTCTCTGTAGATCCCATCTAGATATAAAGATAATGAAGAAATGAGTCACAGCACAGCATAAGTGCAGGAATGAGTGGCAGGAAGTGGGTATGGACTACAGAGTGAGATTGAGACCACCAAAGACCCCAGAAGCCCTTCAGCCCAGTTCCAGAAAGGGCATCTCATCAGCTGGACTGTTGCAGATGGACCAATGCTTAGCAGCTGGGTTGAAGGTGAAACCAGGACTGACATCCTCTCAGCTGGATTTACACAGGAACCAGGACTGGTGAACACTTTCTCACTTTCCTCTCTCTTTTTTCTTTTCCACTTTTTTTTTCTTTCTCTTTTTGTTCTTTAATTCATTTCTTCCTCTTACTTTTTTTCTTTCTTTTCACTCTACCCCTTTATCCAAAACCCACTGCCATGTGATTATATAGTTGGTCAGGAGCTAGTATACCAATTTCCACGCAGTGTGTAATTCACTAATAAATTTTTCTGATTGTTTGCAGACCCTTTGACTTTTGTTGTTTCTTTTGACAAATGAGCATTTATGAATCTTAGGTGCTTTAGGTTATCACAGAGGATAGGCTAATATTAACTAAAGTATAATTTCCTTACCCTTTTTTCATGAAAAGCCCTGTTTTTTCTGTCTATATTTGTTCTAATATTGGCTGCTAAATTTCTTTCCTCGAACTTCTACATGCACAGTGAATGAAAACCTACAGGATCACTTCAAAATATTTTTTAAAAATTTATCATGGTGTTTGTTATTTTGCTAAAAAAGCTACGTGTAATCCATCCCTTCCATAACTAAGGGTGCTGAAGTACTTACTTGACCCTATGGTAGGGATTGCCATGAAAGTTACTCCAGCTCATTTTCGATTTGATAAAACCATCTTAAGTGATAGTAGTGTTTTGGCAGAAACAAGGGCAGAAAAGGTAGAATCAAGTCCAAGTGACCTGGAGTACTCAGAGAAATGCTGTATTGTAGCTGACCTTTCTCAGGTATTAAAATGAAAAAGTAGGGGACCTACAATTTTTTTCATCTGCCAGAAGTGTATGTAAAATTGCTGATAGTGACATTTGTAGGATAAGTGCATTTGGCAGTGAATTTTGGAAAAAGTGTTTCATTAAAGTTTAATGAGCACTATGCGGGAAGACTGCAAATACTGCTCTGTGCTAATGTGTCACTGTAAAAATTGTCATATGACAGACATCTCAAAGATAATGATGCTGAGAGATAATGTTTCTTTCCATCATTTTTTTCCTCTAAAAATCTGGGGGCTAGATAAAGAAATCCCACTCTGTTCCCCCACTGCTTTTTCAGCAAAAGATTTCATTATGATAAGCAAGGAAAACATACTCATACCTTTATTAACTCTCCTTATCCTGTTAATAACCTCGAATTCTTACATCACTGAATGATGTAACTGTCTGCTAGATATTAATGTAGCTGATGCTTGATGCAGCCTGTAATGCATTGCATTGTCACTGGAAAAGATTCATGCTACCAAAATATAAAAATTACATCAACAGGTCCCTTGTGTTTGCATTAAATTGAACCGGACAATACTTGAAAATCGATAGAGAGCTATGTTGGGAGTTCTGCATGTATTTTTGGAATTTGCTTTATAAGCTTTTGCTATTATTCAGTCAGAGAGTTGGATTCAAAAGGTAACCTTCCTGCTGCTTTTTTATATCACTTTCAGAAAACAAAGTGTTGCCAATCTGTGGGATAATGGTTCATTGCAGCTATTTCAAAAGTAATATAGATTACAAGAAAGTGGAAGCAGCTGTCAGAAGGCCTGACCAGATAAATAGGATTCATTTATGCTCCATACACTGCTTCTTGTGAAACTACTTGGGAAAGAAATATGGATTCTCTGGTACCTTATGGTCATATCTGTGCTGTTCTCAACAGATAGGATGTGAGTCTAGATACAACTTTGTATGAATTAAGCAATAGATAGCTTGAGACCAGACTGACCCATGTCCTGTAGCAGGTGCATGAGCCAAGTCAACAGGAGCTATGCAATCACTGAACCTTCAGAAAAAAAATATAGTTGGTGAAGTTCTGTTACAGAGCCTGTGAATTGATGACTTAGGCATTTGGGGTTTAATAATGATTTTAATAATTTAACCATGAATATTTTATAGCAATTAGGTTTTAACACTTCATATTTTTTAAAAATTAAACTTCGCAATTTTCAGTATTTTCTTATCTCTTATTAAGCATTAATATTTGATTTGTTTAAAAGGCTTTTTCAGTAAGATTTGAAAGCTTTAAACCACATTAACAAGGAGGTTACAGTTTATTCTGTAAAATGTATATTTTAATAACTGCCAGGTATAGATACTTTATTTCTGTAAAAGATATTAAAATGTCACATTTTCCTGCAGCAAAAAGTACAAGGAAAAGTAGAAGCAGTATGAATGAAATCCACCTTGTGAGTCACATAAGAAGTGCTAGTCTAGATCCTTATCGTGCATGAGGAGTTTGCTGAACTTTGCTGCTGCATGGCAAGCACTGCCACATTTCCACATTCTACTTTAGCAGGACACATATGGAACTCTACACCAAATTAAAACAATCCAAGCACACGTACAAAGTGTGCTCAAACTGATCACTGCTCCTTTTCTGACAGTGTGATATATCTGAGGTTTTCAGTCGGCATTGCTTGACCTGACTGAAAAGACTGAAGCATGGGTGATACCACCATAGAAATGGTCCCACGCAAGAAGGCTTCTTGCAGTATAAAGGAGCTGAGTTTATTACAGAGCATTGTTTTTCCCTTTGTGCTGTTTATCATCATCTTAACGAAACAAAGATAAATTTCTTAAATCAATCAAAGTGGGAGTACTTAGGTTTTATACAGTTGATTTTCAGTCTTTTGGGAACAGTGGTAACTAAAGGAGGAGCTTTACTGTATTGAGGCTGCTACTGAGGGTTAATGAATCAAAAGTCTCCATTATATTTTTCTGTTCTTCATGTCCTGATTTATTATGAACATGAACTCTGGCAGTTTGTTTCTGTCCTTCCACAAAATACCATTTCTATCAACAAAGGTTTCCATTCTTACCAGTTTACTTAAAGGTTGCAAATATACCAGTGCCCAAAGCCCAGCTGGGATCCCATGTTCTTTACATATACTTACAAGACTGGAGGCAGTGCTCCCCACATTTCTGAGCAGCCCTATTCACTCTACAGGAAACACCATTCCTATTGAATTGCAACTGTTGCCTAAATAACATTCATTTCCGTATTTCTTCAGATGCATAAAAAACAGACACATCGCAGTATTTTAGTTATTTCTGAGACCACAGTAGAATTCTCTAGGCTATCTGGAGTAGCAATGGAATAGCCATTTCTGGAAACTTTAAAGAAAATATTTCATAGAGTGCATAGTGATTTAAGTCCCCTTTAAGTTATTTAGGGGCAAAGCAAAATTATAAGGCCTAGGAACACTTTCTGAGGCACCATGACTAGGGACCCTGCAAAATCCTGGTTGTATTCAAAGGACTGACCTACTGGATGCTATTTCCTCCATAATGGTATGCCTGAAAAAGCAACTTTATCACTAGCGCCACCTCAAAGAAACAGGATGCCTTAGCAAGGATCTTGATCAACATGACAAATAACAAGACGATACCAAGATCATACTGGGGCAAGACCCCACACATCAACTTCAATGCTCTTCAGCTGATTTCTAAAAAACTCTTCCATGCTTTCTAAAATTCAGAGGCACAGTATACCTGTTTCTCTGAAGGTACTTCTGTCCCTTGTTTAGATTCTATAATTTTCAAATTTTTAAAGTACACAATTAGATTGATAAAGGAGGGAGATTCTCTTCTGTTAATTAAGGATCCAGTAATGCATGAACATGAGCATCTAGCAGATGAGTTTGGATTCCACAAAAAGGAGCCAGGCACAAAAACTTCAGTCTTACATACACCTGATTATAAGAATTTATAATATCCTACATAAAATGCAAGATATGATTTTCTGATTTACTCGCCTTAATCCTCTATGTGAAAACGTAGTTGAGGTAGAAGCACCACAACCACTATGAGATCTAGGAAGCTATTCATAGAATTTTTTTTTTCTAATGGAATACACAAAACATCTTGCAAATAAGATGCAAAACAACATGGGAGTTATAAGCAGAAAGTATGAGTTATCCATGATTTTCCAAAAGGACACCAATTATCTGTCTAGTGTAGTAAGAATCCAACTGGAGTCCCAGAGTCACTGATGATTTTCTTAGGATGAAGGGCAATGGTTGGTGGGAATGTGCTAACAAGGAACCAGATTTCTTGGTCATAGCTAGGATCTGTAGTTGAAGAGATGAAAATTATGGAAATGTTTTAGGTAAAGGAAAATTTACTTGTTCATGGCTCCTGCATAAGCATCAATATAGGATGTTTCTTAAGTGGACATTGCAAGACAAGAACATGTATTCATATTACTTCAACCACTTCAGACAGGGAAAACAGACAGAATTTCTGTCAAAGAAAGAGCCCTAACTTTAGTAAGTATTTTTTTAGCTTTACATTAGATGTACTTAAACTGATAGCTTTTAAATCCTTTAGTGTCAGAAAAACATATGTCTGCCTATTAAATGAACAATCCCCATATATATTAGTATAAATCATTCATGTATTTTTATGTTTCATTTCATCTGATATATTTGGAAAAACTCTGCATACTTCAACATTCTGCATAACAGAAATTCCCCATGGATTTCTAGTATAAGTGTTTAATGTAACTGAGAGAAGCAAATGGAATCTCCTCTAGGCACTCTGGATTAAATGAAATAGCAATGTTTTCCATGAGGGATTTTTAAGCTCCAAACTTAAATGCTTTTTTATTATAAAAGAAATGTAATTAACACTTTATATTTATAACCATACAGCACCTTGAGGACTTCAGCTGGCCAAAGCTGTGTTGTTACACCTCTTCTACATACAGCTAATGCTAGACTTGGAGGAACCAAAGACTGGCATAACTGGCCAAAGAAGGATCCACTTTAGTTCATGTTGCCAAACCTGGGAGAACAGAAGGAAGCAGTGTTTAAGGGACCGTCACTGCTCTTGCCAGACCTGAATATAGTAGATGACTTTGAAACCACATCAGTCCTTGCATTCAGCTAGAGCTGAGCTGGCAGAGCAAGGAAATAAACCCCACTAAACACACAACTAGAGATTTGTTTTTTCTTCTTATCAGAAATGAGGCAAAGGGGAGAGGGATTTTAAACTGCAGATGCTTAAGCAGCACTTTTTTGACAGGAGGCCAATTGCAGGATTATAACATTGTGTAAAGAGATTTGCACAAAGATAAAAAGGGTTATAAGTGGGTAGATTTAGGAAACAACTGAGTTCAAATTGCAGGATGCCTACTCTACCTTATTCTTGACATTACTAAAAATAAGAACTTGTTTTTAAAAGAAAGGTTCACATTTTCTTCAATAAAGACATAAATACACTCTTCTAGATGATGTCTAGAATGCTCTTGATCCTGTCAAAAGTCTTCTCACATTTATCATGTATAATGTCAGCAGGGTCTTGGACAGAATAATTTGTTGAGAAAGACTTGTACCTCTGACCTTGATGCAGTATTAGCTTTTCTGTTTGATAGCTTTTCTGCTCTTTGTCACAGATTCTGAAATCTGGGGTAAAAATTTCTGATTAGTGATCAGTGATCTTTTCTTGCTGAGTTCTGAGTCTTGATTGACAGGTGAGTCACTTTATGAAAACCTCTTACATGAATCCTAGTTACCTTTATTGCAGCCATCTATTTCTACTCTGCACTAGGTGACTCAGCTTCATTCAGATCACAGAGATCACAACCAAATTGATTTCTTAATGTGTGTGTATCAATTGAATTACTCTATTTAGCACATTATGTCTGAGGTAACCTTAATGCTACACAACTAATTTTGGCTTGTCTAATGGTCACTATCAAGAAAAAGGTTTATTTTAATTCATGCTGACAGTGATAAGGAAATCCAGAAAACCTGAAGGATTCCTTATCATCTTGACATTGAGCCACTGAGTTCTTATGACTCCTGAAAACCCAAAGGTGGATCTGAGGTGGAAGTGTATACTGCATCCATCCCAAAGACAAAATATTGTCACTGGCCTTAAATAGAGTGGGGAGAAAAAATAAGGGTGGTATGGAGGGAGGGTTCAAGGAAGAAGACTTCCTGAGCACAACGTTTTCTTGATGGGCAAATCAATTACCTGCAACTACAGAATTTCCAGCAAGGTTGTGCAACTGAGTTGATGTAATCTTATGGTCAAAAACCTGTGATTTCGAGAAGTTGTGCCAGTGTTAATTTGTGTAATAATTTAGCTTGGATGCAGAAGTGTTTCAAAATATGGTGCCTGACTGGGGAGAAAAGTGCTACAATGTGGATTTCTGCACCTGATTTTTTAAGAATGCTGAAGTGTTGAATGACGACTAGAAGACACATTGGCACAAATACTTGTACAAATTCAAAAGTGAATTTCAACTCCACTAAGTGTTTTAAAAGAGCAGATTAGGAAATCAAGGTGTTTTTTTGAGATTGCTATTAAAATTCATTCACTGGCGGTTTCAGCATATCACGCTAGTGCTAAATAATTTGCTATTTTTGTGGTCTGATTGACAGACTTTCAGAGTAAGGGATGCAGGATTGCGTTAAAATAAACTAAAACTCTAGATCTGACTATGTGGTGTAGATATTTGTATTTGCAGTCTGTGGTTTAGAATGTTTATCTTTTCATGAATGTGACTTAGTAGGAAATTAACTTTTCCTTTAGAGACCAATTTTTGCACAAGGTTTAAGCAAATAGGGCCTTTATTAATCGTCCCTTCCTCTGTAATATTCTGTTTTCAATTCAGTAAAATCCCTGGGAGCTTTCAGAATGCTGAAGATTAAGTAACTCTAGTCTTGAAAGTGAATTCTTTTTCTGATATTAGTGGAAAAGTATTGTATGTTTCCAGGCACGCTGGTAATAAATATACCTCTATATTGATTTCTTTAGCATAGATATATGTGGTATGTTGGTGAATGGTCTTATTAATATTCATTAAATTCTAAATAGCTCTCTTTTTAATGTATCTATTTAGGAAATGAATAATTCATGCATGTATAGGAAGCTCAGTGCTGTCACTTACAGCATAGACCTTTGCTGATCTAAGGAGGTGTTTGAACTGAAGGACACTCTAAGATGTGCAAAGCAATTGAAACATCGAGCTTCTTACCACCAAGGGCATTTTTTTAATCTTGAAAATTTTGCTGACTCATCACTCTTCTTAAAGCACACATTCTCAAGTCTGCTTTAGAGGAATCATACATATAATTTCAATATAAATTCATACTTTACAAAAGCTGAAACTGTTATGATTTGTTCACCATATAAAAGGCATGAGGGCCACTGTAAGGCTTCTTACCCACATATGTGTTGGTAATTGATGAGAATGCTGCTTTTGGAGAGCATGATATACATGCAAGTTTCTGTCACAGAGGGTTTGCATCATAGAAGACATTCATTTTAGTCCTACTTTAGGCTTTGTACATCTCTTGCAGTAGGTCATCATTTCTCAGTGTTCCAGAAACCCATGTCTCTCATTTAGTTGCCATACCTAGAACACACAGCATATCTATTTGCTGTGTATTCGAGACTGGTATTTATATCTACACAAAGCATTGTAAGACTTTTTTCATATTTGTATATCAGGATGGGTCAAAGTTGTAGTTGGTTTCTGGCTATGTATGTAATATAACTGATGCTCGTGTGAGTGATTAAGATTAATTATATGGAGAATCATAGAATCATAAAATCATTTCGGTTGGAAAAGATCTCTGAGATCATCGGGTCCAACCACTAACCCAGAACTGCCATGTTCGCCACTAAATCATGTCCCTAAGCACCACATCTACTCGTATTTTACATGCCTCCAGGAATGGTGGCTCAAACACATCCCTGGGCAGCCTGTTCCTACCTGGGAGAAGATTCCAACCCCCACCTCACTGCAACATCCTCTCACGCAGTTGTAGAGAGCGATAAGGTGCCCCTTGAGCCTCCTTTACTCCGGGCTAAACTACCCCAACTCCCTCAGCTGCTCCTCATACGACTTTTACTCTAAACCCTTCACCGGCTTCATTCCCCTTCTCTGGACCTGCTCCAGCACCTCTTTCTTGTGGTGAAGGGCCTAAAACTGGACATAGAACTTGAGGTGTAGCATCACCAGTGCGGACTACAGGAGGACAATCCCTGCCCTAGTCCTGCTGACGACACCATTCCTGATACAAATCAGGATGCCACTGGCCTTCTTGGCCACCTGGGCACAAGCTGGATCATGTTTAGGCATCTGTTGGCCATCACCCCCAGGTTCTTCTCTGCCAGGCGGCTTTCCAGCCACTCTTCCCTAGATAAGCAGATCAAACCTCTCTGGTGAGCCTGGTTATATCCTTTTGCCCTTTCAAATTAGTTTAAAGCTCTCTCAACGAGTCGTGTTAATATTGCCCCTTTGAGAGAGGTGTGCCTGTCTGTCACCAGCAGGCCTTTCATTATGCAAACCAACCCATGATAAAAAGACCTCCAAATTATATGGAGTTATGAATAATAACACACTATTTACAACTAATTATATGTAAAGCAAAGGTACTAAAATCTGCTAATACTTCTATGACAAAATTAAAATTATGTGATATATTGATTTCTGACTTTATTTGGAATAAATTTTGCCTACTTCTTTGAGGTCTTCTCATATGTTTTTTTCTTTTCTTATTAAAAGCAACAGTCTCAATAAGGCTTAAAGTGCCAAAGTGAAGAGTCCAATATAAAATATATAGAAAACATACATTTCCTTCTTTCTTTCTGTACTCAGAGTCAGCAAGGGTACAGTATGAAAGGGCAATAAAAAGGCCATGTCAAGAACACCTAAAGGCACACAACAGCCCTCTTACACAAGGTCATAAGGAGCTTAAAAAGCTGTGCAATTTTTGGTTTTTCTCAGCAATGCTCTCACCCATAGTACACTTTCCTGTATTTTTGTCTTGATGTGTATCCAGGACATGTGTCCCTTTCTGATTAGCTTGAACACAAGACTTTATTTAAAATGAAATATTCCCCCACTTCCCCTTAGAAGACTTAAAAGACATATCAGAGACAGAAATGTCCAGTTACTTGGGCTGTAATGAAAATATATGAGGTTGAAGGAAGAAAGGAATGTTTTGTTGTCTGAACTGAGGAACACCTTTAATATGACTCAAATAAGAAAAGTTGACCTTTATTATAAAATGTTGAAATTTTTTTTAAGTTATGTTTGATATGGTCAAAAATCAGAATTTCTGCAAATACTGAGACTTAAAATTAAAAAACACAAGGTATACAAAAACATGTCTTTCCAGTTTACACTGCTGAGGGAAGAAAGTTGGCATGAATGTGCACATTTGGTACTTGGTCACTTTTAGTTTGGTTTTTTTTCTAAAGCACTTAATTTTACGATAGCTCATGCAATAAGACAATGTTTCATCCACTCTTGTCATGCAGAATATTAGAAAATGTCTATGCCATGTGGATTTATCTATGCTCTTTCTTAAACATGGCTTGCTGCCACACACAATCATAGAGAAAGTTCTTCAATATGAGTGTTCAGAGAAAAACTTCAGGTTTGTCATTTATGCTTAAGCTGAACAGAGCTTCTTTTCATGTTTAATGTGCAAGACTTCTATCCCAATTTCAAATGTTTGTAGTCTAGACATGCCTTGAAATGAATTAAAAGAATAATGGTCATGTTTAAGTAAAAAACGAAGACCGAATTCATAATAGGATAAAACTCATTTCATGAACACAGAACAAGAAGAAGAATAGATTTCATTTCTTTATCTTTGAGAGGAAGGAGAGAAAGAAGGGGAAAGGAGCACTCCAGAATACCTGCAGCATTCTTGTACTCATGGTTTCAAAAAAAATGTTTATTAATCAGCCCTTTGCAGACCTATCCCTTCATTTGTCTCAAGACAGCCTCCTGCTGTTGTGCTATATAAAGAAAACCCTTTCCCGTGACATTAATGGTGGATTCAGAATGCCTCCAGCCATCCTTACAAAGATTTCCAGCTATATGTAGATCTACTCTATGTTATGGCCCAGTGCATTTTTTCTCACGAGTTTATGCTGTTATTTATTTCATTTCAGTCATCTTTGTAAGAGTGAGATCACGTATGGAAATTCACATGGAACCTCCATAGCAAGGTTCAGAAATTGAATTGAAAATGATAAAATTAAAGTTTTCCTATGCAGTTGAAGTGCAAGATGATGTCCAGCAGCACCTGTGTTTCCTAGATGAAGATAGAACAAGAGAAAAATTTCTCTGAAAACACAAGTTTGATAAAAATAATGTGACAGTTCTGTCATGTTGCACAAAGAGACCACATTGCAGAAGGCACTTACCCCTAAAAAAATTATATTAATTTGACTTTGGAATATCTGTAGAAACTATTGCAATAATAATGCAATGTCAAATTATCCTGGGGGAATTTCTATTGCAACTCGACTGAAAACTTTTGTCAGATCATTAGAGGCTTTCAAAGAGAAATCTGACCTCTGTGCCTTATAATACAGTGCTTCAGAAAGCAAACTAGCTAGGCAAAGCCGGAGAAGTACTGTAGAGGGAAACATCTTCTGCTAGCCTCATCAATAGTGACTAATTGGTCACATGAGATAGAATCAAAGTGTTTGTTTCATTGTTGCTAATTGCCTCATTTCATAGACAGTCTGAGTTTTGCCCTCCTATTTTGATATTGCAGTATGTGTGTATGTGGAGGTTCCTAATAGCTGTGTAAAATAGAAATACTTAGCTCTGCAGAGATTCTGGGGAAAAAATACCCTGGGCCGTCAGCACACTTCATTATTATTTTTCAGTTCTCAGTATCTAATGTTCACAGGACAAGGATCAGCATGAGATGCTGGCCTGTTGTGTAAAATAGCATGGTACCACAATATGACTAATGCATGGTGGAGCTTAGTCCATAATAACTTATTGCCCTAGTTCAGCCTAGCCAGCTAGAAGACTAAAAAAAAGAGACTGCTTTGCAGTTTGTGTTTATGGTATGCATAGCTGGGAGGTGGACAGGTGACTTTGAAAAACCCCAAATGCTGTGAGTCTGGTTTAGTTCTGACCCAGGGTCTCAATTATTGCTGCTGAGGACAAAACTGTTACTGCACTATGATCATGAAAGCTCTTGGTTTCTTATCTTGAATTGCAAACTAAAACCAGAGAAAGAGCAAACAAGGGAGAGATACTCCTTCCTGACCTATTGCTAAAAAAGTAGTGTGTCTCATGCTTTCAGCTCACAGAGAGATGCCACAAAATTCAACAACTTATTTGCCTCTTACATCTTGTAGAAGCAATTTGCATTCTGTCATGTTCTTTCACACATGGTGTTCAAAACAATTAAAAGAAAATTGCACCCATTTTGCTCAGTGTAGCAGGCTGAAAATTTCAAAGATGAGAAGCACTTCTCAGCATGACTAAACTGTGAAGTGTTTTTGAAAATAAGGTTTTTAATGATAATTGACATTAAAACCTTTATTTTCTAATACATTTCACAGTTTGTGCTTGTCGGGAAGTGCATGTTTTCTTTGAAACTTTCTGCTTGCTACAATGAGCAAAGTGATACATTCTCTTTAAAATGAAAACCAGTGATCCTTTTTTCTGTTGTTTTCGTACTGAAAAAAATTACTATCCAAGGCTTACAAGAAACTTTCCCGATTTTCCCCCCAATGTCTCATATTAATATTCATCTGGGTAGCTGTAAAACACAGAGAACAAGAGTTATATGGGCTGCAGTGCAACTTCTTTCAAGTACTGGAGAGAGGAAAATTTTCATTCCACAAATATACCTTAGGTAGCATGTATAAAAATGCCATTCCTTTTCCTTCCTTCAGCCAACAACCTTCCTTCTTGGCAGTTCTGTGATCAACAATGTATACTGACAACTGAATAACTGCAAAATCAATGAAAACGAAGAAATCTTATGGGACAAGTTTTGCAAATGAGAGTACTGATTAGTTTGGGAGGAGGGTTTGACACTCAAAAGTGTCAGCTTGTGCAGATAAACTGAGCTTCATGGGTAGAGAATTGTTTCAGCTACAAGGCTCATGATTAATGCCTTCTGTGCATAACCAGACTTGATAGCACAAGGCAGAAATAAACTCCTACCATCAACAAAAATAAATAATTTTTCAGCACAAAAATAAATGGAGGCAAGGCAGACAATTCTTTGGGCTTTTTAGCAAAATGCTGAATGATCTCAATGAATTAAGTAAATCCTTTTGGAATGAGAACATGGAAACAGGCATTCCTATTCTCCAATAAGTTATCTTGAACAGGTGTTCATTTCTGAGAAGGAAGACCTAAAAGAAAATTTCTGGGTAAAATAAATTGTGTTACATATGGATGTTGTTACAACAGAGGGAGCAAATACTTGCTGAAATTTATGAAAACTTTAAAAGTTACCTTTTCACAGTTGTGGAGGTCAACACTTCTGTTTCTGCACAAGAGGGAAAACATCACTACAAATATATTTAACTAGTCAAAACCAGTCAACTGTTAAGTTAAATTTTACTTTTGCTTTACCCTCCCTTTCCATCCTCCTAATACATATTAATAAAAGCATAAAATAAGATAACTTTTTATTACATCTTTATTCAGTGCTTTTCTACAGGACTCCAGTTGTAAGTAAGGATTGAATCTTGATTTCTTCATAAAAGATAGATTTTTTTTGTGAGTTTCTTATTTAACCCTAATCATAGTTTTCTAATAGGTAAGTGTCCTGCTTCTGTTGTTCATCCAATATATTATAGCTCCAAGTGCTGAGATTCTCTGAGGTTTTCCTTCCTTTGTGTAAAACATTTAATATTTTATTAGTAGTGTACAAGCCTATTGACATCATAATTGAGAATTTAAAATTACCTTTTGGCTTTTTCATTGAGTTCAAATAATGAAAATGGAAGATTGCAACATGTGGTCGGTAAGCAAAGATTTTCCTTTGGCATGTAAGGAAGGTAATGATATTGTTCATCCATTTTAGATAGTAGGAAGAAAAAAATTACCTTTTAGATTATCTCCTGTATACATGTGATGCAGATTTTAATTGCATGTAGCCACAGTTTAAGTATTTTTCCAAGATGTAATTAAGTCCATTCCCTTGCCATGAACAATATTGACTATGTCTGAGTGTGTTAGGTTAACACAACCTGAACTTTTAGTGGGGGCAGACAAAGACATGGAGGCTGCTTCTGAGAGAGAAGCTCTTCGAAACTTCCACTATTTCCAGCAGAGCCAATCCCTGAAAGTTCTGATGATGGACATACTGGCTGGCCCAATTAGAAAAGTTGGTAATGCCTCTGTAATGACATATTTAAGAAAGGAAAAAGCGTGGGAAGCTCTCTTTCTTCTCCCCAGGGGTGGTGAGGCAGCTGCCAGGGCCCATCCCCTTGAGGGCTGCCAGGGCCACGCAGCCGGGGCCCTCCAGAGGCCAGGACCGCGTGGCTGGGGCCGCCTGTGCCCCAGCGGCCTGGTTTCCGTGTGGCAGAGACCATGTGGCCAGAGACGAAAATATGGCAAACAATTCCATGATACGGAGCTGTTCCAATTTGGCCAAATTTAGAAATACATCCTCTGAGAGAGGGCAGGCTACAACCAGCCCTCCCCCACCAGGTTCAGGAAAAAATAAATTTTCCTCGAAGAAAAGTGAAAGAGATAAAAACTATTCATTTAACAAACACACAGGAAAAGGATAATAATGCTAAATGATAAAATCTCCCTCTCTGCTGAGAGAAACCTGGGGGAAAATTCAGTCTTTCTGTAGATCTCTCTCTCCCTCCTTGGAGTTGGGACAGGGTAGTGGGCCCACCTCCAGGGCCAAGGCCTCGGTAGAAAGTCCTCCCAATGTATTCTGATGTTGAAACTGTCCAGCAGAGAGAAAACGAAAAAAATGAAGTCCCAGGAAAACAAAAGTTCAACTCTCCAGTGGAAAAGGAGCTGAGAAAAAAAAACTACCAAAAGCTGGCTGGAAAGAAAATCGAGCCAGGTGCTTCCCTCCCCTCTCACTCTCCTGCCGCAGCTGAGAAAAATTCTCTTTCTCTGTGTAACCTTGAACAAGCTGCAAACTGCTTTGAAAAAGTTTTGCTCAGTTTTTCCTCCCCCCTCTCAGGCTCAGTTTAAAGGCATAGGAAGGCACAAAAATTAATTTCTGGGCTTAGGGCAGCGATATGGGATACACATCATAAAGTCACCCCAAGGCAGGATCCCAGACAAAATCAAACTTTTCAGCTCAGCAAAGGTCTATGAAGAACTTTTCAATTGATGGAACTTGAGAACAAACAAACCTACAGACACCAACTTTCTTCCAAGTGAGAGAAAAAGGAAAAGTGAGGACATGTGAGCAGAACCAACATCGCGGCACCGAGGTCAGTGAAAAAAAGGAGAGGGAAGAAGTTCTCCCAGTACCAGAGCTGAAATTCTCCTGCAAGCCATGGTGACGACTATGATACAACAAACTGTTTCCCTGTAATTCATTAGGGCATGGGGGGGGTGCAGATATCCACATGCAGCCCATGAGGAAGAGTACTCCCACTGGAGCACGTGGATACTGAAAATCTAGTGAGAAACTCGAACAGAGAGAGAGGACCCTTGGTTCTAGAGATAGAGAAAGAGAACCCTTGGCTCCAAAGTAGAACAGCTCATCCTTAAAAGACTAAACCCCATGAACTAAAATGACCCATGCTAGGCAGCTGTGGGAAGACTGCTTGGCCCGTGGGAGGGACTCAGGTTACAGCAGGTCAGGCTGCTGTTCATGAAAGTTAAAACCGTGATGGAAATGTTGGCAGAGAACTATCTCCCATCGGAAGGATCCCAGGGCACAGGAGAAGAAACTCTTTTCCTTAAGCATACTGAAGAAAGATTTTTAAGAAGTGAAAGACTGACCAAAACCCCATGTTTTGTCTCCTTGCACGGTCAGTGGAAAGGGGGAGGGAGTGGGAAGGAAAGGTGTTCTAAAGGTTTATTTTAGTTCTCATTACCCTTTTTACTTTTAATTCTGTCAATAATAAATTTTCTTTATACTGTTTAAGTTTTGAACCTGTTTCGCCTTAAGTGTTTTTTCCCTAATCCTTAACTCATTAAGTTTTCAATTCCTCCTCCTCTGCTCAGCTATAGAACAAGAAAATAAGTGAATAGTTTTTCTCATGGGTGCCTGGCACTTAGCCAGCGTCAAACCACGATACTGAGTCATTCTTTCCCTTTCCGTCCAACTGCTTCGTAAAATTCACATGACTGGAGTTTCTGGACTCCCCTAGGCAATCTCTTTCCAGGTTTATCTTTTAAGGTTTTTTTGTGATTGCTGACCCAAATCTCCTCACATCATCTTCTTTGAAAGTTTTTCTAGCCTCTTTAAAGCAATTTTTATTTAAAAGAATAATTCTTAAAATATTTGACTTCAGACTTTTCAAGATTAAATCAACCTTAATTCATTAACTCTTTCTTCATAGAAGACTTCCATGTTTTCTTTGCTTTTCAAACTCTCCTGACTTTCCTATGGATAAGGTGGAGAAAGTCAGCATCTTTTTCAAATATGGGATCCTGGCTATGTATACTGGACCAGCTTAAGAAGAACTAGGGCCAACTTCATATTCAGTAATTACTGTCTATGTCCATATCCCTTGTCATTTTTTCAGTGTACTCAAGTACTTCTAATTTTACTACAGGGATGACTCCGGTGACAGAGGTGTGAATTCTGGAAAGACGGCTGTGTAACAGGATGTAATGACTCTAAAAAATGTGACATTTCAAATGTTACAGTCCGTGAAAAGCGGGCACTGATGGAGCAGGACTTCAAGTCTGCTTTGGCTAGGAAGCAGACTGCACTGTCACTGCAGCTCCCCATCCGTGTGAGGGGCAATGCCCGGGGCATCTTCTTGTTAACAGTGTTAAAAGAAATCCATAATATACACTCTTGACATTGTCTCAGATCTAAATATTCTTGGAATGTTAGTAAAAGATTTTTATTAAAGTGTAAAGTCAGAATGACCTCTAAGAAGAGAAGTATTTAATCAGAGTCATATTTACTACACACACACACGGAGTCTTATTCATTTAGCACTATTCTAATATTGCTTAAACACTGAGCTTGAACTCTATGTGCTCAAAACACAGCTAAGATTTTTTTCTCATTTTTGCATAAGGCAAATACATGGAATTTAACTTCTGCATTTGTGACTGTATTTAGGTTAATTCTGTATATTTATAGGCCAACAAAGAAATTCTTTAGGGGACGCTAAATGCTACAGAGAGTTTAGAGTTATTTGAAAGGACTGCTTTTCATTTGCTTTTTTTTTTAAGATTTTCAAATTGAAAAGCTATTTTCCTAGAATTTTCAAAAGAGTCTCAGTCTTGATTGGAATTGTAGAAAGTGGTTGAAGAGAGCAATATCTTTCCTTTAGAAGAATATTAGCATTGTGTTATACAAAGAGTAACTTTCAGAATCAAACTAGGTAATCTGTACAGACAAAAGTCATTACATCAAGTTTGTGCAGCTTTCCTGTTGGCATACTCCAGAAATCCAAATTGATCTGCTCTTGATTTATTCTTCAAAAAAGGGAAAGTTAAAATTGTGCCACATTGTTTTTTATATTGTTTATGAAAGAAATATTAAGTCAGTAGGCATAGATTTACTTATAGATGCTCTTACAGAAAAGGATTCCATGTGTGTGCTATTTTTTTGTTTTACTGGCGGTTTCTGCTGTTTTCTGTCTAAATCAGAAGCCAATTATTTTATTTACACAAGATTTTGCGGGTTATGACACTACACAAAAGTTGGGAAATAATAAACTATCCAGGCTCTAGCAACAGATAAATAAGATAAATGGATAAATAAATTACTTTTGAAACATGCAGAAGAATATAAATTTTTAGATGAATTATCAAAAGAAATTGGCTGGAGTACAATGAATGCTTTTTACTGACCTATTATTTTTCTTCATGGTTTCTAAATTCACACAGACATGAATCAAAACACTTATAAACAAGAAGTTTTTCTCTCTACCTGTACACAATGAACTCCCTTTACATCTCATTTTGTTCTCCCTCAGCATAAAATGATTGATTGATTGCTCACAGCTTGCATGACTCCCTGCTGCCCTAGATCCATCTCCGCTCTTCACACTCCATACAGTTCCTGCATCATTGACTTTCTGCCAGCCATTTTGCTGCCAGTGCATGAGCTGACATTTAATGATCTTTAGACGCAGTAATGTCACATTTATCACTCTTTATCAGTTGTGACAGACCTAAATTCAAATGCAAACATGAAATGCAGACTGAATCCAGTCCAAACAGTGATATGTTTTTGAGTGACATCCATCAAGGCACATTGAGAAAGAAGTGAAAAATTACCTGTTTCCAATTATTTTGTAACTACAAATAGCAGGGGGTTAGATCTACTCTAAAATATTTTTCCTTGCAGTTTTCAGGGAAACCCCATTTGATTTCTGAAACATCATCTCTATTTGGATATTTGAATGTTACTGAATTTTCAGTATTCCTAGATTTTACATTTTCAATATAATTGAATCCGAAGCTTTACATGAGAAATCTCAGGAGCACATTGATTCCTATGATCACCCTACCTTCATCTGCTGCAGAAGAAACTGTTTCTCCCTTCTGAATTTCAGCATTGCAATCCTGACTCAGCTACTTATATCACAAATGCCAAAGAATAAGACATATTTAGTCTACATTTATCCTTCTTCCTCCCTAGCTGGCATCTAAAAGTTTCCAGATGTAGATGCTCTCCCAGAGGACCCTGACATTTCTTTACATGTGGTACTGATCAGTGCTTTTTACTAACACACCTTTAGTAGCTGGGCACCACTTTTTAGTTATCATGCTCCGCAAGGAATAGATGCAGACTTCAGGGCTGCAGATGAGTGTAAGTATCTGTGTCCACTGTTCAGCAACTAGAGGAGAAATAAGACAATTAAGTCATGAAGAAAAAAAATTATTTGCTTATTTCAGTTCATTCTCTGCATTCTTCTGCCCTGGAAAAGGTCAGCTACTCTAACTTTCTAAGGGAACTGTGATGATGGTGGATCATAACTTAATGCAGAAGCTACAGCCAGCAGCCCTGCTACGTTTCAGCATCTTCTATGGCATTGTGATACTACGCACCAGGACAATATTCTCTTATGCTGAGTTCACTGACTAAAATCTGTCCTCAGCAAGACTTTTGTGGACTTTTCCTTCATCTCTGATTAAGAGATGGCCTTAGTGGCAGTGAAATGACTGTTAGTTTATATGGTAGTCATGAGTTTTCAGAAAGAATGATCACCATTGTGTGAGTGTATTTTGTGGATTTTCCGCAGAACCCTAGGAGGCTGCATTTGATCTCCAGCTTGCTGGTATAACTAATGCATTGGCTGTTAGAAAGACCATTAATATCATATTTCAGCCAGGATTTTCCTCAAGCTGTAGATATTTTCCCAAAACATGACTGATTTTAAAAGAAAATATCATAAAGTAAAATAAAAGTGAATGAAGATTAGTAAGAAGATGCATTTGTGGCTGGGTCAAAGCCGGATCTTCTGAGATAGAAGAACTGTTGGCCATTTATTTGCTTCTTTAATCTCAGAATTAAAACATATTTTGATAGAATTTAAAGTCATTTATTCTCTTGTCCATTTTGCAATGTACCTACCATTACTACTGCAGAAGCACTGGCTAAAACAGTTTTCATTCTATTCCTTATGTCAAAGACAACTGCATTTAAATTTATTTTTGTATAGATATCAGAGCTGATGCATCCTGCACTTCAGAGAAATGGATGCTGCATGACATCAAGAATTCTATTTATAGTATTTCAGCTAGAATGTATCTAGATGGTCTTCTTTTGCCAAAGGACAGAATGCCATCATTTAATAATAAACTATCCTTTAATACATTTTAAGGGAACTGTTTAATAAAAACATATTTTTAAAAAGCATGAGAATGACAATTCTTACCTGCAGAAAAAAGAATGTTTAATGATTGAATTTTATAGAAAAATCTCTCATAACTCTTTCCCAAAGGTGCTTTGGTGAAGAAGGTTAGAAAGCTACAGATACAGTAATAGTTAGCCAACACAGAAAATGTAATGTCCCCTAGCACCTGTATACAGATGTTGGTAATTATTGTAACATTATATATGATGGAAATCTGAATTGTGTTGTTATTGCTTACTACTACAGATCATCTTTAATAAGCTCATAATTAACCACATTCTGTAATAAGATGACCCAATAAAAACACTCTTTATTTTGGTGAAAGGAAATATGAAAAATAATCTATAGAAATTGCCAATGTAATTCTATGGGCCAGGCATCAAAGCAGGTGTTTGGTGTAAAAAACTCACACACACACAGAGTACACAGCCATCCATGAGAAAAGCTCAGGGTTGAACCTGAGTTTGGGAATCCCTAGAGACCCTGAATAGATCAGATATGAAAGCACCGTTTTAAAGCATCTCTTCCTTGTGGAGGTTTGTTTCACATGTTTCCCCCTCACTGTATCAACATCTTGCCCCACTTGCCCCCTTACTTCCTTTTCCTATTGCCTTGAAACTACTCGTAGCTTTTCAGCTTTCATTCTTTCATCTTCATACACACTACAATGTATATTCCACCTAGTTTTTTCCTTACTCCTTTGTGTTGAAAGTTTTCAAACATAAGAAAAGCCTCTTGGGCAGTGAAAATCTGCAGTTTTCCTCCCAGTGGTGTTGCAGTGACCACTGCTGTCCACTGCCTAGGCTAACTCCAGTGGTGTGCAGCGGGAATGGGGAGCAGCTGGAGGCACAGAGCTTTAAAGCTACTCCTCTGAAGCCTCTGCTCTACCCAGGGGAGCTAAGGCTCCAGACACTGTAGCAGTCAGCAGCCCCCGACGAAGGGACAGATAAAAAGTAGCAAGGAGGCTTGCCACGGGAGGTAATCCAACTTTACTGAAGGGTATCCAGAACAAGCCCAGAGCAGCTCTGGGCAACACCTTATAAGGGGGGGCATTACCATGGGGATGGCTTAACAGGGGACCAATAGGAATCTTTAGGGGGAGGGATGTGGACAGGGATAGACAATCACATAGGCCAATAGCCTCGAGGGGTGGAGGGAGAGGGGTCACATGCCCCAATGGGGCGTCGAGGTTTAGGGGATTTCCAAGAGGGGAGGTATTTGAGGGGGCAGGGTCTCGGGGGACTGATGGGGACCATATGAGGGTAATTAGGGAGAGCTTCGGCGACAGGCACAGAACTTTTAGGAACAACAGGAGGGGTTTGGGTGATTGATAGGGAAAGAGCTAGAACAAGGGGAGGAGAACAACCATATAGGGAGCACCGGGGGAGCAGCTTGGGTCTGGGGCAAACCAACTGGGAATAGGAGTGGGGAAGGTAGGGATGAAGCATTGGGGTACAGAAAACATATGAAAATACAGTATAAACCTCACATCACCACACAGTGGTTACATAGTGAGGTGGAGAAAAAAGGGCATGCTTTTCTACAGGCCAGTCTTACTAACCATACTCACTGGCTCTATTCATTATCAATCCCTCAAAATTCAGAGCCAGTCTGAGTAGTGAACAGTTATCTGTTTTGGACTTCTCTATTATTGCTGGGTGTCAACCCTTGCTTTTCTAATATTCTGGCAATTCCTGTTGGTTTATGCTTTATACACCTGTGACACATCAGCCAGCACAAGTGTGTTTCATAGTCTCTTAATTTTTTTCAGTGCCTGTTGCTACTGAATATTTGTTATTGTTCATCATTAATAGTGTAATCTTTTGTCCTGGATGATTTTCAAGTCCTGATGCTCAGAACAACTTCAAAGGCAGGCTTCTAATATTTTCATTCATTTTATCTTCCTGTAGTGATATTAGTGTGTTGTAAGACCACAGAAAAGCAAGTGCCCAAATAATGTCACTGCAGAGCTCAGATTTAGCCATAGAGATCAAATTTACAGAAGGTAATAGGGTGTCCTTTTCAGTAATTTTGAAGAAAATGTATCTGTAATGTAGAATACATTTTAAAAATATAGATAAAGAGAGACCTTTATAAAAAGCAAATGGAAATGAATTCTGGAAAGCATTTCTGTAACCACTGCTCTGACAGTCCTGACAGATTTTGGATTTACCTACTTTCCTCCATTTATAAAATAGAACTGGAGTAAGACATGATGCTAACTGAGTTAAAGCTGACTAAACATGGCAGCACTCATGACGTTAATTGGGGCTGCAGATGAGTGTAAGTATCTTTTTTTCTCATAATGACTAAATCGTTAAAAAGTTCTTCTCCAAAATAGGAGAGTTTTTGCTCCTCTGTGCTCTTTTAATATATTTCAGTATGATCCTTGGGAAAAGAAATTGGTTTAAAATGATGGGTTTGAGATTGGTCATGAACCAATGAGATGTTGCACTCTCTTCAAACTAGTTTCCTGAATCTTCTCTCCCTGCTGCTCTCTGCCCTACCAGGTAAAATCCCTACACACAAACCCACAAACCAAACAAAACCAAAAACGCAGTACAAGCAAAATCTAACAATCAAGCTTGAATATTTATTCTCCCCATAAAATACATGCTTGTTTATATATCACTGGATTTTAAAGTGTAAATGCTGATAGTCATTAATGCCAAACCTGTGTTGGCCCCTGCAGGTTGGACTGATGATCTGTGGTTTGGAATGCTTTGGCTGCTATGAGACTGTGCTTAGGTTCACAGTGATTTACACTGGGGTATGCTTGAGAGACCTCCGTTCTTACTTTCCCCTTTCTCTCAGGGCATGACATCCTGTTATACAAAACCACTTCTGTTTTGGAAAGACAAGTACATTGATCCACTGACCTAAAACCAGGAAGTCATATTTCATTATCTAGGACCGTTCTAAAAAGTGATTATATATATTTTATGGTGCTGTAGCATTCCATCTGAGGCATTTTGTGATTATTTAGTGAGATTTAAAGCATGTTTCTATTGGTTTTCCAGGGTCACCCAGTACATTTTTTTCAAGCTGCATTAAATCTTGTTGATTTTAACTGAAGTGTGTATAAAATTGATACACATGGAGAATTTAAGTCTCAGTATGTTTTTCTTAAAAATATGAGTAAAATATTTGTTTGTTATTAGTTTTAAGACAAATAATTTGTAATGTGCTTTATAACTGGGGGGACTTAACCGTAAGAGATGATGTAAAATTTCCAACTGCAAAGATACCAATCTCATCTTTCATTTTGAGTGCATTTGGAGGGATGTTTTTCCCCTATTTATTCTCCCTTAGGCAATAACCCTTTACCATGCTTACATATGCCAGAGGTCTAAAGCCTTTCTACTGGATGTAAACATTTTCTGAAGACAAAAATCAACAGCTCCTTACCATACCATGAACTTCAGTTAAAAGTAAAGTCTTAAAATGCAGACAAAGATTACTATATTCTACTTCCTTCTGGAGAATGAGTGTGCATAAATTCCCTCTTTCTGTTTCATTTAAGATCTTACATTTCAATTTTGCACACTGGAAGCACCTTTACATTGCTGAAATAAACTCTTAAATGTACACTGAATTCATATTTTTAAATATATTGGTGTTGAAATGTATATGTAGCTACACATGTAACCTATCTATATAGCTGTCTGCACAAATCATCTTTAATACTTCTTTCAGCTGGATGCTGTGATGAAGATGAAAAAGAAAAAGTATGATGATGTAAACTCCCTGATGTCTTTGGTCACTATATCACAAGAAAGGGTAAATCTTTATGTTGCCATTTGATGTCACTAAATATAACTTGAGACAGACCTCCAAAGTGGTTCAGGGAAAGTTTGTGTGTTGGCGGCATTTTTTCTTTTGATCATTGAAGCTTGTATTTTTGGGGGTGTTCATTAAGCTAAATTCCCGATTTGAAAAATTGTTTAGCACTCAGCACCCACGTTCACTTTGCGCCAAATTCTGTCTGAGTGGTCTCAGATTCAGCATTTGCCAATCAAAATACCCACACAGGACACATGGTAAAAAATGTGGATGATCAGATACAAAAAATGGGCCATCCAGCATTGCAAAATCAATGCCTACTTCAAAGACCATCTCTCAATATTCAAGGTTCTCATTTTGACATCTTATCATATTTTATGTTTGACATCACTAAACAAAATATAATAATAATGATCTAACATTAATAAGACAGTATCCTAACATCTGGTAAGGACTGTTCCTGTAAAGCTTCAGTGGCAGGGCCCCACTAACCTTCATAGGCAGAAAAGTTTTTGATCCACTTGTTTTGTTTTTCTTAACTCTTTTTAGAATTATGTAAGAGTTAAGCTGTTTATTTAGTAATAGTTCAAAGCTTAATTTTTAATGTCAGTATCCCTCATGCAATTATTTTAAAATGGAAGATTGTCAGTGTCTAGTTTGGGCACTGTTCATAGCTCATCACTTCTGCAATGTTTTGATGCTTTCTTGGAATCAGTGCTGAAGATAAATGACTGAACATCTAGCTAAGAAAGAACAAAAAAAAGTTACATGGCTGATGCTCGGAAAAATGCAAAAAATATCTTCAGGATGGCTACTACTAAAAGGGAAATTATATTAATTGGACACCCGGGAAAGAGTCTTGAGGTTGAAGAATATGTCGTGCCTGTTGGCTCATGGTTATATGGGTTATGTGAACATTTTTTTCTTGAAGCTCTGTTTCATGAGTTTTGTCTCTCTCTGCTTGCACATCTCTATTCTTATATTACTTGTGCTGTTTCTGCAGTGGAACACAGTGGTTAGTCTGGTTGAAAAGGGATTAGATCACCTAATGCCCACACATATACCTACACAAAAAAAAATTGATTAAACAGGCTTTAAAGTTGTTACAAAGAGGTGAAAACATATTTAACTTTTATGTTTGGATTTTGTTTGTTTTTCAACTGGCTCCTCATATATTAACTTTGTTCTGACCATGCTGGAGCATAGAACCATTTATCAGGTTTAAGTCTAGACATGGGAGTCCTTGCTCTCACTAGGGAGAGTGCCCTGTAGGAGGAAAACTTTTTATTTGCAGGATCTGACTATAATGTGCATCCCTACTTGAAGTACAGAGCAGCTGCTTTATTCCACTTTGCTAAACACCAAGCACAGGTGAGTGCAGGAAACAGATCCAGTAGGTTGCCTCTGCAGAGGAAGCTTGTGGGCTTCTCCTAGAGGAGAAAGGTCTGTGGTTTCACCGTTTAAAAACTTGAAGAAAAACTGACAGCAGGGAAACTCCTGAAGTACTTCTGTGAGTCTGTTACCAAACAAGACTTGGTAGGTCTGAAGCTATGCCCAGCAAGGAGGAAAGGGAATAGTGAGATGAACTGCAGTTCAGAGGGAAGGTTTGCTTATCACCCCTGCTGCTGGCAGGAGGATGAGAAGAAAAGGGGGTGAGAGAGACGATAAGTCTCAGGAACCTGCTGGCCTTGTGGGAAGGACTGGAGCTGCTAAGTGTATGACACCAGACAGAGGGAGGGCAGAGAGCATGCTCACCTGTACAGCTGTACCAACTCAGTAAACTGTTTCAGTCACACGATTAAGGCATGAAAACCATTCAGTGTCCACACATTTAAGAGCATAGAAAATGTAAGTGATCGAGATAGTTTTCAACACACAGATTTACCACAGGCCATTCCAGTTTTAGCTCCTGTTTGCTCCTTCTCTCAAAGTATGTGAGGAGGTATGAGCCTTTTCTCTTTTTTGGTGTTTTTTTTTAATAAGATGTAAGACTCATTTCTGCAACATTTCATAAGGCTATCCCTTCTGTGGGGAAAGAAATCATTTGCATATTCAAACCTTTAAAATGTCATCTCTTCTTTACAGCACATCTAATCAATGTCACCTGCAGAACTGGATGCCCAAGGCTCCTGTAAGGGCCAAACTCTATTTGCCAGCTGGACAATCCAAGTAATGCCCTTTATGACTGTATTCACAAGGTTCAGAACACAGTAGCTTTGTTAATTATGAGACAACTTCAGTAAAGGAGTGCAGACAGGTCACAGATTGCAGAGTGACAATGACAATTCAGCTGGAACAAACAGTAATCTCTAAGGTGCTTTAGTTCCTGCCACTCTCAATGAAGTTCTTACTCAAAGTAGAATAAACCATAACCTATTCCTCTGTGTACAGGGCATTGTGTTCCCTGTCCTTGTGAAAGGCAGTCACTTTTTTGTTCACATGGTTTTGTAGAGAATAAAAGAGGCATACTGGATTTGTTCAGACATCCTTGTCATTCATGGCTTGTAGCAAACATTATTAATATAAGGAACAGGGAAGAAGAATTGCTGTGATGCCAAAAGCAAATCATGAAACATGCAGAAAATGAAATGGGAGAGAGAATATGAAAGAAAAAGTAATAAGAGGATAGGAGAGAGAAATACATTATAGTGATGCCATGAAGATTTTTTGCCTTTTCTTTTATACCCCTGTTATACCTTTTTCACAAATTCTGTATTCCTAGTGCTTTTTCCCTACATTCTTGGACTTGTTTGTCAAGCTAAGGGACTAAACATTTTAGAAGCTTCATAGCTAGGGATCAGTATGCCCCAGACCCCAAGGTCCTCTCCAGAACACATTCTGTAAACCAAGACAGAACCATCCAGGGGAAGGCTCCTTGGGGAGGTGGTCTCACTTGAGCCTCTCATTGGGGAATCTTTGATAGATATGCTAATTAATAAAACCTATAATGTTATACCTGATCTTTTGGGGGGGGGCATTTGGCAGGGTGCATTTCGGTGCATTTGACCTGGACGTGTGCACCTAAGGATCCATAAAATAAATACCAAGGTAAAATCCCTTTTCCCCTTCTAACCGTGTTTGACTCTTGATTTTAAGACCAGGAAAAGGCATCAATAGGATGAAAGAATATTATGAAGCAGAGGAGTTCAGGTGGCAAGAGCTTTGTGAGGAGCAGCTCAGGAACGTGTGAATGAATGGTTAAGAGTAAAAATATACTATGAAGAAAAAATGATAGTTCTCTGATTCCAGGATTTCTTTACTTCTGAGACATTTAGAACAAATTATTCCATGAGAGTTTCTGTTCATTTATGAGACATCTTTTGTTGCTAGTCTGCCAAATCCTTATGTAGCACAAACGCACAAGAGTTGGTCAAAGCACATGGAGGAGTGGAATATACTTCTGGCAAAGATTTTTTATGACCATAAGGCTCTCAGCTAAATATCTTTATATGAATTAGTGACACAGTATTATTGCACTGGCTTTGACTTTAATTAGTTATACTGCCATTGGCTCCAGCAAAGGTTTCAAATGCCTTTTCAGAGGCAAGGTTTTCAGAGAGGAGTCTCAGCTGCTATTTATAATCCAAAGTTTCTCTGTGACACCAGAAAGTCACCCAACAACAGCTTTTTGAAACTTATGCCTGTGACTAATGATACAAGCTAATGTTATTTTTTTATGTGTCTTTAATTTCCATTGCTTTCTAATGATTGAAATATCTTTAAGAGTTACATGTCTAGCTTTCCCCTGCTTTTGAAAAATATATTTTCATCTTTAAACATATTTATATATTTAAAAATCTGTCTTTTATCTCTATGATGGATTGTACTTCTTCTAAATGAGAAGTAGTAGCAGTTCTCTACCTGTCACAGGTATTGAGAGATTCCAAAGAACTTGAGGACATATATTGTTAACAGATTTTTACTACGCAGAGTGCTGAAAGGCTGTTACAGTCCTCTCTTAAAAATTAACCTATACACAAAATATGAAGGGATTTTTGCTTGTTTGTTGGTTTGTTTGTGAGCCGTATTAGCTACTGTGTAGTCTACTCTACTGCCTTTGGAGTTAATGGCATAACTTTCTTTAGACTTGAGTAGAAGGAACACTGGGAACACAAGCTGCTTCCTGTTTAATTAACTATCAGTTTCTTGCTGTGACCAAACAAACTTTCTTCAAAACAAACATGAGGCTCAGACATTTTTTCCCCATTCTCTTCTGGTTTTCCTTAGTGGTGCAATAGCTTACTATCTATCTCTGCCACTCTCCCCTCTATTATTTCTTGGCTGCAATCCATTGAACTCTTTAAGGTATTCACGCTACCTCTTTCATTGACATCTTGATGATAACCTTGTCAGTGAATATTGACAGGCTCAACCACCATATATTAATTAGTAGTCACTAAATTAATCAAGCTTTTTTTTTTTTTGCTGGTCAAAAAGCCTCTATTACGATGGGGAGAGCAAGACCACATTGCTTGCAATTGCTGGTGATGGTATTAACCCTCTGTTTGCTACTTAAAGACGGTGACATGCTATCATTCCCTGGCATTTATGCAGCTGCAACACTGTATAGACTTGTTACTGTTTGCTGATGCAACAGAAGCAGTAATACAGGGCATTCACAATCTTTATGAATCCTTATGGATTCATAAGGATTAAAGAAAATAAAATTCATTTAAAGAAAAAAAAATACATTATTTTGTCATGATACCCAAATTCAAGTATCCATTCTTGTGCAGACTTCTTAAATAAGAAGGTTAGTATGTATGTATTGGCATCCAGTCTGGGAGATAAAGCTCTTGGGCACCACTCTTAACACTTGTCTGGGATCTCATCTAGATAAGGAAGCAGGATCAGACCTCTGCAGCACCAGCAGGAGATAACTAGATAAAGTGGCTGACCGTCAATCACTCTGAAAACTCAGTGAGACGTATGAATGCAGTTCAGCTAAATCAGCTCTGCTACATGTTTGTTGAACCTTTGTATCACTCCATGAAGTGGAGGCTTTGGGTAGTTTAATAAAGAGACAGTGTAACATTTCAAAGGGAATATTGACCTTGCTGTTTCAGTGGGAATCACAGCACTAAAATTGTGTTCTGCTTACTTAGCATTTTACCTGTAGTTTGACTTCTACAGGAATTACTCTTCATCCTTCTTATACTACAGGAATTAGTACATTTAATTGGAATATAAAAAATCTGGGGTTTCATATGTAATAAATGTATACAATTAATATTCCTATGTATTATATATATGAATACTACAGGACACATGAGAATCCTTTTCTGTTGAAATGTGTTACATATAAATATAATCTCTTCTTCATCTTTACTATCACAGCCAACAACTATGAATATGAGAGTTACCCAAGAAAAACAATTGTAACCTACCTAGCCTTATATTTCCCCATCAAAATTGCTTAAATATTTGTCAAGTTACAGGAAAGTGTCACATTTTTATTTTCTGTTGTTTGTACTGAGGAAACCAATTAGGCTAAAATAAGAATATTTTCTCAAGCTAAAAATAATGAGACCATGACAAATAAAACTCTCATAGTAAAACATATATACAGGGTACAAGTAAATTTGTGAGTGAGATAATAATTTCACATCCCCCAAGAGCCATTTAGTATCAGAAAGCTTTAATTTTTTTTTTCTGGTTCTTGGAGTAGATGAGTAAAATTAAAGCAATCTTGGACCAACCCCAGAATTTAAATTCCAATGTGTTTCATGTTTCCTCCTTTTTCTGCCTCTCTTGCTGCCAAAGCTTGGCAGTTCCATTATTATGGCAATCAAGGTGTCATGTTCTTACATTATATATCGTCATCAAGAAAACTAATTTCAGACTCTCAACATGTTTGCAACTCCTTAGAAATTGTTCTTGCTGGTGATGATGAATGGACTGTAGAAACACAGAGACATCCTATGGTCTAGGAACACTTAGATCTAAGACAAAGTCTTGGTTAATGTTCAGACTAGCTCCCTATGTTACCAGGTATTCCCAGGCAGGAGAAACAATGATATTTTTCCCCTTGTTACTTCCCTCTCCACTTAAATGAGATGACATCCTACTGCAGATCTTCTCTAGATATTATAAGACTTCAATCAAATTTAAAAACAGTTAGAGAAAGTTGGAACAACTGTTTAATTAATTTTGTGATTACCCCAGTTTGGTCTACAGTGCATTTTACTTCAGTAAATTTATGGAACACAGACAAGTCTGAGCATTACTTCAGTTTTTCATATACAAATCTTTCAGGCAGAAAGCTCAGGACATTTGTCTAGCATGTGTAAAGTGCAGTAATCAGTTGTTGGAGCCAAATTTCCGCCCTAACCTTAACCCCACTCTCCCAAAAAAAGTTTAAATAGGGGTTCGAGTCTTTAAAAATGAAAATAAGTCACATCCCAAGTATGCTGGTTTGGACAAATTTGGAGGAAAATATCCTCTGATAGAAAGCAGGTTACAACCAGCCCTCCCTCACCAGGTTTGGGAAAAAATGAATTTTCCTCGAAGGAAAGTGAAAGAGATAAAAACTATTTATTTAACAAACACACAGGAAAAGAATAATAATGCTAAATAAGAAAACCTCTTGCTGGGGAGAGAAAACCTGGGAAAATTTCAGAGTCCTTCCGTAGGTAGCCTCTCTCCCCCACCTTGGAGCTGGGTCGTGGTGGGCCCCCCTCCAGGGCCAAGGCCTTGGTTGAAATTCCTCCTGATGTATTCTGATGTTGAAACAGTCCAGCAGAGAAAAAGGGAAAAAAACTAAGACCCAGGAAAATAAAAGTTCAACTCTCCGTCTCTCTCCCGAGAAAAAGAAAGCCGAAAGCTGGCT
Source organism: Coloeus monedula (assembly GCF_965178545.1). Classification (NCBI taxonomy): domain Eukaryota; kingdom Metazoa; phylum Chordata; class Aves; order Passeriformes; family Corvidae; genus Coloeus; species Coloeus monedula. The sequence continues at coordinate 104,563,682 of NC_138781.1, forward strand.
GGAAAGCAAGCAGTGCTTCCTCCCACTCCTCTCGCTGACAGAACGCGGAGAGAGGAGTCCGTATCTCTGTGTCTTTGAAACACAAAAACCAACTGCAAACTGCTTTGAAAGTTTTGCTCAGTTTTTTCTCCCACCTCTCAGGCTCAGTTTAAAGCCATAGAAAGGCACAAAATTAATTTCTGGGCATAGAACAGTGATATGGGATACAACATCATAAAGTCACCCCAAGAGACCAAGCTTTTTGTAATGCAAAGTGTAAAAGGAACTCTAGCCTTGTATATTTTACACCTCGTCAACTCGTACAACATTTACTTACATATTATAAATTGTATCTTTGTCTAAAAGGGAAGATATTTCAATAAGGACCCTGGAAATTATGTGCTTATGTGTGCTGAAATCACTATCTTTTTTGTTGTGAGACAAGCATTTTTTCTTTGACAGAGTTGTCTAATAGTTACATGAGATGTAATACAACTGTATCAATGCAGGGTGCCTCTTTCCCCCTATGAAAACTTCCACCTTTCTTATAAGAAAATGAAACTGGTATGTTTACCTAGAAGATCAGTGAAGCAGTACACTCCATTCTTGATCTTGCATCCAAATGCTGCTAATACGCTTCCTGACACCACATTGCCCTGTTCCTCTGCACTGTCACACTGCAACACAATTGCACATCTGTATGAGGAGATACAGTACATAGATTGGCAAAGTTTTTTGCCCCAAAGAATTGCAAAGCTAGAAGCTACAAGTACCCTTTTTGTCTTCTGCCTTGAGAAACATTTCAGTAATAAAAAACAACATGGTAAAAAGCATGAAACTGTGTTATTTTCCTCAAAGTCTGTGGAAAAAATTCTCTCAAGAGACTCTTTTTTGCATATATTTATTTCTTTGTTTGTTTATTCTAATTGTAAGTTTGCTCTCTATGCTATATTTTATTTCAAATCAAGTGCATTGTGCCATACCTGGGGACAATTTAGCTGCAAAGAAGTGTTTCCATGTCAAGCATTTAGGCTTTCAGTTGAACTTTTAGATATCACTTTATTTAAATAGGCATGTAGCAAGACAAAATTGTTTTCATGTATCTGTGAGTCAGACCAGTTGAAAGATGAAGGCTACACTGTATTTAGATCCAGTATCTAAAGTAAACTACTACAGCAACTGAAAATCATTTATTAGACAAATTTCTCCTCATGGAAAAATCACTTCCTGCTGTTCTTACCACTCAAAGAAAATTAATTCCCTGTCTTAAATGAGCTTCTTGAAAAATAGTAAGAGAAAGATTAAATTGTCTAAAGTTAAATTGTTAAAAGTTTTCTTTTCTTTAAAGAGGAAACAGAAATTGAAATGATACCTCTAAACAGTTTTGTCTAATCTTGGGATTTAACATTTAATAGTTCTAAAACAGGAAAATTGCCCTGCTCCTCTAATGACAATTGGTGTTAACATTGAATGGTCAGGGATGCAAGAAGTCAGCTTTTCTTCACATTTTTCTTCCTGTTTTGAATCAGCCTTTTTAAAGCCTACATAGACATTCAGAGGGAGCCAGAAGGGTTCAGGTAAAGGTACAAGAGGTCTGCCTGCACAGAGCCATTTTCTGAACAAGAACATTAAATTGTAAGAAGAGTACATACAGAATTCAATTCATTGTTCTTTTCTTGTTAATCACATCAAACGGAGAAAGACTCTGAAGGTTTTTTATCTAAGCTGGTGATTCTGCAAATACTTGACTTCAAAGAATATCTTCATTCACAGAAGCAGCATCACAGAGGCAGTTACTAAGCACACCTATAAAGTTATTATTGCAAATCATTTGTAGGATCAAGACCAGCAAAAGGTGAGCCGGGGAAAAAAAATGCCTCTTGAGTTTTTACTTTTTATTTCTGTACTCCTCCAGTAACACTTGTATCAGCTGCAATATACCAGAGAGTAACCACTGGCTGTAACTATATGTTTGTCATGCATAAAAGGCATGGAGGTCCTTTTCAATGTCCCCATCATCATTAACAGAAATGGGATGCAAGCCATACAAGCAAATGTATCACAAGACTTAAGAAAACTATGCTGATGCCAAGGACTCCTTTGCATTCTCCTGCTGCTTTATTAGAAGATGCTGATGGTAGACCAGTATTTAAATAAGGCATTCTGCAGCCTTTTGGCCTCACATTCAGCTTTCATTGAAACTATTGAGACTTTGGGTGTAAATTAAAACAACATTTATAGAAACTCAGTGATGGTTGTAAGAGTAATTTCTAGGAGTTGATGCTTCTAGAATGTCTTGTTTACTTGTTTGAGCCCAGATGTGATATGGATAGTGAGAAATTTTTTATGCCCCTTTTTCTTACCCCTCAACTGGTAGAACATTGGGTATGTGCAACTTCTTTAAAAATGTTTGTGTGATTTTTTTTTTTTAATTGTTGGCCTTTCTACTTTCAGTGGAAGAAAATATGTTTGTTTTAACCTCTGTATAGACACACGCGCATATGCACTCTCATATGTATAAATTGTTTATCAGCTCATATTGACTTAATATTTTCCATTGCAATAGAAGTGGTAAATAGGCTGTCATGGCAAAATACCAAAGCATTATCATTAGCTCAGGTGTGTGTACTCTGCAATTTAACCTTGCAAAATTGTTGTTTCACTTTGTTCTTTGCGATGCCAAAGAAAATTATTATTCAGCTTTTTTAAGTTCTTCGGTTGATACATGAGGATATTTTCAAGCATCAGCTACTTGAAAAATATAAAGTCCTGTGAGAATTAAATAAAGTAAATTTGGTTTGTTGTTCTGCCGTGCCATTCTGGAGACTGACGTAAATTCGACTTGCAATTTCAACCTGGTTTAAATCAAATTAAAATAAAATAACATTTTGTGGAAAATATTAATTTAGAATGGGACAAAGAATTTTCAGTAACATAAACAATGACAGCTCAATTTGTAAAGGGGAAAGAGGACTGCTTGTGAAAAATAGTCTTCGGATTACAAGGAACACATGTACACCTCCAAAATGCAGACAATAAAACATTAAATAACAGAGAAATGTTGTTCTGATAGAGTATTAAAAAACCTAAATTATTTTTGGCTTTCATGCTTGTCAGACATTTGTGAGACAAGTAAGTCATCACTAAAACTAAGCTTTGTTTATTTACCTGTCAGCAATGAAGCCCAACTTCAGTCAAATAATCCAGTCAGTACACACTGCAGAGCCAGTGATGCCTTTTCTTCCTTGTGCTGATGATCTTCTTCAATGATCTGTTTTCAGACAGAGAAAACAAACTTCTTTGGAATTCCAGTCTGTTGTGAGGCTTAAGTTATTTACTCTGTCTTGTGATAATTTAATCAAATTCATATAAAGAGTTATAGATTTTGGCACTATGCTGGTGTTTCAAATTTCTGCTCTCAATAGGTAATGTCAAGAATGAAGCTTAAAGAACTGCTTAGCATTGGGGAGAGGAGTTGCCTTGCTTTTAATGGCATCTCAATGGCTGTAAACCAGGGTGAGAATTAGTATAATTCTCAAGACACCTGTTACGACCTATAAAGGATCCTCTTCTGCCTCATACACCATTAAAAATACCAGAAATTAGTTAAGTTCTGAAAAACAGGTCAGATATAGAGATGTTGTTTATTTAAATAGCTGGCAAGTACTTCTGTATTGCCAAGAGAAACAGCCCAAAGAGCATGCAAAGGGAGAAAGAAGTAGTTAATAAATATGTTCTATTTTGGCAAGAATGTGCAAAATTATTCCAAAGGATATAAAGACATAATTTCACAACTAGCCAGGACAGAAAATGTGTTGGAGCAAAGGGCCAATTATGAAGGTTGCCATAACTGCACATTCTGCATTAGTCTAGTGCTGTGAGCATAGCACTCTGCATAAGTTCAGTACTCTCCAACATTATTCAGACTCTAAAAAGTCCGCAATACCGGGTGTCTTGGTTTGAAAGAGGTGTCTGCCAAGGAAAGCAGGAGTCTCCCTTGAAATGAAAAAAAAAAAAAATTTCAACTCCCTTCCTTCTGAATTATTATAATTTTGAAGTTAAGGGGCTTTCAGGCAAAGATATGAGGAATAGGAACTATTATATATCTATATATGTATAAAAAGTCAAACAAACAGCAGTAACTATGGCAGTACCAGCAAACAATCACAAACCCAGTGCCAGCCCTCTCGGCTGTCGGGCCCTTTCCCCTCGGGTGCAGTTCCGCTCGCAGCCGGCAGGGGCGCTGGCGGCTCCCGGTGAGCAGGGCAGGTGCGATGGTTCCCCCGCGGCTGCAGGGGGCGCTCCGGAGCGAGCTCGGGGAGCACGCGGCGCTGGCGGCCTGGGATCCCGGGAAGGGAAGGAACAAAGGCTTCACAAACCCCTGGGCAGCCGATCCCGGTGTCCGGCCAGGCCCTCAGGAACGGCAGGCTGGAACAGCAGGGACGAGCACAAATCCTGGGTGGCAGACAAGATGTATCAAACTGCGGAGCTGCAGTGGGAACCCCCGGTGTGGGGTATGCCCAGCGCCCACCCTGGAGGGATGTCTGCTGAGATAAGGAGAGTGCCTAACCTCCCAGCAGAACTCCTCTGGAAAGGGAGCTACTCTTCAGTTATGGCGAGAAGACAAACCCAGAATCCTCTGGGAGACCCTATGCAGATCCTTTGTAGCCCATTGGCCTTTACCCTCTGATATCCATGCCCTGTATCCCTATAAGAGCTAGCCCCCTGCCCCTGCAAGGGCAGAGAGACGCCCGTCCCTGATCTCCCTTCGTTGAGTGAGGACTAATAAAGCTACCCCATGCAGAACAGCTACAGGGGCCTCTCGTCTCTCTCCCTGGTCTGGCCTGGAGGCTGCCCTGCAGAGCTGAGCTGAAATCACGAGCTGACAATCACTAAAGAGCTGAGAGCCTCTGCACAGGCCCTCCAGCCAGCAGCTGGAGGAAGACACCGGGCCCCGGGAAGACGATCTCCCTCGGGACCATCTCTCTGGACCAGTCACAGCTTCCTCGGTCAGAGATACTGACCCCACACCAGCTGCTATTCCCTGGAGGTCTCAGCAGGCAGGGCACGGCAGGGCTACAGAGTAGCGAAGGCTCGAAGCAACGGCAGGGGCAGAGCGGCCGCAGCCCGGCTCCCAGCGGGGCAGGGAAGGTGGGCTTGGGATCCCAGGGTTTCTCCGGTAGAAGGAAGGCAGCCGAAAAAACCAGATGTCTGCAGTGCTGACGAATTCCTTCCAGCCTCTCTCCCAGTCCAAAACGCCGAGAACTCACAGCCCACAAGCCCAGGTGAAAGAGAGTAGTACAGTTGGACCCCTCCCTCTATGGCCAGGTCTTTTGTTTTTCTTTAGCACCCAGTAATTTGTCCTCCTGGCAACATGTATGGGGGAAATTCTTTACGAGAAAAAGAAAATGGAAGGAGAACTCCTAAAACCCCAGCACCGGGGTTGCTAGGAATGCAAACTCATGCTTTAAATTGAAATCTCGTAGTGCAAAGGAAGCAATATCTTCAGCACTCTCTTTTTCATTTGCACTCTCAGTGACATATACATATTGCTGTTGGTCATTCTGAATCTCAAAAAGTAGTTAACAGGTTAGTTTATACAAATATATTTTTGGAATTGCTAATTATTTTTATTTCCTCACTAGTTATGAAACATATGGACCATTTTTTTTTAAATTTACATAACAGTTCTTCTGTTGTTTTTACTGTTTATAATCAAAAAACTTTAGCAGGGAATCTGTTTCTATGAAAGTTGTATAATAGTTTGAGTAGGAAGGGATCTTTAAAGGTCATTTAATCCAACCCCATTACCATGAGCAGAGACATTTTCAACTATATCTGGTTGCTGACCTTGAATGTTTTCAGGGATGGGAATTTACCGCCTCTTTGGGAAACATGTTCCTCTGCTTTACCACCATCATTGTAAAAAAAAATTCATTCTTATATCTAATCTAAATCCATCCTCTTTCAATTTAAAACCATTGCCCCTTGTCATAATGTTGTTGTGTCAGCAATCTTCTCAGAAAATATTAGGCAAGTAGTAAAAATATGTGAACCACTTGTGAAAATCATGGCCCCAAAAATCCTTGATTTGAGCTAGCAAAAGAAAATGCACAAAACAAGCCAAACAAACAAAAAACCCCAAACAAACCAAAAGCAAAATAACAGCACAAAATTTAAAATGTTTAGAAAATCCTTTAAAAATTGAGAAAACAATGCCAAGCAAAACAATCTCCTCCAAGTTTGGAGCTGACAGCTCATTTTCATATAATATTTCTTTTTTCAGAAGAGGTAAAAAAAATAAGTTAAAGCACATTCTTTTGACTAAAGAAGTTGTTGGGGGTTTTTTAAGAGTAGGAAAAAGAAAATAATTTCTTTATACTGACAGCACAGAGATAGTTATTTCTGAAGAGATGACTTTCCAGGGACGGACCTCAGCAGGTATTGTCACATTGCCATCCTCCCCCGTCTACTGCAATTTTTACCAGCTGAGGATTGGTCTCTGTGTTTCCCCATTATCTATGTAAGAACTGAAGAAAACTAAGCACTTAAAATATTTTACAAAATTTCACACATTTCCTCATAGTCCAGTAAATTCGAGCAACAGTGAGTATGATGTACAGCAGCCCGTTTCTCTTTGAATGTGAGGGAATATATTGTACATATTAACTAGATGTAGAATCCAGGTTGTAATGCAAAAAATTCTCAGCCTTTTCTGACTGTTGAACCTGAAAATGAAAGAGATTTGTAAACATAGAGAAGAAGAGAAAAAAATCAATGACTGTGATAAACCTTTAGATCTGTATGTTTCAATAGGTTTTCCAATAATGTATGAGTTTTAAAGTAAAAGAAGAGTATTTGCTTGATAATGTATTAACTATTTCAATATTGTCTGAATGTTTTTTCGTGACTCCCCCAAACCTCAGGGAAAGTGATTTGTCTGGTGAAAAAAATCACTTATAATTAATTTACAAGCTTGTGAATGAAATGAAAAGTCAACTTTAAGGAATCAAGAGGAGGTTACCTTTTAACCTCATTGAACTGAAAGTTTCTGGGTCCTGCTTAGGTAGTCTACAGATAGCTGAAGTGACAAGGTTCTTATCTTAGCATCCATTAAGCCAAATCCTTTTAGGAATTACACTTTCTGAAATAAGTAAGTCAACCCAGAGACTCAAAGATAGCTGAATATAAAAGTCCACTCATTTTGTTGAAAATGAGGCAACTTGGGAAATTTGGATTTTAACATCTAATTGGCCACCCTTTGAAAGAAATGGAAATACTTCTAGAAATCACCACTTCACATATGTTGTGGGTTTTTTCTTCCCTATAGGGCAACCAACAAATGCAAAGGAGTAAACAGGAAGGTGGAAAATCAAGCTTCTTCCAGTGAGTTATGCACTGTAGAAGTTATTCAATATTTACCCTGAACTGGAAAAACAAAAATATATAGGTAAAATAAACACTTTGAAATGGGTTTAAAGCAAACACACTGCTTTCCCACAAAGAGAGAAACATTTCAAACCATGTAACAGGAACAAAGATTTCAACACCATTTACCTTAGAGAAGTTATTTCAGAACTGCTCAAAAGACCATCTTTGTAGCTTGTAGCTTTTTTTATCAAGATGTCCTACTGTTAAGATCAGGTTACTATGACTACTGTGATGTTAAGGTTATGTGGAAAGTTTCTTTTTGAGAATCATTCTTACTATCAAAATAATTATTTTCAGGGGGAGAGTGAGGGGAAAAATGAAAATGTTTGGGATGACTGTACTTTTTCTGCTCCAAGAAATCCAGTGTTAGACCTGTTCGATCTAAGTCAGCTGAGGTCACTTTGACTTTCATTTTGCTCTGACTGTGGGAAATGTCTTATATTTTTTATGTAAACCATATGAGTGAATTTGGCATCTGGATTAAGATGTAAAGAGGTGAAGTTTTCATGTGAAGGATGTCTGTTTTTTCTCTTGGCTGTGTTATTTAAACAAATGTTTCCCTTTTCTCTCTATCAGTTTGAAAAGTTATCTAAAATATGAGTAGAGATGGGCCTACAACAATAATCCACATCTGAACAAACTCAGATATTTTTGGAATTAACATCTACTTTTAAAGAATTTCACAACTGTCTTTCATCCATGTGAAATTATTTAAATTATCAAATGACTTATGAAAGAAGATTGGATGACACCTACCTCAGACTTTATGGTAACATAGAAACCAGGTGTTACAAAAAACTTTAAGTGTAATTTTTGACCATGACCATCACCGCCTGGTTGGGAAGGAATTAGAAAAAGATTATGCACAAAGATTCACTGAAAAGTACCAGTTTTCCCCTGAACTTGAACACCCTGAGTTTGTGCTGCTGGGAAGGAAGTAACACAGGTTGAGTGGATTTTGTGATAGGCTTCTACAGTATAAGCTATAGTAAGTGTATTTGTCAAGGAAGTGACAAGAACGGGCAAAAAAAAAAAAAAGGCTAAAAAGATGGATTTTCTCCTCAGAGCAAGGAATAGCATTGCAGCTCCATTTTCTTTCTTCACAGGTATAAAATGAGCTTTCTCAGAGGATTTTGACAAAAGTATATTCCACTGAGATGATTTGATTAAACAGAAAAATAGATGAGCAGTATTGGGACCCGTTAAAATGAAAATTTATGTACTAGAATATCTTGAAAAATAAACATATTTATATGAATTGCAGAAGATCGTGGAATGAAAGTGTTTATGGTTCAAATATTTCAATGCCATAACCCCACTGGCTGCAATAATAATCTCACTACTGGCCATGAAATGTGCTGTCCCCTCTTTGATTTTCATATACAGTTCTAGATGGCCTTAATATAAATCCTTTAAATTTGAAGTGCACAGTCCCAATACTTTCATGTTGGAAGCAGATATTCTATGCTACTATAAAATCACTAAGGTTAAACATTTTCTTATTAATAACTTTCTCTAATTGACAGATCCTTAAACTCATAAAAAACTAAGTGTTGCGACTAAATTTGCACTTACAGTCTCTGCACTATCTGTGACTAATAGTTCAATTTGTACTTCATTAGAACAGTTCAATTTGAAAAAGTTTAATAAATAATTAACATAGATTGTAATAAGCATATTGTGGAGTGCAGCTTATGTGCTTTAATTACATATAAGCTCATCTGCAAAATGTGTTGCAACTGCTTATCAATCTGTTTTATAACCAAACTTTCTCCAGTCAGATGCTGTAACGTGCAATTAACCAGTGCCAATAACAATTGCTGAAAATTGATAATGTACTTAAAAATGTATTCTTAATATAAAGTGTGTCCAAGAGAACCTTTGTACTGAAAGAGCTTTTTTTAAGAAACAAAATACAAATACATTCTCAATTGGTATTATTATTTATATTACAATCTGAGCACAAATAGAAGTTCGGACAAAATCTAATGTACAGATTTATATATTTTTGCTATAATATAAATTAAAATGGTATTTTTCCACTCTCTTTTCTAACTAACATGCTGAGGTAGAGAAACAAAAATTTGCTGATTTCAAGGACAGTTTTTCACTTGATCAATATAATCATTTTCACACAGAATGGGTCAGGTTGGAAGGGACCACAATGGGTCATCTGATCCAACCTTACTGCTCAAGCAGGGTCATCCCAGAGGACATAGGTTTCATCCATATGGTTCTTGAGTATCTCCAGTGAGGGAGACTCCACCACCTCTCCAGGAAATCTGTTCCAGTGCTCGGTCACTTTTGCAGACAAAGCAGATAATATTAGCTACTATATTTTTGGAAAAATAACCTTTCCAATATCTTGTGTCAGATCAGAAGTAGGCTTAATATTTTTACCAAAATGTAAGTTTTCTATACTGATAAGATATGGATGCTGTACCACTGGAGAAATTTCCTTTGACAGGTACAGGTCTGTGTCTTTCTGCCAAGCAGCAAAACACACGTAGAGATGACACACAACTTATAGGATATTTGTGCAATTTACAGCAAATTTATGTGAAGTCTGAGAGCTAGAAGTGGAGATTTTGTACTTTAACATGGCACTTACTAATCCAACCTTACCTGTAAGAACAGAAATTATCATCTTGTAAAAATATAGATGCTGTGCTTGGGCAATTCATTTTCAGGTCATATGTGAGTGGAATATAGATTGAAATATAGCTTGAGGAAATACAACCACTTTTTTTATTACCCCACTTTGGCCTCTCTCCTGGGCTATGTGAAAGTGCAATCATCTTCAAGAAAGGTTGTATTTTTCAGTATCGATATGACAATTTACACCATTTTTGCTTGCATTTCTCAGGTATGGGTATTTTGTCTTCACATCTCATGCATTTTTACACAGAAAGCTGAGAAGAGAAGAATGCACATGGTATTGTCTCTTATGTATGCTAAAAACCTCATTTTTATACTTTAAAAAACCTGGTCATGTTTTCTGCAGATTACTTATATTGCATGTATATATATTGAATAATGCTCTATATTGAATAATGATTGATGTTTAATGGCTGTCTTAGTTGACTATAGTCACTCTTGATCACTGATCATGGCCACAGACACAAATACCTATGATACAAAAAGGCAGAAATTATGCTTACTTAAAATAACATTTTTGCATCATAGACATAGTTAGTCAAAGAGTAGCTAGCTAATGGTAATAACATGTGTCCTGTTTGTACAACATCAAGGAGAATGGTTTTAAATGCTTATTGAAGGGTATATATTACAAAACTAATGCACCATAAAGATGGACATCAGCAAAAGTTCTCCATGGAAGTTGTCAATAGTTTAGAATTACAGCATGTCACTGAATATAAAGACACTCAGCTTATTTTGTTGTGATAGAAATTTGCTCTTTTATCTCTGTTACATTTTGATGCAATTGAAAATTATCTTTCTTACAGCACTACAAATACTGTTTGTTTAATGACTGTGGAGTGAGTCATTGACGAGTTTTGAACATGTAAAGTCTTTCCAAGTCAGAAAGTTGTGAAGATGGATCATCAAAGCTAACTGGAACCATTTTTCATACTGATCACTCTGAGATCAAACTTTGGGGTTTTTGTGTTGATTCATACTGTGAGCCTCAATAAAATTCATTATGACTAAGTTCTTCTTAGGACTGTTACTGGTTTGTGATATTTCTTATGCTTAAAATGAGAAATGTTTATTGTGATTTTAATACCATCAAAACCATAGAATCATAGAGTGGCTTGGAGAGGAAGGTACCTTAGAGATCATCTAGTTCCAACCTCCATGCCTTGAGTAGGGATACCTCCCACTACCTACTCAGATTGCTCTGAGCCCCATCCAACCTGGCTTTGGGGTTAGTATTGTCTTAAAAGTGTTCATCCTATACCTAGTAGAAAAGTGTGCACTTCAGGTTAGAGGGCCCCTGCCTGTCTCTTAAAAACCTGAATTACTGTAGTGGGTTGACCCCGTTTGGATACCAGGCACCCACCAAAGCTGCTGTATCACTCCCCCTTAAGTGGACAGGGGAGAGAAAATACAACAAAAGTTTCATTGGTTGAGATAAAGACTGGGAGAGATCTCTCATCAAATACCATCATGGACAGAGCAGACAGCTTGGGGATATTAACTTGAATTTATAACTAACAAAATCAGAGCAGGATAATCAGAAGTAAAATAAATATTAAAAACACCTTCCCCCCTACCCCTCTCTCATTTCCAAGCTCTACCTACCCCCCCAGCAGCACAGGATAGCTGAGAATGGGGTTTAAGGTCAATTCATCACATGTTGTCCCTGCTGCTGCGCAGGGAGAGGACTCCTTCCCCTCCCCCAGGATGGGGTCTTTCCCATGTGAGAAAATTCTCCATGAATTTCTCCAGTGTGAGTTCATTCCACAGGCAACAGTTCCCATGAACTACTGGAACATGGGTCACTGTTCCATGGGATGCAGTCCTTCAGGCACAGCCTGCTCCAGTGTGGGTCCCCCCCAGGGTTACCAGTCCTACCAGGAAACCTTCTCCAGCATGGGATCCTCTCTCCATGGGTCTGCAGGTCCCTGCCAGGAGACTGATCCAGCACAGGTCTTCTGTGGATCACAGCCTCCTCTCACCTTCCTGTCATGGGTCTCCTCCATAGGCTGCAGGTGGATCTTTGCATCCCAGTGATCCTCCGTGGGCTGCAGGGGCACAGCTGCTTCAACATGGGCTGTACCACGGGCTGCAGGGAATCTCAGCTCCAGTGCCTGCAGCACCTCCTGCCCCTCCTTCTCCACTGACCTTGGTTTTTGCAGGGCTGTTCCTCTCCCATATTCTCACCCCATTCTTCTCTGGCCACAAATACATCTATGCAATCACTTTTTTTTTTTTTTTTTTGTCTTCTTAAATATGTTGTCACAGACGTGTCACCATCATTTCTAATGGGCCCAGCATTGGCCAGCAGCGTGTCCATCTTGGAACCAGCTGCAATTGGCTCTGCTGGACATGGAGAAAGCTTCTGGCAGCTTCTCACAAAAACTATGCCTGTAGCCCCCCAGCTACAAAAATCTGGCTATGTAAACCCAATACAATTACATAGAGATGTTCCACTAAATATTTTGGGAGCAGGGGGAGTATGTTGGGGTTCTTTTTAAAAGCTTTCATGGAATAAAATAAGTAATACATTGCAATAGATTGCAGTTGAAAACCTTCTATTTTAAAATAAATCAATCAGACAATCCTCACCACTAGCTGTGATAAAAGTAGGTGTTTTGATACTGAAATTCATCAGGGCCTGGGACATCTAATTTCTCTCCACCTCTAAAAATAGCCTTAAATTAATTTGAATTCATGTACAGACTTTAGGGTTGATGAGATTGCACCTTTGTATATACCCAGAAGAAACCTAACTTTTATAGAGAGAAGGGACCTAAATCTGCTGCAACCTGGCAACTAGTTTCATGGCCATGCCATTACAGTTGCTTCTGTTTGCAGAATGTACTCTACATTGCTTCCCAGTAAGACAATAAATAAAATGTTTCATGATCTGAAGGTCTCTTAGATACCAGGGTGTAAATTTTTTTCAGTTTTCACATATTAAGAGAATCTAGACGGCAGCATACATCTGGAATAATGGTAAAATACCTTAAAATGGTCATAAACCCCAGGAGAGAAACGTGATGAGCCCTGTTTTAAAATCCTGGTGGTCAGTCATCTATGAGACAAACCTTAAATGTGAGTAGCACAGTTATCTAAACTTTATGCCAACTCAGCATTTTTTTCCCCTCATCCACTCTCAGTCTTTCTGTGGTATTGGCAGATCTAATTCAAGTTCTGAATCTCATACAAGTCTGAGCCATTAAACATGAGAGCAAAGTACTCCTCTCTTGCAAGGGAAATAAGGTCCCACATAGTCTTATAATATTCTGGCTAATCTAGATTAGTAGAGGTTTTGGATGGATGGGTCTTCTACATGATTATTCAAGAATTTTGCTGAATAAAACTTTCCCAGAAATATTTCATGTTTAAAACCAAAAAATAATTTTTATTTGTTTGTCCTTAACTGAAAATCTACTAATCAGAATTTTTAAAATATGATTCCTAAAAATCAACTTAGAATCTGAATGTCAGACTGGGTAATTAACACTAATAAATATCCTGACACAAGGCATTATTATTTTAGGTATGCAAAACTATTGTCCTAGTTTCTTTCTAACTGTTTTAACAGCTCTACAGGGGACATAATTATGAAGAAGGAACTGACAGGTGGATTTAACTGGACTTCAGTTATAGCTGGTTTGGCAAATTATGAAAGTATGCCCTAAAGAAGCATATCCTTTAAGACAATATAATTTTTCAGAGTCACCATTTTAACAGCCATGAAACAGCAATACAAAAGTCAATCTAACTGTCTGTATTTGGCTAGGAAAAGGTTACTAGCAACACCTAGCTCTATGAGATGCTCTATCTGCCTTTGCTCAGGACTGTAAAAACTGTAATGGACAGTATTGTGTTAATGCCTATGCCATTTGTTCTCCTTTAACATGGCTTTAAAATTCAATATACACCACTGGATCACTCTTATTCTCTCGCTCTCTCTCCCCTTTCTAAGGCAAAAATTTTCTCATACTCTCTTTTAGTGGAATAGCCCAACGACAAATATCAAATGATTTTAGACTTTCACACACTAAGTAGAGGGTGCAGGGGCATAAGATGTGTGCAAAGCTTTTCTCTAACTCTTACAAAGCCTGAGGTGAGACTATTCTACCCATGGGCTTTTACATCTCTCTTCCCATTGTATTTGGAAGCCACCTGGCAGATTCATACAACCTACAATTATGCTGCATCCAGGTCTCATATTTGACTGATATACCTTCAGAAATTCCTTCTTCCGTGCTCACTATCTCATGCAGGGAATCTGCATTTTCCTCTCGAAGCAGTTAAGTATTGGAGCTTTGGGCTCTGGCAAAGAATCTTGTAGCCACAAACTAGAGGCTGAATCTACCCCCAAAAAATTACAAACCTCACACAAGTCTATGCCAAGTGCTTGAGTGATTCTAAGTTGCAGGCAATAGATAGCTATGAAATCCAGTTTTAAGATAAGCAGAAGATGAATATTCATCAAAGGAGTTACTGATTGAACAGGTTCTTAAATCAGTCCAACTCTTTTAAATCATTGCATTAAATCCCACTGATTCAGAATGTAAAAGGTAATTTTAAAAGTTCTGTAAGAAAATATTTTTTTCTTCATGACTCTGGTTTAAAAGCTGCTGGCAAGACAATTTCAAATGGCAGAATGGCACTTGTGGAATAGCACAAGTGCAAGGTTGAAAGGATGATGAGCAAACAGCTGTGTCAGTCATCATCTAGCCCTACTTGAGTTTTACATTCCTAGGCAGAGTGCAAGTCATCAGTTCTTTGATTTAAATGCTTTAGGATTACAGGTAAGCCTTCCAAATTCAGCTTTAGCAACTCAAACATGTCAGATTTTTGAGGGCCACAGTATGTCATGGGAAATATTTTCAAAAGTACCTAAGTTTAGTGTTTGTAGTCTATTTTTAGTCTTCAATGGTTGTATGTATGTGTTTCTACACTAATGCAGAAAACAGAGATGAATGTGTATGTTTGCCAGTGCCTAAACTTCTTTTCCTGTACAACTTCGTAGTCAATGCTCAGCACCGTATTTCAGCGGAGAACTGCTGCAGGAAGGAAAATGTGTTGATGAAGATAAATGAAAGGGTCAAAGTTTCTATTCCAGAAATCAGTGATAGAGGTAACGATATCTGAGACAGATATCAAGTCCAAGCTGTGTGACATGAAATAGAATGAGGAAACAACATACAGAGAAGGGGAAGCAACTCAAGATGGAGAGTGGATGCTAAGGAAATTGCTGTCTGAAAAAGAGTTACAATTTGCCTGTTATCCATCCATGTGTATGACAGCTATTTTAAAATAAAATAGAAAAAAAGCCTTATTTGTGTGAATTTTTAGAAGCATTTGTTAAAGCAACAACAACAAAACAAAGTGAATGTAAAAGCTCACACTCCTCAGCATTTTACAAAAGTAAAAAAAAAAAAAAAAACATGCCTGAGTAGACCAGTAACTTAGCACTCTTGTATTTTATTCACTATCACTTGTAATGTGAAAAGCTCTGGTTGTCTTCACATTATAAACATTTCAAATTAGTTCTGACCTGTATTTTCTTGATAGTCTTTCAAGCAGAAGTACAGGGTTTCTGACTGAAAGAAAAGGAATTCAGGTATGTACCTTACTTGAAATACTTGTTTTGAATACTCTAAAGGATTTCAGGACATTTCAGTAAACTTTTCTGGACTTATAGATGTAACTAAACAATTTTTTTAAGTTTTAGCACTTCATTTTATTTGCAAATGCGTATGATTTCAATAAATAACAAGAGGTTTTCTGTTAGTTAATCATGTTTATTGCTTTTCAGTGCAGGAAAAAAAATGCAGAGAATATTCAGACAAAATGTCTCAATTAGAAAATACAATTGTCTACAAGCTGTTAGGATAGGTCTTTACATTTCATCTAAACCCTTGCCATTCAAGGCAAGAGTACTGACTACTCAGATAGTCTATTCCAGTCTTTTTTCCTTTTCTTTGTGAGAGCCTTTGAAAAGTTTACTTTTCAAAGTAATTTTAAAATTTAAGTTGCATTTCAGTTTAAGAGGGAGGTTGAAGGAGATTAAATCTGAAACTTTAAACTCTTTCATGAAACACCATTTCCCCTTTCTTACTCTAAAAGAAGATTGTTTTCATGTTAATTTCTGATTTCCAAATGGAAGTTGTTGGAGAGCTGTTGCAGAGGAGACATGTTGGGAATGGATAGAAGAGAACACTTGCCAACTCATACCCCTGTTGTGGAATCTCACAGCTCAAGGACCTTGTCTGAAAGAAAGCAGCAGGAACCTGGTAGAATAATTTTACCTTGTTTGAAAAAATCTCTAAGATATTTGGAAGTGAGTCTTGAAATGAGATATTTCACTTCTTATTCTATTATTTAATTTGAAGCCCAACTTTTTCCTTTTTTTTCCTTCTTTTTATGTACACTCTAATGCATTCCACTCTTTCCAATGCACTGACTTCTAATACGTGTGATATGTCAAATCATAACAAACATGGCCTTCAAGAAAGTTATGTTTCTTAGAGAAAAGGGTGAGTTTTCCACAGAACCATGGGCTCATTAAGGCTGGAAAAGAAGACCTCCAAGACCATCAAGTCCAACCTTAGATTGAAAAGCACCTCATCAATTAACCATTTCACTAAATGCCATGTTGTTTCTTGAACACTTCCAGGGATGGTGAGTCCAGCACCTCCCTGGGCAGTGCGTTCCAATGCTTAATCACTCTTTCCATGAAAAAATTCTACCTAATGTCCAACCTCAACCTCTCCTGGTATCTCCTGGTATGAGGCTTTGTCCTCTCATTCTGTCACTCATTTTCTGGGAGGAGAGTTTGACACCCAGATGGCTACAACCTCTGTTGCGGGTAGAGTGGGAGCTCCAAAGTTTATTAGGGAAGCCCTCCTGTTGACTCAGAAGATGCAGAAAAGGACCCCCTTGCTTTCTAAACTCCTCCTCCTTAGAGAGAGGAGCCTCGGTCTGTCTGGATCCAGTCCTAGCCCCAGGCTTTGTCAACAGTATAAGTTTTACAACTTTTGTCCCGTATGTTTTAATGATGGCAAATCAGATATATTTACAAAAAAACTAATAATTTACTATGATAAATGATTAGACAAAAAGAACTTAATCAGAATTATTTACTACACAACATAAAAGCTAAAGCTACCCATAGTATAAGATATCATGGTGCACTGTATCAAAGCAATATTAAAGCAATTATATTAAATCTAACAAAAAGAATCAATTATTAGAGATTGATGTAACACACCGATACCAATGATTATGGGAAAATCTCTTTCTCTTAACCTCGAGGAGTATCCTTGGTGGGCATCCCCAAAACCCAAGGGAGGAATCTCCACACACCCCAAGGAGAAATATGTTAGAAAAACCTACCCCATGGAAAGTGAACTTTCACAATGTGAAAGGGTTGACTGCCAGTCATATACCTCCAGGTCAGTTGAGCAACTTATCTGCCAAATATTGGCCTCATTACCAGGATGTTGATTTGAGGTCGGTGTGCCAGATGGGATTTAGTATAATTCAACACCAAAAACCAGCCAATGACGCCCCCTCTCAGCCCACCACTGATGGCCTTTCAAATATGGCATTGTTTGAGTTGCTTGCCCACATTCCAAGTAGAGCATTCTGTTACAAGCCCCTTTCAGGCAGTTGTAGTGAGTGATAAGGTCTCCCCTGAGGCTTCTCTTCTCCCCCTCAACTGCTTCCTTTGGATATACTCAACAATATGCAAATAAAAGTAACCTTTTTTTTTCTTCTTGCTTTTTGGTCCCATATGAATTAAAAATAAGCAGTTGCAATCCAAGTAATCCTAACCTACTCAATCACACCCACCAGTGCTTTGGCTTCACTACCAAACCTACCACCAAGCTGACTTATTGATGAGGAGTGTGCTGACTTGTGGTGGAATAAAAATTAGCATTAGACAGTGGCAAAATGTTCTCAAGAATACACAACACAATTTTCAAATGAAATAGCTTGGGTTTTTTCCATTTTTTGCTTCTTATTCCTTATCCAAAAGATAAATGACCTTGCTGTCAGAGCAATGCAAAAAGAAAAATGAAATCAGTGGCGTGCAGTGCCGTTCTGTCTGCCCTAGTTCCTAATATACTCAGATGTAAAACTAGCAAACTTCTGAAAAATGACAAACTTGGGCTTTTTGTCTTCACTAACATGTTTAAATACAGCCTCACTTGAGAATAACGACAGCTAGTGGAGAATAACTCATAAAATAAACACCTCTGATTTTTATCATGTACTCTGCAAGCAATTCAGTACCCATATTATTGGAAAGTGTGATAAATTTTTTACTAGCTATAATCAGGCTAAGTAAACAAAACAGTCTGCAGCCAAATTTAGCTATTAAGTATGAGGGTATTTTGTTTGGGGGATAAGGTTTTTTAGAGGCCTTGTCATAAGCAGGACAGCTCTGAGAAAAAGATATTCTTCCTCTGACAGATCCATTTAGAAAACCTGAATCCTAAAGACCTTAATAGTGTTGTATCTTCTATATTGTGTTTATACTCAGCACTCTCATGGGAATGTAAATAAAATTCACTACCTTGTATTGCAAGATTAGGCAGTAAGTCAAGCTTTCAATTAGAGCTGGCTGTCAATTAAAAAGTGAATAGCTATATTTCTGTTATACACAGGCTCTAAGGCCCACTGTCCTCACAATTCTCCACTCAGGTTTTAAGTATTCTCATTCTACAGGATAAGCATTGATAGCTCCTTCATTTCTACAAGGTATACGTGATTGTGGTTGCTTTGGGGCACAAAAAAGAATCACAAAGTTTTTATATTCTAAAGGTAAGCAAATATTTATTCAGATATATTTAAAAGTAGTGAACAAGTAAAGAAAAAACACCACATTCTTCAAAAAATAGACCATTTCTTGTGCATGTAAGTTAGATGCTCAATTCACAATGTCAGACAAACTAAGTTAGTCAATAGGGCTTCAATTAATCATGCCAGCGCTGCCTTTCAGAACATCTTGCTTATGAGATGACCATATATTGCAGCATTAATTAATCAGATATAAGAGATAGGTAGCTGAAATAAGCATGATCAGGAGTGTGTTTCTGAAGTTTTAGAAAAGTTTTGTGTCCCTAGAACCTTATAAAATGTTTTGCATGGAGTTTAGTTAGATCTGTAGTGAGCTGTTTCTTTGTGCTGGAAACTATGCCTGCCTTCCCACTCCTTGCGTATTTACAGAGGCTTATGTACTACTTTTAAAGAAAACCTGACAATGACTTTCCAGATCACCTGTCAAACCACCTGAAAACTCTCCTCATTTTATTTCTTCCCTCTGGAAAAGCCTCAGAGAACAAATGGGTCTTTGTGGCATGCCTGAGAAATCAGCAAGATTCAGGCTCCTATGAACCGAGGCGGGGAACGAATCCTGCAGTTAAGGACCCATCACTGATTATGCCCTGGCTCCAGCCCCTTGCAATTAAGGCAGGAGCCTGTTACCTTGAGCATGTTAGATGATCTCAGCTGTCATGGTGTCATTTTTAAACACCCCAATGCACACTTTCCCAGCACAGCTTGACAGGGACAGGTGCTATCACTGAAACCATTTGCATGCAGAAGGCTGTGCACGTGGCACTGAGGCATTTGCAGCCTAATCCTCCAGGAATGGAAAGGACAAACAATAAGCCTGTTGTTTTAATGTAAGAACAATCAGACCTTCGTGGATCAAATTATTTCTCATCCATATATTGACGCATCTGTAATTGTTACTACTATCTGCAAATCTGGTTTGTATTATTGCACATTTATAAGCATTTGTATAGCAGCCTCACAGCATTAGAGGGACACAGTTACTTAGAGAAGCTGAGTTGAGCCATGCTAAAATCAGGTATCACTAAAAGCTGTCTGAAGTTGAACAAGAGCCCCACCCTGCAAATCTACACCTTTGTCAAACTGGGAACAACAATGATTAAGAGACTCTCATCCTGTATGATGCCATGCTCTGTGAACACCAGGTCACTTCAATACTGCAAGAAAGGGTCTGAGATTCCATATACATATGTAATCCTTCAAATATTAATGCTTCTATTAAAAAAATAGAGCATTTTTCATTAACGGTGGGCCAGCTGGTTAGTGTGAAATTTCCATTTATTTCCAGAAAAATTTCGAGTAAAATTTCATAACACATCAGAACATTACTCTGTAAGCCATTTAAAATAAATATATTTTAATGTATTTTGTATTTTTTATGTTTGAGAACACTTCCTTTGCCTGCAGTTTTTCATATGCATAATAGTCCACAAATCTATGATTATAATTAAGAGCAAATTTTCATTTGTTGTCAATTTTCCAAAAGAAGGTTGCTAGGTACTATACTAACCATACACTGGACAAGTAGCTTAATTGTGTCACTTGTCCTTTCCATTGTAGCACTCCAATCATCTGCAGTTTTCCTCTAGTAATATTGCTACCCACAATAAGATACTTAGTATACTTCAAAGAATAAAATTACTAGACTGTATTTCTGAGGAAACAGGTCAAGTTGTTCAGGCTCAGGAGTCAAGTTTCTGAGTTCAAGCTGTTGTATGGATAAAAATTAAAGTTTAGAATCATATCTCAGATTTTTCCAATTTTATTATCTTATAGAGAGTAAACATAGTCCATTCCTGCCTGTAATAGTCCAATTTTGAAACAAATTATATTAATTATTAATGTTATTAAGCAGATGTTTTTACTCAGTTGACTATAATCTAAAATGTACCTGTACTGAGACTGTGGAATTAGGTTACAGTAAAGGAAAAGCTCAGATGTGTGTGTCCTAATTAAGTGGACTCATTGAAATGATGACTTTAGATAGTTTTAAAATGAACTAAAAAGCAAGCATATATCCTTATAAGTGAATAAAACCCCAGGAACCATATATATCCATAAACAATAGTTTTAATACATTCAGGAAAACATGAGGACGTTTAGTTAAAATTAGTTAAAATTAGGAATATTTTCTAAATTAAATAAAGCTCTGCTTGTCGTCATGTTTTAGATCAGCTCCTTTATTCCAGTAATACTTCCATAATTACTTGTGATTGTACCTTACAACAGATATCTATATTTTTCCCTAAGAAAATCAGAAGATATAAAGATATGACTAAGAATCATAAAATACAGTACAGAGAAAATCTGCTGTCAGATTTATAATTCCTTATTATGATAATGATTAATATTTGTCACTTAGGATGAACTAAATCCATCATAACAAGTGTTACAAACCTTCCTATAATTAGGATGAACCAAAATGTGTTAAAAACATGTTTCTTGATAATTGCTCTTGATAATGAAAATGATACTCCAGAATGTGAGTCTTATGTTGTTTTAATATTGCTACTGATGCAATTTACAGAAGAATAAATCACGAAAAAATGTTTTATTCTGGTCAGTGTGAGAGAAACTGCCAGTCTTATCTTAGTACTTGTAGCCTCTTTCCAATTTGTATAAATTAAGTTTTCCTTAATGATCCTTTATTTCTAATATTAGTTCTCAGTCCCATTTGTCTAATAAGTAGCACAATAGTACCCCTAAAAAACACCTTTCCATTTCAGAGAAAAGGGAAAAGGCTGTGAAGAAAACCCTCAAGTATTTGGAAAGAATAGCTAGAAAGAGATAGAAAAGAAAACGCAGCTCTTAGTTGTATGATGTTGATTGGACAATGATTTGTAACTTTGGGCTTTCAGCTGCTGCTGTTGGTTTTGGAAATTTTACTTGCCCTCTGTCAAGTTCTTCATCTGGAATTGAAAACCAGATTCAGACAGGTGTAAAGAGCAGGCTACATGACCCTGTGCTCCAAATACCCTGAATTTCGGAATTAAGAGCCATGTGGCCCAGTGAAAATAAATATGTTGTTTGTGTCAGAAATATTCACTGTGAAATATGGCAAGTTTTCACTGGAGATATAGGCATAAAGTAACTGAAGTCATGGCAAGTAGGTGGGTGTGGAGTATGTTTCTGGGTTTTTATACTGGAGTACATACCCGTAATGAAATGTAAGTGTTGTTTCTTAAGGAAAGACAACGCTCAATGAAAAAAAAAATAGGTGAAGTAAATAACACTCTCTGGGAAATAGTAAGGGATGATGAAGAACTCTATGAAATAAAAATGTAACAGAAAAGAGGAAATCACAGGAGAAATATTATGAAGGATATCAAAGGGTAAAGCTAAACAGGTTTCCACAGCGTGTGAGGGATTCTTGGAAACAAATGTGAAAAATTGGAAGAGAGAATCAAATGCAAGAAACATAATAATGCTTGTCTTTTTGAAAGCTGTTTCAAAGTGTGCTCTACTTAATTACTGAAAGATAGGATCATTTATAAATTATTAATTCCAAAAACTGATTAAATACATTCTGGAGAAAAGTTTACTATAGTAAGTTGTGGTGGCCTGTTAACCCCCTGATTCTGTATGTTTCCCCTGTTCCCTGCCCTAGCCTTGGCCACTCCCTTGGGTTCTCCCTATTTGCTCCAACCCTGCCCAGGGACCACCCCTGGGCCCCTGACAAAACCACCCCGCACTCAGACCACGTTGTCTCTCCACCTCTGAACATCGCGGGGACAAGATGTGATTAAAGCCATCTCGAACCCTCATGAGAGACCCTTCTCTACCTTCTTTACCACCACTGCATTGTAACGCTGCTGGCTGCTGGAGCCAGATCGCGGGGCTGTCCGAAATGGACTCCGGGATGCGACTGATCGCATGGCCCTAGGAAACCCTCGCTGAGCTCTCAGGGAGCTGCAGCCTGCTAGGCAGAGCCCAGTGGTTACAACAGTAAATGATATATTTTTTTGAAAGTTTTATCAAATCTTGCAGGATTTCAGAAAAAAACTGTAGACAAGGTAAACATGACAGGAAAATTTCACTGAATATGATGTCTTAAATAAGGACTGCAGCAATCAGGTATTTTCGTACAGAGTTACTTCAACAGGCCGCTTCAGTACGTCAGTGTCAATGCTTTTTTATTTGACTTTTCTCAAGTTGTAAATCCATTATGATAAGTGTGGCCTGAGAAATGTTATCTAGCCTGGCTACTGATCCTCAAGCAAAATGACCAGTTTTGGGAGTAACTGAACTAGCTTTATGCCATATGAACACCTGAAGGCTTTAACAAGATGACACTCTATACTTTTCACAAATGTTGTATAATTTTTAAGGTTGTTTAAAGTGTTTTACTGTGTTAAATTGTTTTGTTTTGTTTTTATAAAACATCCATCAACAATACTAAATAAGATAATTGTAACCCATTTTGACAATCAAGTTTTAAAACTTATCTCCAGGGTTTTCAAGTATTCTGCACATAATGTAACTGGGTTTTAAAATTTTAGTAACTAGTTCCATCCTGATTTTAAAAAATATTTTTAAAAAATTAACTTTATCTCAAATTGTGGACAATGCTAAATTATGGGGTTTTTCTGAAGTATGTTCAGATACTTCCTGGATCCACTGAAGTCTCTTTGTTTATCTGTAGTCTTATGTGCTGGCATTAGAACCTAGAAATATTTTGCATTTCCTGAAAAATGCTGTTTGGCAAAGAGTGTGCCAGTAGCTTTTTTTCTATTGTGAACACGATTAGCAGATCTAATTTGTACATGCTGTTCCTGAAGTAGCCAGCTATTTCTGTCACAACAGCTTGACAAGAGCAGTTGGTTTACATAGATATGTTGAATAGAATGTCTGGAAACAACATCGAAAGGACAGAAATAGCCTATACCTGACTAGCTGGTCGTAGCAGCAAGAGTGTCTTCAAAGAAGAAGGCTAAATAAACAAAATAGGGATTAGAAATTTAATCCTGATAACAGAACAAGTGGGAAGTGAATTGCAGTAATCACAAACTGCAGTGGGGTTTTGCTCCAAAATAGTCACAGCTGAAATGTAGTTGCTAAAATATGTCAACTAGTTCACCTAATTAGGTGAATTGAAAGCAACTCTGGTCAATCTCGGAAAGAAATTTCACAGCTTTCAGCATTAACCTCAGGAAAGTAATGGGTTGCATGGTATAGCTCAATAGTTATAAGTATTACTTTGTTTGGATTGTCACCATACCTTGGGAAATCTGGAATTAGGCATTTTTTTTCCTCCATGACAAGTGTAGCACTATACACCATTGGAATAAATTAATAATGTGCATAGTTCAGGCACATTTCTCATTTTCTGCATATGTAAATCAAGAGCAACCAAGAATGATCCCACAGTGCCAAACCAGCTACGATTAAGAGGACTTAGTGTTTCCAATGGAATGTGTAACAGTTGTTTCACTTTCAGTGAGAGCTGATGCACACCAGCTTTGTAGATGCACTTCTACTGCTTGAATATGCCCTTCCCTGTGGAAAGACACACAGAACTGAGATCTAGGTTTTCTTGGTAGCCTTCCTGTAAAAGGAGCAGAAGTAGGGATCTGTCTTCTCCTGCAGTATGTGTTCTTAATTTTGTGTCTGTGGTTTAGTAGTTCTCTATTTTCTCGTCTAGGGTTTTTATCTTGTGTAATTCTGCCCTGGCAGAGTTCTGCAGAGGCTGCTCTCCTTCCCGAGGGCACTGGAGTTCATAGAATCATAAAATGGTTTGGGTTGGAAGAGAGCTTAAAAATCATCTGCTTCCAACCTCACTGCAATGGGCAGGGATACCTTCCACTAAAATAGGTTTTTCATAGCCCCATGGCCTTGAACACTTCCAGGGATGGGGCAGCCACAAAAGAAAATCGAGTTCTTTTTCCTTGTCAGAACATCAAAGGTGTAGTAACAACTATGTTTAAAAAACAGTTTAAAACCTGTGAGAATTTTTGGAGACCTGAGTAACGTACATGAAAACAGAATTGTTTGTGGCTTTACTCATGGGTAGCAATGCATGAATGGAATAACAATATCCATTCTTGAAGTAAATATGTGTTCAACCTCACGTCATGTGAACTCTAACAAATTTCCTTTGCATCTGACATGAAAAATTAGTTGAAATTAAAAAAAAACAAAACCACTCCCCCCCCGCCCAAAAAAAAGAAAAAAAAAAAAAAAGAAAAAAAAGAAGAAGAATTAGAAGAGAGAGAATCTCTTTAGTATTTCCTTAGTTGAAATTTCAAGGACGTTTTAAGAAGCTGAAAATTAATTTGCTAAATTAAAATTTTGCACTTTTTTTTAAGTTAATGGGGTTAATATCTCAGCAATCCTTTCAGATTTTCATGAAACTATCAATCACAATTAGCTGGGATATATGTAAATATGTAAGTGTGTGTAAACTTCTTGTGTGTGTACACACTGCGTGTGTTCTGGAATAGCACACTAGACCTGGAAAAAACCATATGCTTTGCATCTTGAAAAGGTTAGATACTGGCAATAGTTAAAATTTAATTTGAAATAAACCTTTTTTTTAAAAAAGCTGGTAAGATCATGGGTTTTTAATGCACATTCTACTGCTGCTAAGTGTGGCTTTCCTGTATGGACCTGAACACAAGCTCCAACAGTACAGTAAGCAGCTGCAGTGCTAGAGGTTTATGAGGCACCCTGGGGTTATACCAGTGGATCCAGCCAAGTGCCTGCACTGACCTAACAATGATAACAAGCAGAACAATTGAATCAGAAAGGTGCTTTGTCTTAAAAATACATTTGAAACAAGGCTAAGTTCTAAAACTCGTAACTTTCATTTATTACAAAGAAAATATGTATGACTAACAGTGGGGGGGAAAATTGTACAATATTGATACTAAATTATATTAAAAAAATTAATTCCTGATATTTCTACACATTTTTCTTTTTCTAAAATGACATTTTTCTTGATGTTTCTTTTTAAAATTAACTGACCTAATAATTTGTGTTCAGAGCTAGCGTAATTTATTTTTCTTGTTCTAGAGTGTTTTTTAATAAACATAGAATAGTACTCCACATGGAGAGATGATGATATTGCTCCAATTCACAATTCAGCTGGTTTGCTTCACATGCATTTCTAGTACCCAACAGTTAAGAAATTGTTGTTGACACTAGCCCATACTTTAGGTTCTGTACAGAGGACACTGAAGTCTCTGAAAATAAACTGCATCTGGTCTTTTGATAAACCCCTAGGAACTCAGATATGTTTCTTTCACTAAAGACATCTTAGGGAAAGAGGATCAAACAAAGAAGACAGTGAAAATTGGAACAAAATAAATGCTCACTTAAGACTAATGGAGTATTCCCCCTTGAGGTGCAGCAGATGCAATCATTCATATTCACTAATTTCTATGTTGACGTAGAGTTGCTGATTGCCCAATGGAAATGAGAAAATAATTAGTCATCTAAAGATTTTATATTTATTTACAATACCAGTAAAGTATTATCACAGTAATAATTTATATGCAATGCTAATTAACAGATAATTATGTCCGGAAATAAAAAATAAGAGTATATTTATTATTTGAAAATTTGTGGAAAAACCCCCAAACCAAACCTTCCTTTCATAGATTTCTTTTCATGGATTTTTTTTAAATTTCCTCAAATTAGCTCCTGCTTTATTACTAAAATAATGATAGCAATCACAATCTGAGAATGTTTAGGAACAGTGGATAGAGTGGTTTGCTAAAGAAAAAGAACAACTTCCTCTTAGTCTCAAATTAACTAGAATTTGATTTCTCTTAGTCTTGAACATATTCAAGCATGAGGTAGACTAAGCATGATACATACATCTCTGGGTTGGAAAAAAGTCATAGGAATAAATAGGTGACATTCATAATAAGTAGGCTAACTTTACAAAAGAAATAGGAGAGAAGCCCCAAGTGACTACTGTTAGAATAGTTTCAGGTACAACACAGAATGATAGAAGTGGCAAGATACAGATGCATTGTCTTCCAGGTGCCAGGTTCATAGAACAAAAGACTATTTCCAACCTCATTTCGGTTATAATTCAACTATTCCCAGTGAAAGATAAATTTTCACTAAACGGCACCATGGCATTTTCATGACTTTGGCTTGGATTAACACCATGTGAATTAAGTGCCTGCAATATTGAGTTCATTTCAGTACAGGGAGATGCACATGATGTTCAGAAAACTTAGAATTTAAATTAGGTATAAGCCACAGAAACAATCATTGGCTTTCAAAGGAAAAATCTCTAACCCCAAAAATTAAACATAAAATCACAAACCTGTTCCTGCTTCCTTTTAGATAACTTAATATTTAATTCTTTCATAGTCTGTCTAATTATTAGAAACTCATCTTTTTTGCCCTTGGTTCACACATCAGATTGGAGAAGTCAGCATGTGTCGTCCTGAGCTCATATTTTACTGAATATTACCATTTCTTCTGTTATTTCATCCTATTATGAACTCTATATTACTGTAACAAACCAAGATGCTACATTTCTTTGCTTATATACTAATCTGTTGCAGAATTAATAACTGGTAATTACTCTACTGGATTTCTTTTCTTTCCCAGAAATTCTGTCAGATACTTAAAATGTGTCTCTCTATTTCAAGAAAAAGGACTTTAGAGGATTATGATATATTTTGAATGGTAAATTGTGAATTGTGATTATGAATAAAAAATCCCCAGTGGCAGTAGCTGAGAAGGAGTTTTTTGTTTCCTTCAGCTAGTTAAGGTTCTAAGCAAACTTCCTTTAGACGATATTTTCCATTGCTTTATTGCTTTTTGCAAAGGCCATAAGCAATGCCCTTTCTGTTCCAATGGCACCAACCTCTTTCACCTGTGCTGCAGGTCAGAATTGCCTGGGCCCCAGTGGCTCACTGGCCAGAAATAGCCTGGAATAGCATAGTGGAGCAGCATCAAGCCCTTGGCATGCAGGGATGGGCAAGTGTGGCATTGCCAACAGAAGAAGTTCCAGCCACTGGCAGTGCATGTGTGTCATGAATGAGTGGTTTTAGTTGCTTACAGGACCACCGCCAAGTGCATCTGTCACAACGTGTCACCCTGCTCTGAGCCACTCCGCCTGGTCATGACAAGGAGGGGACTTTGCCAGATGTGTAGACCCTAACCCAGCCTTCTGCTAAATGTCTGTGGGCAAGGACCAGGTTTTTCCTTGTAATATTTGCTTTTAAACCTGCAAGTCAGGAACAGAAGCAGTTTCTGAATTTGTCTTTTACTAAAAGTTCAATTTACTAGTGACACTTAATCTGCCTTAGTCCCTCATTTTGCTGAGCTGTGAAACTGCAAAATGAACCTTTACAACAGAAAGCTCACCTGATTCAAACAGCATCTGTGCATCTGTGAGTTGAGACATACGTGAAATCACATTCATATTTTAATGTATTTTCTTTTCTGTACAAGTTCAAGATTTTTTTGAATTCTCCTTGTTACTCTTTCTCTGATTTAGTGTTAATCCCACAGCTGGGACACAATTAACTGTGGTCCTTTGTTATGCCACAGTTAGTGGTGAACAAATAACATTTTAATTACTGAACGGCAACAAAACTATTTTAATGCTTTTGCACACACTTCTTTCAAACAAGATCTCCGTCTGGCCTAATGCACAATATTTTTATTTAATTTCATCTGTCAGCAGCAAAGGGGAAATTATGAAAATGAGGATGTGAACTTCATGTTTTTCATTAAGCTGGAGATTGTAGCAGTGGTCCTGTGCTTCCCCAGAACTTAAAATCTCAGAGCACCAACCAATTGCATTATATTATTAATTTCCTTCTTTTTGTCCAAGGAGGTTTAAATCCACACTGTCTATTGCCCAGGAATATGCGAAGTTCACTATAACAAAACATGGATAGATTTTAGGTGCTTCAGTTGCCCCTTTTCCATGTGGGGTTTGTAGGTTTTTTGGTGGGTTTTTTGTTTGTTTATTTGTTTATTTTTAATACAGTGACCAGTTTGCAGATATATATATATTTTATGCCTAGGTTTTCAACCAAGAAGGCAATAAATAATTAGAATTATTTGTCTCTAGCAACACCAATCAACAAGAAATACACAGAAGCTGTAAGTTTCCCAATCCTTTGCTTATGCTCAAAATTGCTTAAAATGTTGTTTCAGATCTGATAAAATGAAGGTTTTCTTACTTGTTCAGTTTGAGCAAAATTTGCAGGTTTTGGCCTATATTTTGACACCAGACAGAAGAATCAATTGCTACAAAAAATGTGTGGGAGTATTCCAACTTATTTCACTTAGTGCACTGGGAGGGTAGGAGGAAGTCATTAATTTTTTTTCTCTATTAAGACATGAGTTCTTCATTTCTTAAGGTTTTAAACCTTAAATTTATATTTCACATCAGTGCTTTCAGAATATGCATTAATTTCGGATGTGTTAACATGTTATTGCATAACCAGAAACTCAATACTTTTCAGAATCTTAATTATTTTTTCATCTATACACTAATAATAGATAAAAACATCTGAGACAGCGTTTTGTGCTATGAAAGGCTGAGTACATAGCAATTATTGAATAGCAGTTGCTCTGAAATGTTCTGAACCTCATCTTATTAAAAAAAGGAGCTCCCTTGGAAGTCATAATTGATTAATTCCATAATGTTTTAAAATAAACCCCCAGTTCTGTGATTGCTTCTCGCACACAGTAACAAATAAAATTGTGACTTGCTATACTGTGGGATTTATCTGATTCCTTAGGTAATACTTGTTCTCTTGCTCCTCCTCCATTTTCTCAAAGCTAAGCATCATGTAATATTGTGAACTCTTTGTCCTTGGACCCAGATGATAATTAAAATTTCAGTGTGCATTTCAGCACAATCATCCCCCAGCTGCTGAATGAACTTGCAGTGGTCTGGTAGCAGATTCTTGTAGTTGACTTCTCTAAGAGGGTGTTACAACCAGCCCTGAAGGTGAGGGTAACTGGAGTTCTTGTTGATAGGTCCCTTGGGGTGGATTAGAGTGAAATGACACAGAATGATCAGTGTTTATAAATAAATATAAACACAAATATAAATAATATAAATATAAATGTGTATATTTTAGAAAAATTTGGTTGCAATGGAAAGCAGGTTTGGGTTATTTGGGTTATTATCTATAGTAATATGACAATATAAAAGTATGAAAATATCACTTAAGGAAATAGGTAAGGGAAAGAAAGAAAGAGAAAGAGGGGAACAAGTGTAGATAGTGGAGAAAAGTTATCAGCACCTGTGGATCTGCTGATGAGACTTGATCGTTGCAATTTAGATGTCTGTTGGTTGAAGTAATTGTCGGTTGATGAAGTTTCAAGTCTTGATCAATCGAGGGTGGGGGAAGCCCTCGAAACAGAATTCAAGAGGTTAATGTATGTTCATGTTTGGGTGGGAATGCCCTGCTACCTGCTGGGGCGGGGAGGGGGTGGGAGGTGAGTTTTAAAACTGTGGGTCACACCCAGTCCTCTGGTGGAAGGCCCCAGAAATTGGTCTGGGGTTTCTTCAGTGGTTGGTGGTGGTTGCAGGTGCCAGCTTGGAGTGATATGTGCGTGAGCAGTTGCTTCCTTTCACGCAGTTTGCCACAGTTGGAATTTTTGTCCAGATACATTAACCAGGATGTGCCAACCAGATCTCACCTCTGATAGGCCTGGAATAGCAACTTCCTGTCATAACTCCTCCCTTCTGAGCTTATCTCAAATTCCTGCTGTGGTGGCTTCTCTTATGGCAACTTTCTTCTATGGCCTTGACAGTATTTGAGACAGGCAACTGTGCTCTTTAAGTCCTTGCAGTGGGATAACTTATTTATTTCCAAGAGGACATACTGTCTCTCAAAGTTTCTATTTAATATATAGGTTGCCTTCTGCAGACCTATGTCTTACTTTAACCACATCCAGAGTTATATTAGTTGTAAGAATTAAAAGTGGGTTTAATACTGAAAAGTACAATATTTTCCATGAAATTACAGTATGGCCCAGCTTCATGGAGTCGACACTGTCATAAGTTAATAACATGCTAAAGAAAAGGCAGCAATTTTCACAAAGAAGGGTCCAAGCAAGTTCCCCTAATGATCTTTATAGATTCTCTGACATATAGGATATAGCTAATTATTGCAGAGAAAAGATTACAAGTTAGGGGACAGAATTCATTGAAATGAATGTATTTAGGCTTGTCACTGACTATTAACCTCAAAGAGGTGCAAAAATCTGCTGTGTTACTGAGAGGTTAGCAATAAAATGGCAGATGGAACCTGAAGACAGTTAATGCAAAGTAATGCTCACAGGAGAAAATATTTCAGCTCTACATGGAAACACAGTGATGAGTTCCAAATTAGTTATCACCTCTCAGGAAAGAGATATTGGAATCTTTGTGAATAAAGATGAAAATACACTTATCTTGGTCATAGAGTCAGCTCTGGCCCCTCAAATTAAAGGATGAAATAGAAGTAGGAAACTGTCTTAGGTTACAATGTAAGATGTAACCAAAAGTATGTATTCTATCACCAGCTGTTGAAACCAGGTGGGGCAGTGTTCTTTATCTCTTCCGTGACACATCCCTGATAACTCCCTCCAGAAGGAAATCTTCTGTTAATGGGCCATCCAGCCTCACTGCATGGCTCATAAAATTACATCATCCCACTGTGAGATGCTCTGCCCAGAGGGAGGAACCAAGCATTGCTACCTGGATATAATCTGAGGCTTGGAACACCACATTCAGCCCTCACCTACTGGATTCCCAGAGGACAAGAGCTAAAAAACCACCACTGGACCTCCAGAAGAGGACCAGACCCTTCTACAGGGTCACTGCTTCAGCAGAACCACATCTATGACATCAGGAGGATTGCAGCCACCATTTAATCAGATTGCTACCACCACCCTGCCAGGCAGGGTGTCAGGTTGTACCCTGACTCTGTCAGTGTTTCTGTACTACTGCTTTTATTTTTAATATTCCTATTAAACTGTAGTTCTGATTTTGAGTCTCTCACTGGTTTGCTTTCAAACTACTACCAAAATATACAGAGAAGGATATAGAATGGTTTGTGTAGCAACAAAACTGATACGTTGAAAGAAATATGTTTGGGAAAGAGCAAAGCATAGTAGATAATGATTTTTCTGTATTTTAAAAGTTCGAGATGTAGACAATACTTATTGAAATAACAAGTCTTTTTAGAATAAACTAAGATTAAAAAAGCCCCCACACTATTATCTTGCCCATTCTGTGACAGCGATTTCCACATTTTTTCTGAAGGATAAAGGGTCTGTGAAAGGCTTCATGAAGAAACCCAAGCACAGCTGTTCAACATTGTAGTCTTCATGGAACAGCCAATTCATGAACTTCTAATTGACAAAATCTTTAAGGACAGGTCAGGGACTGTGTCCTTGCTTTGTTCATCAGCTCTATCCCTGTGTGTTGACTACTGCAGGTTCTCCATCTAGATGGATACCTGAATCTGACCCACTTTGGCAGGTCCTGTGTATGGAGCTTATACTAAAAAGAATTAAAAAAAAAAAAAAAAAGAAAAGAAAGGAGATGTCATCCACTATATCAAGCATTACCAAATCTACAAGAGCTTAAAATTTATTTATATGGAAAAGAAAAATGTTGCACCTATCTGTGAGGGCAAGATGCAAAAGCATAACACTGCTAAATATTCAGGTGCACATAACTGAGCAGAGTGATTTGCTTCTTGCAATACTTTAATTTTGATCTTTCTCAACTTAAAGGAGGTTCCAGTAAGCAGCAGGTTGTTTTCTACTTCAAATTCAGAAAAGTTTCAAAAAGAGAGGGAAGATTGCCTGGAATTCTGTAAGCTTTAATGATCAGATTCAGACCTTTTTGACTCAAGGGCTTTTGAAAGCTACTGCAGGCCATAGATGAATTGCAAAACAAGTAAATCAGAAAATTGATGTACAATTATGCATCTGCATTTATTGGATTTGAACTCAGCAGGGAACAAGTCCAGCTGAAGAGGCTGTAACAATCAGATGGCACATGAAATTTGGTTAGCTCTGCTTGGCAGAAAGGGTGAAGAATTACCTGTATATCCAGATTGGAATATCGTGGATTAATGCTGTTTCCAAAATTCCTCCTTGCAGATATATTACAGAAAAGTTTTAGGAAGTGCGTTAATGATTTACACTAATGTTACACTGTCTGGTTATTATTATTCACTTCCAGGGTCTCCTTGAAAAAAAATTTTAACTTTATTATGCATATGTTTTTTGGATTAATTATTTTGTGCTAAGAACTGTGTACTAGTAAATTGTCGAGGGGTTTTTTCCTTGTTTGTTTGTTGTTGTTGGGGTTTGGGTTTTTTTGCCATTCTAAATTCATGGCTTTCTCTTTACTGGTGAAAGGTATTTCTGCTCTGCTGCTTCCTTGGGAGAATTCATCATGCAGAATAAATTATGTGGGTCCCTCAAATTAGATTGGGTTTATGCCCTACATTGGCAGCTAATTCATGAATTAGGCTGCTTAAAATGGACCTCATCAAATAAAATACCTTCAGGACAAAATAAGGCTGTAATCTCTAAGTATGCAAACCAAAATGTGCCTAGTGCATTCATCCAATAAACAGGCAACTAATCTGCAGCTAAGATTAGGAAGTTTATAAAATCGATTTCAAAAAGTTTTAATTAAAATGGGTTCAATGAGCTGTGTCTTGAAATGATACTTCTATTTTCTTTTTACAATATCATGGGATTATAGCTTGCATAAATGCTGAGAATGTGCTGTGCAGATTTCAGAGCACACAGGACACTGACAGATGGACACACATTAAGTTCGAAACCAGAAAAAAAAAAAAAAAAAAAAAAAAGAGGGGAATATGGATGTGTTTTGCTGACGAATTCCTAACCAAATTATCCATCAGCTTGGTAGAGTTTTACACATCAAGGACATACTGATTCAAAATGTTACTTTCTTTAAATAAAAGCAATAGGAAGTTAGGCCTCAACTGGGTATAAGAACTATTATTTGCTGACTGAAGATAATTCCAGATCAGTTACTGAATCTCTTTTGGACTTTATGGGATTCATATCTCCTTCCAGAGTCTGCTTTGTCACCAGTGAAATCAAAATATTAGTTAACAGTTTCTTCTCAAGAATGTAATAAGAGCTGCCTGGCAACTGTTTATTCCAGAGCTTTGAGGATACTTGGTCAAATTTTCCTTTTCTTTCGCTGTTTTCATTGTAACTCTTAGGTGGTGAATTATTATTAGAATTTAATCACTGAGGATGGAATTTCTAAGTTTTTTCCTCCTTTCTGTCCCAAAATAGAAAAGCTGTAGCAGATGAAATTAAATACTGTTGTTCATATGGCATCCTAGAATAGCTGAGCAAGTAGAACAAGGTGGGATAGCTGAAATTTACTGAACTACAACTAGAGTTTGTAAGGATGGGTCCACTGTATATATTTATTAGCAGTCTAGTTCCTCTTCCAAGAGATAAGGGAATCAGAAATTCTTCACCAAAATGAAGATGATTTTTTACAGTTTTAGAGAAATCATAGTACAACTATGATGATACACCCAGATATATATTTAATAACTTCTAAAAAGAGTAAGTATTCAAAGATTTTTCATTTATAACTCTTTGGTGTTTTGTTCTTACTGGAAAACAGCGCAGCATAGTTATAAATCTGCTTGGAATATATCTGCACAGCAAATGCCCTTTATGTAAACTTTTATCATGGCAGAATGTGCTGATACACTTTTTCTCCTCCATTGCTAAATAGCCTTTTAAATCTGCCTTTGGTAATAAAAATAAAATCTGGTTTTTTACTGACAACCTCAGATTCTATTTTGAAATCATCAAAACAGCTCATGTCTCCTGTCCTGCTGGCTTCATACTGTAGTCCAACTTCCTTTCAACCACACCATCCCCAAAGGCCTAGGAAATATGAAATAAATGCTACAGGGAATGGAATGAAATATGTTCAAAGGAAAAGATCTCAAACTTGTGGGTAGCATACTATAAATCCCTTGATGTTTCCTCTCTTGTTTTACAGATGCTTGGGGACCTACATCTCTTTACACACACACAAAAAAAAAAAAAAAGAGATAAAGAAAAAAGAAAAAGAGATCTAATTACTTATAATGGAAAATCTTCCTTTCTACATTAAACTTTATTTTCTTTTAAAATATTTTGATATATTACATTTAGAAACACTTCAAAGGTAATCCAGATAAGTTGGTAAAGGACAATTGTTTTGCTTATATTTTTACTGGAACTAAATCAACTTCTTCAAGCGCTACTAAAACAATTCAAGCAAGGTGGGATGTAATTTCTCCCTTCCTATCTGGAAAGTAGTAAGGATGAAGTTTGTTCCTTCAGAAAATTTTTTAAACTAATAGCTCAAAAAATTATTAAAATAGTAATGCAGAGCAGTTCCAATTTGATCAGAAGGTCACTGTCCAGAAGTTTCCCAGGTAGGACTGACCATAATAACTGTAACTCAATAGAATTGTCGACATGTAGATCACACTCTTGCCTGTATCATTCTGTGTGTTTTTCTTTCTGGCCGACAAGTGGTGAAGAGAGATTAATTTCTAAGCCTCAGCCTCTCTCCCCAGTGGGTAGCCCTGACCTCCATGAAGGACTTGTCCCTGTAACCAGGTTGTCAAGCTGACTTGGGATGAACACCATGGGCTGAATTAATGACCCTGAGCTCAGGCCGGGTGCTGGCAGAAGGGAACGTTAGCCTGAGGTGTGTGTGCTGCTCCTGCTGAGAGCAACATTAATACGTGTGAGCCGGAGAGGGTTTTTGACCTGACACTGAAAATCCCTGCCTTACCCACCAGGACAGCTAGCAGGGGAGACTGACTGTTTGCTACGACTGATTGATGTATTAAAAATGGCAAAATATAGAAATCCTGCTTGGAAAGGGCTCCCTTTTCTGCAGCACATCATTCACAAGGAGGCTCAGGTACAAACCTGGCTTTCAAAGGATCATTCTGGAGGTCACATAAAATGTGGTAAAGTACTATAGGAAACAAATGAGGAAGGATTTAGCATTTAGCATTAGTGACAGCAATTTTCTCATATGTGCTCAGTTTGCAGGTTCCCTTTCAATAAGGGATGTCTTTAACAGTAATCCATGGAACCTATCCTGCCATCATTTAGTGACAACATTCCCCTCTCCTCCTGTAACACCCATAAATTAATTTGACATATGCAAGATATTGAGGGAAAAAGAATGGATTTCCTATATAATATATTACACATTGAGAGAGAAAATGGATTAATCCATATACTCAAATTCCTTCTGCAAAAGCAGCAGGAAAGTTTCATTTGAACTTATTTTTTTCCCACTGAGACACTGATTTGTTCCTTCTTGACTCTTATCTACAGTTAGGCTATCAAGTTAAAGAAATAAGATACTGCAAGAGAAAATATGAATCATCTATAAAAAATAATTTAAAATGTGTGTTCTACTCTACATTTGAATGTGATTATGAAGTTACCTTCTTTTGACTTCTGTTATCTATATTCTTTGATATGTTAGGAATAAAAGCTGTAGCAGTCAGCAAAACTACAAAGGGAAAAAAATGACAAAAAGTTATATAGGTATACGTACTGCTAGAAAGCAGACACTTTTGAAGCTACCATGACTTCTGAAAAGCCTTTAAGGTGTCAAAAAGTGAAAATTCACTGTTTTATGTATCTGTGTATATGCACTGCTTAACTTACATTGCACTGGGACTTTCATAAGGGGATACAGTTACTTACTTGGCAAACTGTCTCTCCTTCAATAAATTAGAATGCAGCAGAGGGCTAATCATAAGGCTTGGGAGGGTGAGTCTAGATCAGGTGGAAGTGGTTTTTCCTCTGCAAGGTACAGCTGTCATCGTGGTTCAAATACTGGAACAGTAAAAATCTCTGAAGAGTTTGACTTGTTCAAAAATCTACTAGAAAGAGTATGACTTGTTTTTATATTTCAATATTTTATAATAACCATAGGAGTAGTCTGATTTTCCATCCTCTTCCTTTCCCAGCCCCCTCCAAGGAGTACCCATCCAGGATATGTCTAAAGTACAGAAGCAGCATCCAATTACAAGCCTTATGTATTTGATTCAGTTGATGGAGTCTTGATCCATAAAGAGCATTGCACATCTTTAACTTCTATATCACACCTCAGATAGTTACTTTAAGGTGATTTTGTCCAGTTTCCTTGTGTGTTAAGGACAGGTAATATTAAAAAATGAGACTGCATGTAGTTCTATTTTATGTAGTCACAGACTTGTGGCATGTTTCTATCAATAGGCTCTTTGATAGTTTACTCCTGGGTGCAATGTTGCAGTGCAAGAAAAATCAATGCCAGACACTTTGTTGTCTTCTTTGTACACAACGGCTTAAGCTAAAACTTCCATGAATGACCTTTTCGGAGATGGCCTCAGTCAGTGACTCAAGATGTAGCAAGAGAAATCATCAAACAGATGATCCTAAGTCTCCCAAGCACTAAGTGTTTTGCTCACAGGTAGCAAAGTGTTGGAAATTGAATTTGGTTCATCCTTGGTATTAGTTCCCTTCAATTTCACTGTGTAAAATATTATTGATGCTGCAAAGAAAAAGCTCTTGATAAATGAACCCAAAAAGTCTAAATCAATAGTTCTCTTGAAGAAAGATACCTGGAAAATAGAATACAGAGAATCAATTGTCCTTTAGTGGTGTGAGGTTTCTGTTCTCCATCATTCAAAATATGACAGAAGTACCATCAGCAGCTGCTTCTGACACCTGAGCTGCCAGGTAATCCATACTCATCTGGAATGTTTCTATTGCAAATTTGTTTGTGCATCTGCTGGAAAGGGTTCGTGTAGCTACTGATGGTTGAAAGAGAGAGGTGGCACAAAATTGCATGCTGCCCTGGACTGCATAGCAAGGAGTGGGTGTCATTCTTGTGAGAGCGACTGGAAGGACTACACTCTTATTCACCCATCCCCTAAGTCGTTCCCTCCATCTCTAGGTAAATCTGATTCTGTAGAGAAAATTCCGGTGTTGTGGTTTTTACCAA
This sequence comes from Coloeus monedula, assembly GCF_965178545.1. Lineage (NCBI taxonomy): Eukaryota > Metazoa > Chordata > Aves > Passeriformes > Corvidae > Coloeus > Coloeus monedula. The sequence continues at coordinate 104,601,603 of NC_138781.1, forward strand.
TAGAGAACTACAGCATAGGCAGAGCTGCATGAAGAGCTACTCCCTGAGCATGCCGACAAGCAGCAAGGATAAAAAAATCAAAGTAACCTTTATTTTTATTCACACATTTTAGAAATATTACAAGAAAAGCCATGAAAGTAGATAGCAACTAACAATTTTTGACAGCAAATACTTATCTAATAACCATCATCTTTTTATTAAGGGGGTGGGAATGTTGGGTTAGTGTGGTTGGTTTTGTTGTTTGGGGGTTTTTCCCTTTTTTTTTAATATAAACATGATACAGAAAAGCTAGCAGGACCATAATGTTGATCTTCTGTGTTTTTTATCCATGTTTAGCAGTGGTTCACAGTCAAGATTATAACCTTGATGGAATTGTATACTTTCCAAGTAATATAAAATACATTAAATGATAAATACCTTTTTTAAGCATATAGAAAACTTAATGGATTTAAGAGTAAGTATTCACAGGCAGAAAACAACATGAATTTCATGTAAAAACTTCATTATTTTGTAAGGCTAATCAAACCTGTATGGACAAAACTATAGACAAGTTTTCAATGCATCTGTCAACTCATTTCATTCAAAAAGAAAAAACCTAAAAGGAAAAAACCCAGCTCATGGGTTTTGAAGTATAAATAAATCTTCATCTTTTGGTCAATGAATCCACACACTAGGATCTTGTAGCATCTTGCTTGAGGATTCTCTTATTTGTATATATTGACCATGAAAGAGAAAAGCCATCACCAGTCTCACATGCAGCAAGTTCGGAATCAAACAGGCATCAGTATTTTCTTTCTGATCTCGCCTTAGAAAGCAAAGATCATTCTATTCTTAAATGATTTGATTAAGATTGGCCCTTTGGCAATATGATGTGAAGAGATTATCTGGGATTTGCTTTGAGACAGAAGATTGTCTAATGAGTAGGTTATTGAATGAATCACAGTATCATTTACTACTGATAATGGATTGAAACCCTGAGTTACTCAGATAAAGCAGAGAATCCCACTTCCACCTCAAGTAAATCTGTATATGGATTTTATATTCTGATATTTCCTGACAGTATATATTTTGATTTACTTCGGTGCAAAAAAACCCCAAACCTTGCTAAGACTAATTAAATATTTTCAACAAAAAAATAAGATATTTTCTCATTCAAACTCCATTCACAAATGGTAATTTATAGAGAGATATTTCAGAAGGTATAAAAGATGCTACACTTAATTTTAAATTACTTCTGAATTCTTTTCTATCGTTACCTTTAAAAAATAAGCATAAAGAAGTGCTATAAGCATATGATCTGACTGCCTTTAGTGGCAGGTGCTGTTCTGATGGAAACACAAACCTAAGGGCACATTGAATATTCTGCACTGAGGCTCTCTGCAAGCCACTTAAAGCAGTAGTTTGAAGGTCACAAGTACATCTCATGAAGAATTAACCCACATTCATAGGTAAAAGTGGCAGTTGTTCCTGGCCTGCCCTAGATAGAAGCACAGGTGGCTTAGATCAGAAACAGAAGGAAAAAGCCTTTTTACTTTAGATTTCTTGCAATGTTTGCATGCATTTCAGTCAGTGTTTATGTCTTCCTCCGTAATTTTCTGGATGGCTGTGTTGAGAACACGCAAACTCATCCTTTTCTTGTGATATTTAGGAGAGCAAAAAATCTGTGTTGATGATATATATTAACCTGCTGAATACATGCACAAGCCTACTGAAATAACGGGCATTGTATCTTTACTTTTAATATTAGTTTTTTCTATTTCTCTATGATAGGTAGTTAATTAACTAAGGCCAAATGCCAGACCATATTGAAAACCAGCAGTTACTGTTTTCAAGCTTATGAAAAAAATCAAATTAAAATATGATGGCTGAGATTTTGTTTTCTTTTATTTCTATCAATAATATTAACTCATTAAAAAAAAAAATGTAATTTTCCAGTAAATTCTTTAGTGCTAGTTCATATATTTGCTTTAAAGAGATTTAAACATCTTTCTGTAAATTTGTTTGCCAATTATTCTTGGGCATGGCCAAAGACAAAGTGGGCCTGAGCCTCAGTGACAGACTGTATTATCTAGTTATATGCCATTATCTAGTAATACCAATAACATCCTAGCATTCTCTAGTTATACCTATAACAGAAAAATACTCCATCTCTGTAAAATTTCCTTCCACAGCAACACATCCTTTCTATGTATTCTATCAGTGTCCTAAAGGTGAACAGATTTAATCTGTTTAGGACTGGAGAAACAGAAGGACACCTGTCTTTTGAGAGAGAATTCACATAGTCACCACAGATTGCCCAGTAAGAGCAATGAGGTTGGGACAACATCATCACAGGGACTCTCTCAGAGACGTCTTTGCTCTTTGCCAGAGGACTTTTTTCCTTTTAGTTGCTGGAATTAATGGAAGCATTTGATCAGTCATTTCCCAGTGAACCCATTTAACACGAGCAGGAAGCATACTGCACCTGTTGTAAATTTGCTGCTGTTTGTTTGGTTAGGTTTTTTTCATTGTTGTTGGTTTTTGGGGTTTTTTTAACTGTAGCAGATGAAAGTTGGAGATGCAAGAGTGTAGGTTTTGTTTTAAATCTAGAGAACTTAATGTTGTCCCATCTCTACTGTCATGAAAGTTTAACCCTTGCATGAGTGGGAATGCAGATACTGCAGTGATTGTTTCTGTTAACAGTCTTTCACATTGCATTAGTTTGTAATGTATATACTTCTTTCTAATAAAGATTTTGGGACATCTTAAAAACTGAGGATGTTTAGGTATCTGAAAGACTTCTAACAATTTTTAGCTTCATATGCTTTTACAAGTAGACGTGCATCCATGAAAATGCTGAAACCTGTTATAACCCACCTAGAGTATTCTATCTTCCCACTCCATAGAATTTAACAAGGGCTAAAAGAAGGATAGTTTTAATATGTTTCTACAGAATTACTCCTCAAATAATGTATGGAATTGACTAGAGAATTATTTTCTTTCTTTAGTTCCTAAACCCAAACTTAGAATCTTCTGTTATATTCTGCACACAGATACTTCCTAATATGTTTCAAAGAAAGTAAAAAGAAAATAGAAAAAATATCTCTTTCCATTAAATTTTAGATCGCTTTTGCATAAAATTAAAAATATGGCAAACAAATTAATTTCAAAAAAGAAGCTTTCTGAAGGATCACTAATGTTAACCAAAGCCCTGAGGATGAAACCCATCAAGCCATAAAGAATAAAAGTAGTCTCGCATTAAGAAGACTGCCCTGGAGAAAAGACAAATTAATCTGATGCATTCTGAATTAGTCAGATTTTGGTGTTTGTTGAGTTGGAGAAAATATAGCAGATTGAATATTTGAGCATGTAGTATTTCCATCATAGGAGAATGGCAAAGTACACATATATGATTTTAAGAAGGATGGAATTATCATCCACAACCTCAGAAGATACAAAAGAGATAGGGTTGCCAATTTTCTTTGACCACCGGATAAGAGTTGCCTATGATGAGAGTGTTCTTAACTTTTAGTCCTCTTCCTATACACTACATGCATTAGAGAAATATAACTGAAGTGCTCCCATGGGAAAGTTAGCATTTACTTATTCAATACTGTGTGCTAAAAATATCAACTAAATTGGTCCCTGGACCAAAAAGGATTAAAGTTTACAAAAGCGGTAGTTCATGGGAAAGAAGCCATGAACAACTCTCTCAAACATTTCCCTTCGTTGGAGTCATGTAAAGCAACTCACTGCATGGATAGATTTGTCTCAGTTTGGAGTGATCTTAACATATATTTCTAGTTTAGCAGATGTGGAATGAAAACAAAACAAACAGGAAGGGGAAAAAAGCCAGGGGTAAAATTTTATCAGAAAGGTTTAAGTTTTATATTAGAAAATAACTTTCTAATTGCTGGAATAATCTACCTGAGAAAAATGAAACTTCTCTATCAATCACTATATATTGCGATTAGACAGGACAATTCTCTGGAGCAGTCTTGGAGGAGAAACAGGTAAGATCACTTCTCAGCATATTCCATAATTATTTTACATAATCCTGAGTTAAAGACCAGTAGCCTGACCTCTCTTTTGTAGGTGCTTAACTGTCACTAGCCACAGATCTGTAAGAGGCTTTGTGGAGAATGAGCCTTCTATAGGGCAATACAATATTTAAAGCATTCTCAAGGGCCCAAGATCTTTAATCAACACTAAACTATTTTCTTGAGAAGAGGCAAATTAAGAATCTTTGGAAAGGAAGAGAATGCAGATATGTGATGCAAAAAAGATGAGGGAGAATGAGGAAAGCAGAAAAGCAACAGTGATATATTGCCTTTTTAAACAGTACCATTTAAAACGCTCTGGTGGCAGAGATTGTTTCCTAATATGAGTTTAAACAGAATTTCCTCCAGTGCTGGCAGTTTCAGTTTGGATCCTAACCCAACCTTTTTTCATATAACCCAACAACCATGTTATAACCAGTTTAAAAAAAAAATGCACTTAATAGTTTGGTTGAGAGGTGTGGGAACCCAGAATACAGAGAATACTTCTCTGCCTATTTTGAGGGGTTCTACTCCCCTGGACAACACTGGTTTTGACCTTTGTCCATGGATAAAATTGCCTACCCTCTGGGAAGAATTAGAATCTACAATGGTGTGAATTAGGTGATAGAATATTACGTAAGATTGTCACAGGGTGAAAAATTTAGAGGTTTGGGGTTTATTAGCATAGTAAGTAGATAAAAGCAAAAAACATCAAAATGGAGGATTGTTATTGTTCTCCAGACCTTCTTCTTCATCTACTCCATACTCTGTGGTAGAAGTAGCCTGGGATGATTGGATAAAGAATTCTGCAATTCCTGCCTGCGTGACTAGATGATTTATTAGATATTGGTAGAAAAGTGAAAATATCTTGTGTTTTAAGTTTTCATTGGGTAATTTACCTTTAAAAAAGCTGTGCAATCTTGATAATTCGGCTTTTGCTGCATTCTCTGCTTCATGCTATGTCTGGGTTGCGCCAGTGGCTTGTACTTTTCTGATAAGAATTAATAAGCAACAACTGAAGAAAAAGAAGGCCAAAAGTCCCATTCCTCTCTGACTCCTGGCAAAGCGTTTAAAACGTCTCCTCCATCAGGGGAGATACAATTAAGGCACGGACCGCATCAAGAGGGAATAGCTCTGTGGGGCTCAGTTCCTATATTGTAACTTTTTTTTTGTTCTGATTGGCAAAAATGCATCCATATATTTTGTTACAGGTTTAATATTATAAAGTTTCCTTTTTGTCCATTGGTGCATCTCATTTCTGAATATGTTCTTACAAGAGTGCCTATTTTCTCTAGTTTAGTCTAGAAATTATTTTCCTGGATCAGAAATATTTCTCCCAGTAAAATATCAATTGTTGTCAAAATAAGAGGACTACTTCCAACTTCATATTCCTTAATGCTTCACTGCTTTAACTTTTGAATTATGTCTCTGGAGCCCTCTTCCTTTGTAAATAATGGAAATGAAAATTGCTACATGATTTTGAATAAATTGAAACATTTCTTTTTTTGGTTTCTCCCTCCAATTTGCTGTCAAGTGAAGTGATGTTTCCATTAATTTCTTCTTTTCCTATGTGTCTTAAAGTGACAGATTATGAGAAGGATAGTCAACGAACTGCATGCGTACTTGTGCCTTTGCCAAAAAGAAAAAGTCATAAATGAACATGAAGATTTAAAGAAGAGGTTTGAAGTATATGATAGAGGGAAATTGCTGCTAGAGCACTAGTAACAGGTAGCATATTTATTAAAGTATTAAAAGATAACCAGGTAAGAATCACTTGAATAGCAGCACATACCTGAATAGCTATCGTTCCAGACAACAGTTAAACCCTTCACTTTTCACCTTGTTTCGATTCACTTTCTTTGTTGACATTTTTCGTGTGTTCTGGTTCACACAAGTTGCCCCATAACAATTCAAAGTGATAAAGATTTCTTCTTTTCTCACTGAAAGGCTTTGTTTGCATTTTTGCAAAAAACATACTAATAAACATATATGCCTACTTGCTCCCCTTAGCATAATACAATTATTCTTGTGCTAATTGTGCTCCATCTCTTAATTTTTTTTTTTAATAGCTAGTAATTTAAGATTAAAAATGCTTTTTGCTGGTGCAGTCTACTATCATTCTCCAAAATAGAATAATAGAATAGTTTGTGCTGAAAGGACCTTTTAAGGTCATCTAGTCCAACACCTCTGAAATGAGCAGGGACATCTTCAGCTAGATCAGGTTGCTCTGAGAATAAACTATCTGATTTTCTTTTGATGACATAAAATGCAGTCAGAGCAGGAAACTGACAACATCTTAGAAAAATTTTTCTACATCAGTACCAACACAAAGTGTAGTTTCTTAACCTTTGCTTTAGGTGGTTGAAGGTATCAACTACCTGTGTTTAAAGAGACACCAAAACACCAAGAAAGTCCTCAGTGCAGCAGGAGATAATATATTTAGGACTGAGTGGCACGACTTTCAGCAAACATTTCAGATTGGCCACCACAGAAAGTCTTATGGTGCATCACTGAATAAATGTTTCAAATGTAACATCTGTACAGGCATTTCTGTCATCCATTATTAATATTCTCCTAGTTTAAGAAGGTAGCACAGTTTGGCCATTCAATCTTTCTCTTGCACAGTAATACTTTCAGCCTGGGTGAAAATTCACACCAATGATGAAGACAGCCTTGATGTTGCTGGAGACACAGTCAGGCAGAAATAGGCTGAGATGACAGGCTATTTAATACAGCATCCTGGTACCTCTCCTGTTGACATGATGGCTGTATGTCCTTAGTAGGTTATAACTGCTTGAGATGACTCCTCACATATAAAACTTGCTTTTCTAGCAGTTTGCATTTCATGTAGCTACTCACACATAAGAATAAGAGCAAAGAAAATGTTAAATGTTTCCTGCGTTGGTAGCACTTTGCACGTTCTCTACCATACTTATGGCTTGTTTCTTTCCTTCCCTGTGAAAAATGTTGTACTCATTTTTCCTTCATGTAACGGAAGGGAATAAGTGCTTTGGATGACCCCAAATTTACTTGACAAGAAAGGAACTTTTCTTTCGTTTTCAAACACCTTGAGAGAAAACAATAAAATAGCAAGATGAGACTTGGATTAAGCTCTTCAGTTAGGATCTATCCAGTGTATCCAGTCATTTAATTTAGCCAATAATTGCATGAATATAATACTCATGCAGGATATGGAAGATAAACATTTGGTTCCTTGTTATTTTCAGACACCTGAACCTCCATTTTCTATTTCCTAGTAAAACTAACTTCAAGGCTTTAAGTAATATTGCTGTGGGTTACTTTGTCTTCTCTGATAAATCTCTTTCAGTCTATTCATATTAGATAACTGAATATAGCCAGTGACTAAAAGTTTAAGCATTTACCTAGGGTATAGGATATTTATATCCTTCCTCCCAATCCAGGAAGTAATTTCAGAATTGTTTTTAGAAATAGGACCAGAAAATATTGAAAACAAGCTTTCTCAGAGCACCGTGGAGCACTCTTAAAAGTGAATTACATGTCTTCAAATATTTGTGCTACATTGCCAAGGGAAGAAAGTGGCAAATAACGCCATGTTTTAGGTCTGTGAACTTAGCTTGTTTCCTGTTGATTTCAGAGTACTATTGTATCCAATCAATTTTTCAAGCTTCAGCTCCTTAAAAAACCCATTTTTCAACCAATGCACTTTCCATCCCCATTTATGTCTTCATCTACCTATTGCGCTGATATCAAATCTGGGGAAAAAAACCCACCAACAATAAACAACCCCCAACATCCAGAAAATTACACCACCACAGCAACAATAAAAACCATAATTTTACTGAGGAAAGAGATGTGTTCTTGACTGAGATGTCATTCTGGACTTTGCAGATGAACTCTGCCTCCCCAGATGGACAAAATGTAAGGAGGAACAATGAAAGGTGCTGTGCTTTGAATAGGTCACAATGAAATGCAAAATGGGTGAGGTGGAGCGAGGAGAAAATTTTAGGTCAAAAAAGAGGATGTTGGCATGAGTGGGTGGAAGAAAAAAAATGCAGTCATATGAAAAAATGAGCAGCAATAATAAGGTTGCTATTAGGTGGTGAACAGCATGGTATCAAATTTATTCCATAGTACCTACAGATGCAGTCACTGTTCTCCCCATCCATCCTTTCCTTTCCAAACCTCCTGATCCCCAGGAGAGGGCAGGGAACGGCAAGGCAAGGAAAGGCAAGGTAAAGAAGGATATCTCTCAGACCAAAGGATGACACAGTTTTGTCTCTTTACCAAGGAGATGTTTCTGTGATGCTTAGGTGCCACCTTAGATTCTTTGTGAATATAGAGGTTGAAAGAGAGTTAATTCCTCCCCTCCTCCCATGCCTTGTTTTTATCAAAATACCACCTGAATCAAGACAAAGACATGAATGATTTGTATTAGAGAGGTCCTTTTTATAGTGATCCATGTCACTCTTATTTTTCAGGTGAAAGATACACGCCGGTTCATGGAGCCAAGTTTATTGTGATTTCAAACATCTGGTTCCAGCATATTTACTGATAGTTTTCAAAATTTTTAGTAAAGGTAATAAATCTTCAGATTTTTAGCCCTTATTCCATAGGACAATCATTAACATCACGCCTTAAAAGTATTTCATAGCTGCCCTGTTTGCACTACTTCCTCTTCAAGAGTAATAAACCAAGCATTATAAATGTTACCTCTAAATCCAAGGACATATTAACTACTGTCTTCTCTTATGTGGCATATTTGATGCAAATCCTGTTATAGGCAAGAGGGAACTATTACACAGAACTAAGAATTTACTTTAAGCTTAAAAATCTTTATAATACAATCAAAACACATTATTAGTCCAGTTATGACAGTACTATTACTTAAAGTACAAATTAATGCAGAAAAACCTGATTAGAAATACCCTTAAATACCTTATAAAAGAACATTTATGAGTCTATTTCTCTTGTGTGATGCTCACCCTTCCATTTTCCCTGTGGGTCCCAAGACTGATGGTTTCAGCCTTTCTCAGGAAGAAGAGGGAAAAGGTGCTGGGTGGTTTTGGTGTTCTAACTGTTGGTGTTTCTGACAAATTACTGTCATCCTGAGATACCTATAGGGAGGAGTTTCCTCTTCCTTAGTCTTGTGTCACTTTTAAACCTTCTTTCAATACAACACACTGTCTTCCCATCAGTTTCCTGTTGTCATTGCTATGAAGGGCTGCTGTTTTTCACCCTCTGCTTCCCAACCAGTCTGACCAGTGCTGTACTGGGAATCACAGGGAAAAGCTAAACCAGGGCAGTCCATGGACACTGCTCCTGTCAACAGCTGACAAAACAGTCTGAGCCCAGCTGTGGCCAGTGAGCCCAAAAGAGCCTTGACAGCCTGTGCTGCTGGGGCAGTGCAAAGCCTGCAGCCTTTCCCTAGTCAAGCCAAGTAGTGTTTACTGGGCTGCGCTGTGAGCTCTTGATCAAGTATCACTTGAGAGAGAATTGGCCAGCAGAAAGCAGAACTCTGGCAAGTTCCCTGTAGCAAGACAGCCACTTCAGCCCTTCTCCAGCTGAGTAAGAAGCGCACAGAAGTAGTTGGGATTTGTGTGGTTGTTGAATATTATGTTTCAGCTCCACCTGTAAAGCTGACTGAAAATGTAGGTTAGCACTTTTGCTGTTGCTGACTTTTTTGGTCCTTGGGATTTTCTTGGTAGCACAATTTCTTCGTCTGCATTATGTCTGATAAGATAGAACAAGCGACGTCTAAGACAGGGGTCACGCTCTTCCGAGTTGCAACAGTTAATGTGAACTGTCAGCCTGCAGCTGTTACGTTAGCACTGCTTTTGGCAGAACAAATCTTCAGTAAATGCATAGAGTATAAGGGTTTGAGAGGTTTAGAGGACAGCCAGTAGAGAATTTAAACTTATTTTACTTTCTACTGTGATTTTTTATCTTAAGTGTCAGATTAATAAAGTTTTATAAAGCATTGCATATCAGGTGAACATTAAATAGCTGTTATTCTGCCTTTTAAAATGAAGATTTTAGCTCCAATAATTATTTGGAAAGTAATTTAAATTTCCCTAGTGAGTACTTAATACGAATTTATTTAAGCCTTTATGTTGGGTTTTTGTCTTTTTCTTCTTCTTTTCTCTTTAAAAATATTTGAAAAGACTTCCCAATGGCAGCTGAGGTTGTTGAAATTTGTAAAAATACTATTTCTTTCCTGTTTCCAAAGTTGCCAGGTAGCACATGATTCTTACTTTTTGCCTGAACTGTTTCTGCACATTGGGGCAATAGAACCAGAAACTCAGAGAAGCTCCTTGCAATTGTCAAGTGATTCATGACTGAAAGTCAGCAAGCATCAGTGAATAGATGAGAACCAGGGTGACACCTGAAGATGGCAGGATTGCAGGCTCCCACCTCAGATGTTTCACCTGACTCACTGTCTTTCTCAGGAAGAGCAAACAAGAAAGAATAAAGCCTGTCTGCTCCAGGCTCCAGCTTCAGAACAGGAAAATAAGTAAGCTTTTACCCCTGAGTAAAGAAGAGTCAGGTTCTTTAGTGTATGGCTATGGAAAATCTCAGACTAGTACTTTCTGGACCAGAAGACAGCAGTCCCTTATATCCCCAACTATCCCCTCTGTAAATGAAACTCTCTCCCAGAATGGCAGGATTTTTTTCACCTGTAGTAAACACTTGAGTCTTATTTTGAGAACTACAACATTATAAAGATGATGTTATCTTTTTCACAGAAATGAGAGCATCATGCTCACTATTTGTGAATTACTTTTTAAATTTGGGCTACTATGTCTAGAAGGCAAGTGAAAAGTCATAAAAAAAAGACTGAGTATTTTATGAAAATTAGGTTTAAGTATTTGTGTTGGTGGGTCTTTTTAGGATGTTGAATGTAGCTGTTAGGCTATATAAAAAGCTTCCTTTTCAAGACTTTGCTCAGGCTATATTTTTATAAATTGGAAAAAAAGGATGGCAATACGAAGCATTTTGTGTCCAATTGCAGTCTACTCAGATCAAAGCTAGAAGTCACGTCAACTTCTTAAATAAGTGGTAGAGAAGAATTACTTGAAAGGAGAAACTCGTACCATAAAACAATATACAGGCATAAACAGCTAATTACTGTAGATTCTAGAAAGCAAAAAATGATTCAGAGGAAAATGCACATAAGAGACTCAGAACTGCACAGGAGCCTACCAACAGCAGTGACATAAAAGGAATCAGATGCAGAAATTAGGCGGATGTTTATAAACAGAGAAAATTGGTTTGAACATATAGTAGTGTGTCTTTCACAGTGATTCATACAATTAATGTCGGCTTTGTTCCTTCTGGGATTTGAAAAAATATATAAAACTCATTCTGTGCATTTTTAAACCCTAAGTTTTTGATCTGATTTTCTTTTCCCCATAGGATTTTGCACTTTAATTGTTGAAAAGAATCCATACAGACTTTTTAATCTTCCATATGTTTGGGCTTTTTTATTCTCACCTAGACATAATTTTCTGCATTTTTTTGTAGTACTGCCTTTGGCCCTGATTTTCCTTTCACAGGAAGCTTGTTTTCCTCTCACAGGTTAACTTAATTTTCCCTTAGGGCATTCAGTTCTGGTTTGCTGGCTTGGAGAGAAATCTGTAAACGTGACAAAAGTATTTCATATGCAAGGAATTGTTACCTTATGAACTAAAAACCTGAAAATTATGTGATTTTTACTTATTTATATACATCTAAAATTAGTTAATATTTTGTGTAACTCTGTCTTCCCCAATATTTTATTTAAATGTGTGACATTATTCAGTATCACCTGCAGGTTTTTTCCTCAGGAGTAGCCTTTTCTCCCAGAACAAATGGGAGAGTTTTAAAGGCGTATTCTCCAACATATCACAAATAACAGGAGCTAGGTTTAAGTATCAATCTTTTCCTAATATTAATTGTGTTTTCTAGTGCAAGTAATTTGAGAACATGAAGGCCAGTGGAACTCCTACTTTTAATTGTAAAATAATCCAGAATGTAAAGCAATAGCAAAAGAAAGCTATTCACCCTGGTCCAAGTTATCTTCACTCTGTTTGGTAAGCACAGAAGAAAACAAGTGGGCATCATACCATGCAGATCCATCCAGAAAAAATATTAATTTGATTGTACAGCATTGTAACTTTCTTTAATACTATGTTTAGAATTTTGACTTGACTAAAATGGCTGTGTAAAATGCTTAAAGCCAGCACCTTCCCAAGGCTGGGTCAGTAATTTCATGTAAAAATTGAAGTAGTGTCACTTCAGTTATGTTTCATTGCAGTCACACAAGCCAATATTTTGCTGAGGAATAAATAACAAGTGTTTTTTTGTCAAGAACATTAGTCTCTCTGAAAATCATAGCAATTTGAAAAAATTGGAGAGGATATAAACTAACAGTTATCTAATCCACCAGTTCAGAACCACTCATTGTAATGTTTTCAGTCTTTTGTTCAATTCTGTTTTAAAAGCTCCATACGACATGGCTTCCACCATTTCCATGGGGAGGCCATTCAATTTAGAAAAGAAATAATGACAGCTCTTAAGTGGGTTCCCCCTGCCCCCAACCTTAATTTAGGCTCACTGAATGATCTGCTTCCTTTGGGCATATTTGCTCAAGGTGACATTGGAGAACATTGCAAAGCGCACGGCTTCAAAATATTCAGGCTAAAAATTCCACCCAAATCCACTGAAATTTAAAGCAGTTGCTGCCCTGCATGGAGTTAGTCTTGGGTTGTGTACTTTAAAGTATATTGTTGTAAAGGATCCTGGCACTCACACATGTAGGACTTCCATCCTGTAAACTAATAAAAATATAAAGAAAACCCAATTTTATCAACATCTTTAATAACTGTCACAGAACATTAAGCTTGCAAACTGCAATAGCATGCATGCTGTGTTTTGCTGGTTTTGGATAATAGTATGTTAGACGTACTGTTTCATCCTCTTCTTTTGAATCTTTTAACTTGATTGTGCATAGTTTTTTCCCATTATTTTATTTCTAATGGCAGCTCAGAGTTGTTGCTCTCTTACCTCTCCTGGATGCTGCATTTCCCAGCCAATCATACCTGCATGCAGAAATTCTTCCATCTCCATGGAAATGACCCAAAAGATGTCTTAGGCTTTGTCTGTTCCACTACATCAGCAGCACCCAGGGAATGTTTTGGGGCCTAGTATTCAGTCACCCATAAGGCTAAATTTACAGAGCAGTCCCTGAATACTTGTGAAGACCCTTCTCTTCTCTTTCAACACCCATCATCTGCTGCTAAAGATTTTACTTCTATTTCTATCAGCACTGGCAGCCTTTATTGCCTTCTCAAGGTGCACTCTAACAAATGCTTCTGTGTGTTTCCTCAGGCAGCCGCTCACACTTGTGAATCTCACTGTGAGCCTCAGCAAAGCCACCTCTCTGTTGTCTTCTGAATTTCTTAAATTTCTCCTCTGTGACATAGCCAGAGGAATAAAATAAAATAAAAAACCAAAGTTAGATAAAATGAATAGCAGGTAGACAGTTTTTGTGTTGAGATCATTGCACATCATACTGGGCCCTGCTACATAATACTTCCTTTTCCTTCCCTTCTGAAAGCATCCATTTAATTTATTGTCTCTGCTCCAAGGGGTTGTGGCCCTCCATCTCAGATAAAGGTTTTGCCTTACTATAAATAATATGCCAAGCTGATATGACCATGGATGACATGAGGGACTGTCACAACATTCTTAAACAGAAAAGTTAACTTTATTTTATTTTTTTATTCTGCTACAGGCACACACAATGACATAGGACAATGTAATATTTCTGAGGTGGTCTTTGCATATCCATATCTTGGCTGCTCAGTCATCTGAGGAATTAGGAGTTAAATGTATATTTACATATACATGGGATTTTCACTGATAAGAAAATACATGACAGGTGCCTAAAGATTGAAAAATATTAGATTCAGATTGGTTTTATTTTCATTAGAGAGAACTACATTTCAAGAACTCTATTTAAAATACTTACATTTTTGGAATGCCAAACCATCTTAATTTGTCATTATTAAAATGAAAAAAAACCTAGCTTGTCAATTATAAATGAGTGAAAGATAATTTTAATGAAAAAGAAACATACACAAAAGAAAAAAAATTGCTTGCAAAATATCTAATTTCATATGATTTTTCTTTATTTATTAATGTTTCTTTTCAAAATATTGATCTTTTGGTAATAAGAAATATCCAAGATAGGGAGTTTCTTAGCTAAATCATGTGTAAAGAAAAAGCAAGGAAAACAAATTCTAAAAGAACACAATGCTAATTTTATCAAGAATAGCCTTGTAGCATTTATCAAATTATTGAATGTTTCCTTCTATTTATATATTTATTTTTTCAGACAATTTTATATTTTATTGTTATTATTATACATTCTCATGTAGCTGTGTGTGGTTCAGTTACTGAAGGTATATAAGGAAGACCTTGTAGGATCAAATGAGCAACAGCAGATGAAACAGAAATCTGCAAATTCACTGTAATTCTTGAGAAATAAATGTATAGAGAGAATGTAAATTAGCTCCCATTAGCTAATCACCAGACAGGAATTTGCATAAATGAGCAAAAAAAATTATATGGTATTCCTAAGTCTCCATGCTTTATCTGTGTTCTGTGATTGGCCGAGACAAACCAATTTCAGTAGAATAATTAAAACCTACATGGCCTGAAGGGAACATTCAGACATTTAAGAAGATAGTAAATGTTCCTTATCATAATAAGTCAGAAAAATACATTTAATTAGTGTATTAAAATATTATTCATTGCCACAATATATTTTAATCAGTTGAACAGGTGAAATGTGCTTCAATCACATTTCAGTATTTTACCCAGATCTGGTTGTTTACAAAGTAATAAACTCTCATTTAAGGAAGAACAGAAAATAAAGCCTCCGGTGTATTTTGGAAAGCAGCTTCTGAGATGTTCTTCCCCTATTCTCCTCCTTTTTGTGGGCAAAGGTACCCAGAGCACCTGCCTGTCAATTCATCATTCTAGGGAAGAGGACAAGTCAAGAAACTACTTCATCAAACATGTGGCTTTCAGTTATCATGTGTTTTGTAGTTGCATTACAGGTGTGCAAAGACCATGTGGAGAATTGCCAGTTTTCTAGCTTTTTTTCTTCTGTGCCTCTATCTTGCCATATAGTTTATAAATATATACAATATAAATATTGAGGTCTTTTATAAATAGGATCATCCTGTATGTATCACTACACAACACGAAAGACTTGGGAGTAATAAATGAAACTAAAAACTTTAAACAAGAATTTGACCTGCTCTTGAACTTAAACATTTATTACATGGAAAATGCATTCCAAATCTGTGTATCAGCTATTATTGTTTTCTTTTTTTAAAAAGAACTTTCTCCGTGCTCTGAAAGTCTATGCACAATGTCATATGTGCATAGAGAATTGTAATCAGGAATGTATTTATGCTAATTTAAAATTGCCATTTTCAGCTAAATAGAAATCAATCTGTACTAGTGTTGCTATTGTGTGTGTCTGTCATATCATTCAGTGTCAGGTAAAGGCTAGAAATGACCATGAGTTTGTGATTTATGCATGTGCACTATAAATGTAGGTAATCTCTACTTCAAGCCAAGATCGATGGTTTGTGCTCAAAAAAGTAAAAATATATTAAATGTAACTGCTCTAGTGAAAGGTGTCCCTGTCCATGACATGGGGGTTGGAACTAGGAGATCTTTAAGGTTCCTTTGAACCCAGGTGATTCTAGGATTTAATGATTTACAAAAATGATATAAATTATAAGTAGCCTTGTAAGATTTTCCCTGTGTGAAGAAAGCATTTGTTTCAAATAGAAACTGATTATATTTTAGGTTTCCAGATCTCTTTTTGAAGTCTTCACCCTGTTTCAGATATGTAAGAGCTCTAAATCTATTAGTAGATATATATAAGGAAAAATAATTTTAAATACAGGAGTCAAATTTTGTACTGATGGGAATGGCTGCAGTACCACGGATTTTGATGAAGCTGAAAACACAAACACCAGCTCGGAATTAATCTCAGATATTTAATGACATTCTTGTTTAAAAGTAATTTAAAAACCTTAATGTATGAACTGCAAAAGAAATATTAACATTTTTCAATAGCAAAAATATACTATTAAAATTGTTCTAAGACTGTAGTGTATTGACCTTGGCTGGCTGTCAGGTGCCCACCCAGCTGCTCTCTCATTCCACCTCCACAATAGGATAGGGGGAAAAAATAAGATCAAAAAGCTCATGGGCTGAGAAAGAGAGGGAAATTCCATGCCAATTATTGTCAAGGGCAAAACAGACTGAACTTGAAGAAGACTGATTTAATTTATTGCTAATTAAAACTAGAGTAAGACAGGGAGTAACAAAGACAAAACTAAACCCTCACACCCTGCTTCATACCAGGCCCCACTTTACTCCTTCATTCATGACTGCTTTACCTTCTTGTCTCATCCAAGCAGAGCAGTTTTGGGGGGATTGAGGGCTATGGTCAGTCCGTACCAGTTCCTCCTTCCTTCTCATGCTTTTTTTTTCCTTCTCCAGTGTGAATCCATCCCACAGGCTGCAGTCCTGCACAAACTGCTCCAGCATAGCTCCTCTCCACCAGGTACATGCCTTCACAAACCAACTGCTCCAGTGGGAGCTCCCCACAGGACACAGGTCCCATCAGAAAACCTTCTCTGCGAGCTCTTCTCTTATGTGATCACATCTCCTGCCAGAAGCCTGCTCCCGAGTGGGCTCTGCATGGGCTGCAGCTTCTATAAGGGGACATTCATTTGCTGTGTTGTGGGTTCTTCCATGAGCTGCAGTAGGATATCTGTTCCAGTGTGGTCCTCCATGGGCTGCAGGGGGACAACCTGGGTCATCATAGTGTTCTCCATGGGCTGCAGGAGGATCTCTGCCCTGGTGCTTGGAGCACTGCCTCGCCTTCCTTCTCCACTGACCTTGGTGTCTGCAGGGCTGTTTCCCTCACACTTATTCATGTAATTCACAGCTGATGTGCAATGTTTTTACCCTTTCTTAAATATGTTTTCCCAGAGGCATCACCATGTGAACTCAGGGGCTCCACTGAGCCCCGTGGTAAGTGTGTTGGAGCTGACTAGAGCTGGGTAGATTGGACATGGAGCAGCCCCTGGTCTGTTCTCACAGAGGCAGCACTGCTGCCCCACTGAACTGCTAACACTTGGACATGTGCAACCTGTTAAAAAGACTCCTGCTTCTCCTGCAGTATCTACTGTAAAAAAAAAAAAAAAAAAAACAAAAAACAACACACAAAACAAAACAAAAAACAAAACAATGACAACCAAAAAAAAAAAAAAGACCAAAACCCTGAGTAATTAAATTCAGCTATAATTATTTTCCTGAAGGTGAAAATGTGAGTGATGCACATTTGCAACTCAATGGGCTTTGAGTTTCCTGCCTTGTGCGGGCTTCATAACGCAGGGAGCTGGCCTCCACAAAGCCCTTTGAATTTTTCTTTACCTAATAAAGCAGAGCCTTTTCTATAATTTCCTGAAATATAGTCAAGCTAGTAAAAGTATCTCTCATTTACAGTAATTCTACTAGAAAGAGGGATCAGAAAAAAATTTGTAGGAGGAAGCAACAGATATTGTTGGGGTTTTAGGAGTTCTCCTAGTTTTTTTTCTGTTAAAGGAATTTTCCCCATACGTGTTGCTAGGGGGACAAATTGCTGGGTACTTAAGAAAAACAAAAGAGTTAGCCATAGAGGTGGGGCGCATCTTGCTACTCTTGTTTCACTTGGGTGTGCGGACAGTTAGTCCCCGGCGTTTGGATGGAGAGGGAGGCTGCTTTCTTTGGCTGCTTTTCCTCCTGCCAGAGAAACCCCGGGATCCCAAGCTCGCCTTCCCTGCCCCGCTGGGAGCCGGGCTGCGGCCGCTCTGCCCCCCGCCGTTGCTTCGAGCTTTCGCTACTCTGTAGCCCTGCCGTGCGCTGCCTGCCCGGACTCCAGGGGGTTCCCGCTGCAGCTCCGCAGTTTGGATACATCTCGTCGGCCACCCGGGATTTGTGCTCGTCCCTGCTGTTCCAGCCTGCGGTTCCCGAGGATCCGGCCGGACACCGGGATCGGCTGCCCAGGGGTTTGTGAAGCCTTTGTTCCTTCCCTTCCCGGGATCCCAGGCCGCCATTGCCGCGTGCTCCCCGAGCTCGCTCCGGAGCGCCCCCTGCAGCCTCGGGGGAACCATCGCACCTGCCCTGCTCACCGGGAGCCGCCAGCGCCCCTGCCGGCTGCGAGCGGAACTGCACCCGAGGGGAAAGGGCCCGACGGCCGAGAAGGCTGGCACTGGGTTTGTGATTGTTTGCTGTTACTGCCATAGTTATTGCTGTTTGTTTGACTGGTTATACACATATAGATATATAATAGTAAAGAACTGTTATTCCTATTTCCCACATCTTTGCCTGAAAGCCCCTTGATTACAAAATTATAATAACTCGGAGGGAAGGGGGGGTCGCATCTGCCATTCCAAGGGAGGCTCCTGCCTTCCTTAGCAGGCACCTGTTTCTCAACCAAGACGGATATTAAGGAGGGCAACCTGATTTCATAGTGAAGGTAAGAATCTGTTTTACTGAAACGTGGTGTTCTCAAAAGTAAGTCCTTTGCAACTCGGTTCCAAAAAGTAGTATGTAGCAGGTACTTTGCATGGAGGTGTGATGACTGATGGGCTTTACATATTGTTTGAAATTAAGTTTTTTCCCTTTATGCATCAAATTTAGGAGACTGACTTCCTCTTAATAATCAGAAACTGAATGTGTTGCAGTTTAAAAATTAAAAATTAAAATCCTTTTGATTGATGTTGGTTTTAATTTAGTTAGAGCCATAAATCATCCTATGACTTTCTGTGAAGGATGTTGTATAAATGTTTTGTATTTATGACTGGGTCACAAAGTGACCCCCTGTCTTGGTCTTTTGGCTGCCCTTTTGTTTCCACATGAAACATGATGTAATGAAATTGGTCTATGTACGGTGAATACAGATGTCTTATGACTGATTCTCAACTTATTACAGTAAGCACAATATCTAGCATTATTCTTGATGTTCAGACATTGCTGTGTTGCTATAGAGGAAATGGTACCAATAATTGGATCCATGGTTACAATAGCATGCAATTTGAATTTAAATAACTAAATCCTTTGAGTGGGGAAAATATGTGTGAAGATTAACCTAGAAAGGTATACTCCTTCTTCACAATGAAGATTCATGCAAATCCTAGTCTTAGGACAGCCACATTTTTCTTTGGAAAACAGAAAACTGTAATAGAACTCACAGGAAAGAAAACAGAGCAAAGGTAAATTCCAGTTCATCAGTATCAAGCACTTCTTAATAATGTCAAGAACTTTTTTTGATAATCATAAATGTTCCATGGTCAACTCTTTCAGTCAAGTTTTAGTTTAAAGTATAGCAAAAATAAATATTCAGTAGTTTTAGTCAACACTCCCCCCAGCCCCCCGCATGATGCACATTTCTCTTATTGCAGTCCTATTTTCACTTCCATTCTATCATGGTGTTTTCATCTGTCCATGAATCAAAACTTAAAACTGTGATAACCTGAATGGCTCTTCAACAATGTGGTTAAGGGTTTGCAATGACCTATTTTTTGAAACTTTTAGTCTTTTCTGGTTCTTAATCTCAGACACAGTTAATGTTAGGCTGAAACTGTATCTTTGTCCTTAGTCAGAAATATAAGGGTAACAATATTAGATGTGATAACTAGCACATCTATTCTGATCTCTTCTTTCAGATAACAATAAAGAGAAAAAAAAAGTACAAAAAAAAGTAATTATCCAATTTTCTGAGCAATCACAAACGACCTGACCTTATAGCGTAAGAAATTCTTCTTAATGCTAAGAAATTTAGACTGTAGTGTGCCTTAAAGGATAGGAAACACTCTCTAATCATATATATATATAAATAAGCCTTTGCAATATAAAATGAATGGTCATGTTATATTTGTAAACATTTTTAACCTGTTTTTTTAATAGACCACTCGCTGCATATTATTACCATAGAATAAGTTTAATGGAATAATGAAAATCTCATTCATTAACACAAAATAAAGATGAATCAAAGAAGTCATCTGAGAAGAAGTATTTTTTCATCTTTTCATGGATGCAAATGACTACTTGCTTTCTTATTAATTGCTTTTTTTTCCAACTTCCAGGATCTTGCAGTGGGTTCTTGACATGTAAGGGTCACTGCAATAGAAAGGCACTCAGATTACATCTTGCCTCTACCTCTATAAACAGGGAAATATATAAGATAAAAGGAAAAAGGAAAAAAAAAGCCACCCTGAGGGTGGTTGAACACAAGGACACATTACTCACTAAGGTTGTGGATTCTGTCTTTGAAGATAGTCACAGCTTGACTGAACAAGGCCCTGAGCAATCTGACCTAACTGGACCTGCTTCAAGCAGGATGTTGGACTAGCTGCTTTCCAGAGGTGCCCTCTTGCCTAAATTATTATATGAATCAGTGATTTCATACCTGGCCTCATGGCTCTCTCCCTATTCCACATGAAAGCATGCAGAGGTAGGTCTTCTGTATATTATTTATCAGAAGTTGCAGGTTGTATTTCTTAGCTCTACTTGCTATTTCATGCACACAGAGAAATATACTCAATAAAATTTTGAACTATATCAAATTCTATATTTGAAAGGTTTTTGTTTACTAAATAAATATTAATGCCCAAACTAGCAGATACATTTGAAGTTCTTGCCAGATGGAGAGAAAATGCTGAGTATCATATTGCAAATCTTTTCCCGAGTAACTAAAGATTAGAAACAGAATGCATCCAGATTACTGGAGAAATAAGTACCAGAAATGTATATTTTAAGCAAATTATTTGCTGGGTATTTTTTTTTTTCATTTCAGTATTCTCTTGCTATGCTCCCTTACTTCACTCCCTGACTATGCCTTCCAGATAATTTTAGGGACAAAAACTGGTGGAAGTCTATGTCTCTTCCAGGAGAAAAATTCTAATGTCATTGCCATTCTGTTCCCTAATATTATTATGAAAATGTGATATAACAACAGTAGTTAAGAATCTTCAGCATCTTTTGAAACAGGGTCATATTTACTTAAGCCAATATCAGATGGATCTTAGTCTTTTCCAAAGTGCATATTTTCATATTTTTTAAATATAAAGTAACCCCGACTGAGAAATACATGAGGAATACCTCCCATCAACTCCTCTTTTCAATTCTTTAAAACAAAACAAAACAAAACAAAACAAAACAAAAAAAAAAAAGGAAAGAAAAAAAGAAGTTCTATTTCTCCCTCTTCACATGTTAGTGATAATACCCACATTTTATATTTTATTAGGTAAGGCTGCCATATTAAGGTAGCTAATTTGTTTTTACAACTTCTAAAATTAACTGTCATTGTACTTGTTCTTTTCTTCATGTTAACCTCATCATTGTGTCTAATCTTCTGTATATTTATTCTGAGTCAACATTCTTTGTTCTTTGAGTCTCTGTACTCTCATCATTGTTTTAATATTTCTTTAGAAATTAAAGGGAAGAAGTGACAAAAGTATCTACAAAGCTTAAATGAATAAGACATTCTGTTTAGCCTGATAATCCTTCCCACATCTCCTAGCCCTCCCTTTTAGAATTTTCTTTTTTCTCTAACTGTAATAAATAGGATGGGGGTTAGCTATGTTTTAGACTGTGTATACGATGCATTCTGTGAAACTTGTGATTGTTTCAAGATTCTCCTTTCAGCTACTCTTAAAAAGCTTCCATTTTAAAAAGTTCCGCTCATTGGAAAGATATCACCAGTACTTACCTTTCAGACTAGAATAAACTTTTTAAGTGTGTCCATTGCATCTCCTGAAATACTCTGTACAGAGCTTCCAGTACTTTTTTCTAATTCCACTACATCAAGGATTTTTTACACTCCATAAAAGATATACTTGCAGCTGTCCTCTTCAGGACCTGACTTACCATCTCCAGATGACCCGTAACTGATAAATTACTTACGAATCCTGCTAGCTGTCATGACTTGTTAGTGTCCAAGGCCCTTTTAGTCTCTTATCAAACATTTTCATGAAGACCTTGTTATAGAACACTAAAAATAAGCTATTGAAAGTGGAGCTTTTGAGTTCCTTGGCATTTCATTTCTTAATTAAAAACAATGCCTTTGAATTTCTGTAACACCCACATATTTACATGCAGCTTATGTTACAGGCTTGCTTTAGAGTGCCTTGAACAATGGGAGAAAGCAAGCTTTTTAGGAATTTCCTAAAATTTAGCTGGTTCTAACAGTCAAATGGAGATATGAGGTAAGATCCACAGAAATGTGTAGAGAGAGTAAAGCAAAGTATAAATAAATATACTCTGCTGAGTAATGTGGGTTTCCTGCTTCATCCCTGCTTGCTTTTGCTAATGGCTGATTGTTTGAGTCATTAGCCTTTAACATTTCAGCATCTCACAAATGTCCAGCTGGACACAAGAAGACATGAGGCTGCACCTAAGTTTCCCATGTTCAGGCAGTGCATTGTAGACATACTCTAAAATATTAGAGACATTCACATAGGATGGGCCAATAGGATACTGGATTTACAAGAAACCCACGCTGGTTTGGAACCATAATGAGACAACAGGCTGAAATACTGTAAGGTATTTAGTGTGATTCTACTATCTTATATTTAAACAAACACTAGAAGTTTCTTCTTTAAATAATACTAATATAAAATAAGTAAAGTTCAGCTAGGTTTAGAGGGGTTTAATCAGAAGATGTATACAGCCTATTATTTTCTTAATCAAATTATTGTTTTAACATGTCAAATGCTATTACACTTTCTAAGAGGTCTTTGTGCCGGTTTGGCCAAATTTAGAAATATATCCTCTGAGAGAAAACAGGTTACAAACCACCCCTCCCCCACCAGGTTCAGGAAAAAACTTTTTCCTTGAAGGAAAATGAAAGAGATGAAAGCTATTTATTTAACAAATACACAGGGAAAAAATATACTAATGCTAAATAATGAAACCTCTCGCTGGAGAGAGAAAACCTGGGAAAATTTCAGAGTCCTTCCGTAGTCTCTCTCTGTCCCCCTCCTTGGAGCTGGGATGGGGTGGTGGGCCCACCTCCAGGGCCAAGGCCTCAGTGGAAATTCCTCTCAATGTGTTCTGATGTTGAAACAGTCCAGCAGAGAGAAAAGGGAAAAAAAACGGAGTCCCAGGAAAACAGAAGTTCAATTCTCCGTCTCTCTCCGAAGAAAAGAAAGCCAAAAACTGGCTGGAAAGCAAGCAGTGCTTCCTCCTGCTCCTGCCACTGCAGAAGCAGACCGCTTTTATCTCTGTGTCCTTGGAACATGAAAACAAACTGCTTTGAAAAAGTACACTTTTCTCTCTCCCCTCTCAGGCTCAGTTTAAAGGCATAGAAAGGCATGTATACTAATTTCTGGGCATAGTGCAGTGATAGCAGATACATCAAGTCAACCCAAGACAGTCTTCACAACAACTGAAGAACAAGAGTATAGGCCAGCTCCAGATGAAAGGGAGCAGTTTGGATTGCTCTCCTCTAATGTGACAATTCTTGACAATATCCACTACAAAGCCTCACAAAGGCCAAATACTCTCTTCTATCCTGAAAAGCATCGGTGAGCAGGTAGGTCTGTTGAAGCTTCCCTGGCCCAAGGATAAAGACTAGAAAGTGTAAGTGGGACCAACCTTACTATAAAGATTTGAGTGTATTTATGACAACTTCAAGGCTTCTCTTTGAAAAGTATAATCAGTCATACGGAAAACTGAATTTGGGGGATTGGGTAGCAGTCTAGAAACTTCCTCAGAAGAAGCACAGTCTGCTGAAGAATCTCTTTGCTGTCCTCAGCAACTACACTCCAAAAAGTTTCTGCAGTCTTCTTTGATGATAAATCTGATAAACTCATCCTATGCTGGAGCTCTGGTGTGCAAATGCTGCAGAAAGAAAAAGAAATCAGTATTTTACATTTTGCTGGGGTACCAAGGAAAAGAAAAATTAGAGCATTTCAAATTTTATCAAAACTTTTAACAATTCTTGTTACATTCTTATTTACTGACAAGATATTATATGCAGAAGTAGCTATATCTTAGCCAAAGGTTTTTATAACCTCCATGATGCTAACTTAGAAGCAGTGCTGAGAGTGTATCACTCAGTATTAATCCCATTTAAGCTAGACAAAATATCTGGAAAACATCATTAAGGGCAATACTTGAACATACTCATTTTTTTAAACCATTTACAGTCAGATACATGCTATGTAAGGACTGAACTCAACCAGGTTCAAGATGCACAGACAGTGAAATATTCAGCTTTGAATATTCTTAAAACAGGAGATTCTCAGTATAGAAACCTATATTCTGCTAAGTGCTGTGGGTTTCTCAAGGGTACTGCTTCATCCCATATGAACTTTTAATAGTATTTCCAGTATCAAGAAAGTTACCTAAGCAAATATGTGAACTGAAATCTTCCTAGCTGTGATGTTTGTGAACTTCCTCCTATCACTGTTATCACTGAAGTTATAAAAATAGACACTTCTTAAGAGGTAAAACTTTTTAATCAAGAATACTTATGCTTAAGTCATTTTTGATCGCTAAAGTTTAAATCTGTTTTAATTATGTATTCTCAATCACACCAATGCTGGTCTTCATTAACAAATGAAACACTTTTTTTTTTTTATTTATCTTCATTAAAAATAAACACAAGTTCAAAATAAATTTTTTAAAAATCAAGTTTAGAAGGTTTCTATTCCTTAAAACGGAGACAATGATTATGAGTAGCAATTATGAAATCACTGAACTACCTGAAATGTTACCATGGCTCCATCTCTACTGTATTATTGCTCAAGCATTATATTAATAGCATGTCAAAATAAACCAATATTCCTTAATCATATTTCCTCAATAGCTCATGCAAAAACAAAACCTTCAGAACATTTTCATTGAGCAATTTTTGTTACTATATATTACTTAGTAATGTCATTTATAATTTGATGAAAAACTCGTGTCACAAAAAAACCCAAAAACGACCATTTCCTTTAACTCTAGAGAAGAGGAAACTGAGTGGAGGCCTCATCATAGTCTACAACTTCCTCACAAGGGCAGGTACTGATTTCTCTCTGGTGTCTAGTGTCAGGAGATGTTTAGGTTAGGTATTAGGAAAAAGTTCTTCCCCAGAGGGTGGTTGGGCACTGGAATAGGCTCCCCGGGGAGGTGGTCACAGCACCAAGCCTGACAGAGTTCAGGAAGTGTTTGGCAATACTCTCAGGCACATGGTGTGACTCTTGGAGTGTCCTGTGCAGGGCCAGGAGTTGGACTTGATGATCCTTTGTGTTCCTTCCAATTCAGGATATTCTATGTTTCTACAATTCTAGTCAAGAAACCAAAAGCAAAAGCTTACAGGCACTTTGTTTTGATGTGTGAAACCTTAGTTAATTAAGAGAGGTGTGAGCAGAGTTCTATAAATTACAGATTTTTTAATGCAGGTGAAGAAAAGAGTTTCAAGTTAAAAGATCAGGCTTGCAGTTGTCTTTTTAGACATTAAATTATTTTAATTAATGTCACTAAAATTTATCTGAAAACAATCTTTAGGAAAGAAAATATGTATAAATCCGAAATATTTATGCTCTGGTTTATCTAATTTTTGAATTACTGTCTGTATTTTACTTGAAATGGAAAAAGTTTATCATACTTGACATTTATTTATGTTGGAAAGTAAAACAGTAGTATTTAAGACTCTTATTCAGACTTTTCTAACAGTTTACTGAAAACAAGAAATGGAACCTATCAGATCATGAATTGAACATTTCTGTTGTGATTTCTACAGTAACACTAATGCCATTTTCCATTTTGTCTGAAAGAAGACGTAGATTATATTACATGAAAAGTTAGATCAATTAACACGCATGTCTGAGTTTTTTTTTTTTTTTTTAAAGAATATGTGTAAGCAGTAGGAAGTTCAGTTAGTTCTTCCTCCAAGTGATAGCATTAAAGCAAAAGGGTTTTTTTCTCCCTTTTTTTAAAATATTTTTAAATTTCTCATTAGTAATATCTTCCATCAAAATATGTCTGGTTTGCATCTTCCTCAACCACCAGATCTCCCTCCAACTAACACACAGTGACACATCTGCCCTCTTAAAGCTAGTTAGGCTTTGTATTAAAATTGAGAAATGTGACTACAATCATTAAACAGTTAATAGGACAGGAAAGTCTTTTAATATATCATTAACTGAATGCAGCAGAAATAAAGAAGTGAGTACAACACTCATAGTCACAGCCATCTGAGATTTTTTTCAGCCCTCATTAACAAATGCAACTCATGTCTATAGGATGTTTATAATGGCTATTAATCCTTAATCTAATTATAAACAGGAATTTTATTAAAAACATACCTGAAAGGCAAAACTTGCTGTTAGAAAAGAGGAAGGTATTCCCAAGTGTTTGAGGTGTTTTCTTCAAATATATACTTCCTTGAGACTGCTAAAATTGCAACTACACCCAGCCAATGCATTCTCTCAGGCTTCATTACCTCGTAAGTTCAACAAAGACTGTAAACAAACATCACCAGTAAATAATCATGGCCTATTCATTTTCTTCTCATTCTGCTTAAATGCCATAAATAATATCATAATATACACTGAATTATAATCACATGCTAATTAAAAATAGATGGTCCTGTGGGGAACAAACTGTAAATTGTATTTCATTTAAACTAACTTATAGGGAAAATGGTTAGAAATAAAATTCAACACAGCTCAGCTTTTACATCTATCAATAATGCATTATAAAAAGTTGTCCTCCTGTCAATACAAGGATCCCTGAATTAGTTACTAAAGGCAGTCATCCAACAAACTCTGTCCTGTATAACTTTCTAGGGATTTCACCTTGCTAATTACTGCAATTTTGTTAAGTTACAAATTACTGTAATTTGTTCCATGACAAAGCACTCATCTTTTGTGAATCAGTATGGGCCCAAAGGTCTGTCTGTGTATTCCTTTTACAGGAATTTACCAGAAAATATCAGACTGAATAACATTTAGAAGAAAAAAGCAACAACTCTGTTTCTAATTTTTTCTATAACATGAATTTTCAGAACACAAATTGAAAATGCAGATTTAATGGTAGTGGTTCTCAAGTCCAGTCTTTTCAGGAAAAGTTCTTTCTACAGTAAGACTATTTCTGTATTTCCAAATGAGTTTTAATTCTATGTTGGCCTAATCATAAAATTGGTAGTGGAAGAAGTGAACTCTTTCCTTCCTTCAAAGCACATAGAAAAATATTGTCACGGTGTTGGTGGATCCTTCATTGTTTTAATTATAACACATAGGTTAATTGAATAAACCATGAGAAACACATTAAGTATTCTGCCCAGCACTGACCCAACAGGGTGTTTTTGGTTGGGTTTTTTTGTTGTTTTTTCCCTTTTCCACCAAATTGTAGAATCAGTTATTTGCACAGCATTAATCCCACCATCATCTCCGTCTCATGATGCTGGATTTACACTAGGCCTGTATTAGGTTTGATTTCACAAAGAATGGATTAGAACAGACCTCTTTCTAAGGATTAGGCTTGGCTTTCACAACAATTTCATAGAGAAATGTATTCCACTTGGCCTACAAATTGTTTGTAACACAGATAATCAAGAGGCCGTCTCTATCCACATCATGTGTTTGACTTAAATCTGTTAAGAACTGAGAGACCCAATGCCCATCTTTCACTCAGGAAAAATATGTCCCACAATTACAATCCTGTGTATGGTTTTGACAGCTAAAACAACAATAGACTCAGTTTCTATGACTGGAATACTTTAAATGCTAAAACAGAGGCATGTGCCAATAAATAGTATCCTTATTTTCTCCTAGAATTTGTTTCTGAAGAAATTATAACTGTGTTTATAAGACAGGAAAAGAGAAGAAGGAAAAAATAAAAGCTGTAACATGGCCTGGAGGAAAAGCTCAGAGAAAGAAAACTTTTGTAAAATAAATACTGGCTAGGAGATCATAGCTTATGTTGTTTGATTCACCTGTTTTCAAGGAAAAAGCACTTTGTATAGGCTTTCACAATACAGGGTTTTCATCAAGTATTCTGGATGCAAATAATTTTATCTTAAAAGTGGGATGTAATGACAGCAGTTATGCCTACTTGGCTTTAAAAGTGCACACAGGTACCTCCCGTTCTCTGCCATCTAGATCTGAATTCTATTTTCTTCAGTGATTACACTATAAGGATATTAAAATTTAATTCTAGCATATGTATCTCTAGAGGTAAAAAATATAAGTTTTCTCTTTTCAAAAGAAAAAAAACTTACTATGAACTGATAAAGAAATCTAAATTTAAAATTCTCTTCTTTTTTCTAATTTCACAATTTAATTAAAGGACACATTCTTTTTAAATGAAAATAAATTATATATAAACTCAATTGCAATATATATTCTTCACTCAGGTTTCTAAAATGTCAGATATCCAACAACAAACTTCAGGTAATGGGGTCATGGAGCTATGGAGCATTTCAAGGTCAAAGATGGGATCATTTTTAATAATAGGTTGGTTTTAATTTCACTTCCATCTTAAACATAATGCCAGATGGCATGGTAAATAACAAGAAGAAAAATAAGCATTTTGCATAAGCTGACTACCAAAAAGTGTGTATTCCTCTAGGTTACTGCAGGGACTATTCTTAGCAGAACTGGAGTTTAGGAATTAACAGAAAGTGGAAAGGAATTAATTTCCTTTGTAAATATATTAGTGTTTAGTACTGACTAACCTCAGAAGAGAGATTTTCAAAGGTACAAACTGTCTGTCAGAAGCCCAAATCCCTTCCCTTGGAAGTCAGTTGTGGTTGGGCACCAAGCTGATATTGATGCCTTTGAAAACCTTCCCCAAGTGCCAGATTGTGTAAGATACTGAGCACCAGTCAACAGGAGATGGGGCTGCTCAGTACTTCAAGGGATCAAGCACACAATATGTAGTATGGCATTCAACTCACATCAAAAGGAACTCAGCTGCTGCTTAATTGATATTGTTGCTATTGTTGTTTTAAGACAATGCTTTATTTTGGGAACATTGTATTCTGCCTTTGTACATGTTAGGTCTTACATCCTCACTTGGAGTTTTAGTCCCTGCACTTGCTGTGACTTTGACATGTCTTAACGTGATGAAAGGTGTTTATTTTCTTAGCTAAAGTGGCTATATCTTCTGTTTCTTTAGCATTTTCTCATACATATATATGAAAAATAGAACACAGATGATTAAAAAATAAAACTATCCTGGCAGTTTTCTATTCAGAAGCTACTTCAGCATTATGTCAATAATGAAACTAATGTACAGTGTCAAGAGCTGTCACTCTCAGAGTGTGCCTGACATAGACAGCAGGGAATAATGGCACTTCAAAAACTGACAAAGAAAAAAAATACATTCATTATGTGTATGCGTTGATAAATATAAATTTGACTGGAAGAGAGAAGTAGTTTTAAAAATTTAATGTTGCATCTTGTATGACATCCAGCTGGTAACTTAGGTATTGTTTCAATAGAAAAAAGATTTTTGTGCCGAGCTTTGAGCTTTTACTAAGTCCAGTCTTATTTGGCAAACCATATGCCTAAAAGTGAGAAGATTTGTAACTATAAAGAGGAAGGTAACAATTTTTAATTGTAGAAAAAGGAACAATCTGCAGGATCATTTTACAGAAGCCATATTAAAAGATATAACTCTCTAAGCTAATTTGAGTGTTTTTAAGTATGTGAATTTGTCCCAGAGTCCAGCACTTAGAGTTTCAGTATTCATCCTGATATTCAGTGCCTTTTTAAAATGTTTCAATGTCTGAAAACAAGAATTCCAGCTTTACTTGTTCTTTCTGCTATGAATTCTTCAGCCCTATGAAGCCAACAGATTATTGCATTTCCTTTCTCAGACCAGATATATTTATGGAGTTCCCTGCTTGCCCCATCACTCCTGCTAAAAGCATCTGCACGATAAGGTTGCTTTCACCATTTTTTCAGGGCGAGTCACGAACTTGTAGCAATTTGGTGGGTGCTATCAGTGAGTGTAAACCTAATCTGTACAGTCAGGTACCTCTGTAGTCTGCATCAAGTATTCTCTCATTTTTTGTATAGAGTATGCCAAGAATTAACTCTTGGTTGCTTTTGGAAAATTCAGATAATATGTTCTTCCCTTCCCTAATGTCTGCTTGAGGAGGGAAGAAATTCCAAGTTTTTGAAATAAGCACAGAGAATTTATTGCATTTGTTCCCAGAATATTGTCTCTTGTCCAAGTGCACCTCTGTTTACAATATCCCACTCGGATCTCATCTGTTACTTTTGTCGCATGTTTTGAAGGTCCATTTGCAAATATTTCTGGATTCACAGTTGAAATAAATTATGACGGTCTCATCAGCGTATCAAATACAACTCTGAATACCATCAACCCAAATATGCTTCTGTTGGGGTTTTAGGACTTCTCCTCTGTTTTGTTTTTCTCTTAAAAGAATTTTCCCCATATATGTTGCCAGGGGGACAAATTACTGGATGCTTAAGAAAAACAAAAGACCTGGCCACAAAGGGAGGGGTCCATCTGGCTACTCTATTTCACCTTGGGTTTTCTCATGTAGGGTGGGGGATGCCACAAGATTTGAACTGTGATAAAGCGGTTGGGTGCAGTCTGTGGCTGGCTGGTGTTCTCAGCATTCGGAGGGAGAGGAGGGCTCCCATCGTTGTGGAGGGAGTTTGTCAGCACTGCAGGCTTCTGCTTTCGTCTGCCTTCCTTCTACCGTGAGTGGAGCCTGCTCACTGGAGCAGCTGTTGCACCGGGACCCTAACATCCCACCTTACTAAAAGAGGGACCTGTTCGCCTCTGCTCAGGTGCCTCAGGGAAAAACTCCAGGGTCCCAGGTCCTGCCCCTGCTGTTGCTTCAAGCCTTCACTACGCTGTAGCCCCGCACATCCTGCCTGCCCAGACCTCCAGAGGGTTCCCGCTGCAGCTCCGCAGTTTGGATACATCTCATCTGCCACCCAGGATTTGTGCTCGTCCCTGCTGTTCCAGCCTGCTGTTCCCGAGGGTCCAGCCGGACACTGAGATCGGCTGCCCAGGGGTTTGTGAAGCCTTTGTCCCATCCCTTCCCGGGATCCCAGGCCGCCATTGCCGCGTGCTCCCCGAGCTCGCTCCGGAGCGCCCCCTGCAGCCGCGGGGGAACCATCGCACCTGCCCTGCTCACCGGGAGCCGCCAGCGCCCCTGCCGGCTGCGAGCGGAACTGCACCCGAGGGGAAAGGGCCCGACAGCCGAGAAGGCTGGCACTGGGTTTGTGATTGTTTGCTGTTATTGCCATAGTTATTGCTGTTTGTTTGACTTTTTATACACATATATATATACAATAGTAAAGAACTGCCATTCCTATTTCCCATCTTTGCCTGAAAGCCCCTTTAATTTCAAAATTATAATAATTCAGAGGGAAGGGCATTTCCATTCCAAGGGAGGCTCCTGCCTTCCTTGGCCGACAACTGTCCTTCAAACCAAGACAGCTTCAATCAAAAATGTGCAACTATCAGTCCAGAGGATCTAATTTTGTGTCCATTGCGGTTGCTTCTGTGGAGACTGACTCCGTCAAATCATGAAATAATACAGTTCTTAGAGAAAATTAATGACAAAGACAGTAGGAAAGAGGAAAAAAAAGATACTGCAAAAAAAGTCACAGTCTTTTGTTGTGCAATAGTTAAAACTTCCCACATTCCCTATTTAACAATAATGTGTGTCAGCCATTCTAATCTTCTGTAGCATTTTTTGTGATGTGCAATAATGAACACTGCACACAGAACCACAGAAATCACACAAAAGCAATTTGAATTGGTGTAAGATTTCCCTGTCTCCTCCCTGTTCTTTTAAGAGTTCTACTTCCATTTCCCAACAAAAAAGGTGTCACAAATCATATGATTAGGATTTGAATTTATTAGCACCATTTCACAGTTTCATAACTGAAGATAGCACACATTTTCATGATTCCAGCTATGTTCTGTTAAAAGTATTAAACTCTATCCTTCCTTACACATTGCTGGAAAAGACATCTCCATTATGACCATAACATTCACTTACTATTTCTGTTGCGATAAGTAGTACAGAAAAAATGGAGTTGCATTGAAGTCATAGAAAGCCATAAAATGAAGCACTTTACAAAATTTGTAATTTCTAAGAATGTTAAATCTTCCAAAGCTGAGTATGCTGTGAGAACTCTGAAATATTAAGTATTAAAAAAAAAAAATCCTGATTGCAAACTTATAAAGGGCATACCTGCAAAATTCATCTTCTACTTTAGCCCCTGGCATAAAATCATAACAGCTTTGTATTCTCTATGCAAGTTCAAAATGAAGAGGGTGAAAAAAAGTCAGAATTAAATGAAGTTGCTAATTTAATATTCATTAAAATGCTCTTACTTAGAGCAACAAAACTCGTCATCTATTTTTCAAGCCAAAGCTCTATAAAGAAGGGTTACACCAACATGTGCAAAAGAAGAGTTGATACTGATGATATGTGAAAAAGTCTTAAATCTCATATTAATTTATTCTAAAATTTTTAGTATTTAGGCTAATATAAACCTTCCTGCTATAGAATAGTTGTTCAAAACCTATTTTCCTCAGCCACTAAGAGTGCACATGCATAAATATTGAGAGCTTCAGGTTACATGAATACAAAAAATTATATTTAAGATTTTTTTTCAATTAACTTACTGGTTGAAAATTCTCCAACAGGTCCAATTTATACTTCACATGCAAAAAATAATAAATATATGTATAAATTTTTTTTAAATTTTAGATAAAATTTCCTAATGGGAAAATTAGTTTAACTAAAGCAAAAATATTCTATCATTTAAAGTTGATTTCAGTGTCAACGCTATTTTTAAAAAATAATTTATTTGAAAGTATTTCATTTTGCTTTCAATTAAAAAGTATTGTTCCTGTTTTACCAGTCAAATGTTTCGTATTACTTTTATGATATAATACTTCATAATAATAATTAATGTAATATATTCTATTATTACTCATTTTATCAAAGTGACACCAAATTATCAAAATTAATGGGTTCAGTATTTCTGATTTCCTGTTCAATTGAAAATCTGGACATTTTCTTGCAATTTTAGCTAAAAGCCAAATTTTAAGAGTTAAAATATTCAATGGAATGGAAATTCTGTCTTTGTTTCTGTGAACAGATTGATTTACCCAAAGTACTGCCACTTGGAATATTTTAGATGTTATAAGTGTTTGTCCAGTTTTGTTTCCCCATGCAGCATTCTGGGACTTTTACCAAAGCCATTCCTCTTTCCCAGCAGACAATACACTGTAGTTCCTGAAATGCCCAGGACAGGAAGTTCAGCTGGATCTGCCCCCATCCAGCTCTGCCGAGGCATTGTATGAACACCCTACACTGTCTATGGACAGCCTGACGAAATGCCTGGAGTTTGTTGTCCTCAGAAGACACAGGTAGGGATGGGTAGGAGCACAGGCTTTGGAGCCACATGTACATGTTAGCTACTCATCTTGATGCTCTTCAGAAAAACAATAAAGACACACCCCTTGATGCTTTGCTTGTCAAACATTTATTGCTTGTGGTTTTTTATTGTTTTGGGGTTTTTTTTAAACGAGCAAGAAGGAGGAGATGGGAGGGGAGAGGAGAGCTGATCATCTTATATACTGTTTGGGTTACTGTGTTAACATACTACTCAATTCTTGCCAGCATCTTTGAGAGTACTACTGTTTGTCTTTCTCCACACATTCTTCATGGATTCATAAAAAAATGCATCTCTGAGCATCCTGACTGTGAGCTGAATGGTAAAGACCATTTTCTTCCTTATTTTCTCAGTAAAACAACTTCAATAACAAATACTTGCTCTAGACTTCTTTATCATTGAACTAGTGGGCTTGTTAATTTATGACTGTCTTGAGCAACTACTTTGCACAAATATATGCTCTTTCTTCTTTCCTTCAAAAGTGGTACTCCCTCCAAGTGACATTTCCTCTGTTCCATTTATTTAAAATATTCATAACCAAGTAATTTGTTAAAACATACCTTTGTCTTGCTGCTCACAAAAAGCTTGACAGTAACTAGACAGCTGTGCCCACTGTTTATCACCATTGCTGCTTGTAATTTTCTAATTATTACCTTATGTTCCTCTCATCTGCTGCTGCCTTGTCCTTTGAAAGCAGTATCATGACATCTTTTTGCAAAAAGGAAATTTACTTAAACAGATGCACATTCATATCACTGTACTATGAATAGTTAGTGCTGAATAACGAAGATTTGAAGAAAAAAAGATAATAAAGGGAGAAACTTGTTGAGCACTCTCTGCATTTCTTTAGGATTTTCCCAACTGTGATGTAAATGACCTAGCTGAGGTATGGTAGCAGTAAACTTTGCTAAATCAAGATCTGGAGGAAACTCCCTAGATTCCTAGAGAAGTTTGCAGTACTGATATATAGTATCTGTGCTAAGGACACTCTCTTCTGGCTGAATTTATTAATTGAATAATCCTCCTATTTTTCCACAGCAGAGCATGGGAAGCCTAACAGGTCAAATCAAGTAGACCTTCTCATAGAGTCCAATCTGCTAGTAAGTGTTTAGGTTACAGAACGTCGGGCATGGTCTAACCCCAGCTGGCAACTAAGCTCCACACGGCCATTCACTCTCTACCCCATGTCAGGATGGAGGAGAGAATCAGAATAGTAAAAGTGAGAAAACTCATGCATTGAGTTAAAGACAGTTTAATAGGGAAACCAAAAGCTGCACACACAGGCAAAGCAAAACAAGGAATTCATTTATCACTTCCCATCATCAGGCAGCTCTTCAACCATCTCCAGGAAACCAGGCTCCATCCTGTGTAACGGTGACTTGGGAAGACAAACATCATCACTGCGAACATCTCCCCTTCCTTCTTCTTCCCACAGCTCTACATGCTGAGCATGATTCCATATGGTATGGAATGTCCCTTGGGTCAGTTGAGGTCAGCTGACCCAGCTGTATTCCCTCCCAAGTCCTTCTGCACTCTCTGCTTCCTCACTGGTGGGCTGGGGTGAGACACAGAAAAGGCCTTGATACTGTGTAAGGTCTGCTCATTGTTAACAAAAACATCCCTGTGCTATCAAACCTGTTTTCAGCACAAATCTAAAGCATGGTCCCATACTAGTTACTATAACAAAAAATGAACACTATCCCAGCCAAAACCAGCACAACATGCAAGTTTTATTACTGCAGGCTGGTTCCTAAGGTATATCACCGTGTCCCGCAGCCATAGGGAGGAGGAGGAGAGAAGATCCAACAGGCAGGAATTGTGCAGCAAGATTGATTTATTTAATTATTTTACAAACCTTTTATAGACTTTTTTCTTCATAGTCTAATTGGACAAGGGACCAGCCACCCCTTGGGGGTGATTGGCCAAAATCCTAAAACATCCATTGTCAAAATATTTTCTACTATACCATAAACAAGACTTTTCAAGGTTGCAGGTGGCTTGGTTGTTTACATTCCCTGCTACCTCTTCTGTGAGAGAAAAAAGTCTCTCATGGACTTAGAAAATAACAAGAAAATCCTCACTAACAGCATTTTTGTACCTACACAAGCTAAGAATTATTTTATTCAAATTATGCACATAAAGAAACTCTCTTCCAGGTTTCCCAAATAAATGTGTTCTAAACAGTTTGGTTTGAAAGACTTGAAGCATTGACTTTCACTGTTGTCCAGGATATTTTCTTTTTTCTTACAAGGTACAAATGATTGGCAGCTCACTCAAAGCTGGTTTGTAGCAAAAAATAATGTGTCAAATAGCTAAAAATTTTCTGTAGCTTTTGGTCAAACAAGCTGTTCTATTCTACCATTAAAATGAATGCTGTCAAATACTGAATAGTGTTTTGACAACAGTGTAATTTTCTTTCATCATCTCTGATCATTTTGATGCCCAGATACATTTTGTTAAGACTTTTTCTGTCTGTTTGTAAAAATCATATGTAATCTCCAGAAAGTACTCTCTAACTCAGAATCATTTTTAAAAATATTTTCCATTGAGAAAAATAAATCCAGTCAGCTATCCAATAAGTAAAGAGAGCAAAACAATACTAAAGGGAAAACATATTTATGATGCATAACTTTAATATTTGTTTATTTGTTTGGGGTTTTTTATTTATTGTCACCACAAGCAAAATTGAATTAAATAAACTTTACAGAACTGATGAGTTTTATCAATGAGTAGTCAACAGAATAATTGTTATAGAGCTTTGAAAACTGAGATGTTCTGATAAACAGAAATATATAAAATTTCATTATTTGAATTGCATTCAAACACTTTGAGTAAAATTTACTATGAGGGGTTTTCTACTCAGTGAAAGTAAAATGCCTAAACTAAATTGATATCTCATATTCTCTTGTTAGGTTCCCATTTTATTTTGTTTCTCTGTCTCTCTACATGGAGATCAATAATTGATCTAAGACTGTGAACAACGGTTTATGTAAACCAAAGATTTCCGAATTATGATGATATACTTGCAACTTTTAATAAATCATGACCTGCTTAAAAATATTGTTTTATTATGCACTGCTTTAAGGTAATATTGAAAATGTCATTTTCTGTAAACTTTGAAATAGGCATATTAGTCTCGTACAGGGATTATATCAGAAACTTCTATTATGAGATATCCTGTACCTGTCACGTAACCTCCAAAATTTTTATAGATGAGATTCAAATTTTATTGTTTGGGGTTTTTTTTCTCTAAAACAATTTTAAAAATCAAGCCACATTTGAAAGAACTGCCTTTAAGTTGAAAATATTTCTGCCAACAGTAATATTTGCTTTTGGTGTTTTATGAAAATTATAGACATTGCCCTTACAAAGGAAAGACAAATATTCAGGGTTTTTTCTAGTTTCTGTCTCACACAGAACTTTTTATTTATTGCCATGATTTAACCCCAGCCATCAACCAAGACCATGCAGGCCCTCACTCACTCTCCCACCAGTGGAATCGGGGAGAGAATTGGAAGGGTAAAAGCTGGAAAACTCATGAGTTGATATAAAAACGGTTTAATAGGGAAAAGCCATGCACAGAAGTAATGCAAAACAAGGAATTAATTCACGGCTTCCCATGGGCGGGCAGGTGTTCAGCCATCCCCACGAGAGCGGGGCCCCATCACATGTAACGGTGACTCGCTAAGACAAACACTATCATTCCAATTCCCTTTCCTCCCTTGCTCCTTCTTCCCACACTTTATATACTGAGTGTGATGTCATAGGGGCTGGAATAACCCTTTGGTCAGTTTGGGTCACCTCTCCTGGCTGTGTCTCCTCCCAACCTCCCATGCACCCCCAATGCCCTTGCCAGTGTGGCAGGATGAAAAGCAGAAAAGGCCTTGGCTCTGTGGAAACCCTGCTCAGCAACAACAAAAAACGTTTCTATTTTAGCAACCCTGTGTTCAGCACAAATCCACAGCACAGGTCTATACCACCCACTGTGAAAAAAATTAATTCTACCCCAACCAAAAACAACACATTTATTTATCT
This sequence comes from Coloeus monedula, assembly GCF_965178545.1. Taxonomy (NCBI): domain Eukaryota; kingdom Metazoa; phylum Chordata; class Aves; order Passeriformes; family Corvidae; genus Coloeus; species Coloeus monedula. The sequence goes on from NC_138781.1 coordinate 104,639,146, forward strand.
AGGTGCCAATTTCAACCTAAATTAACAAATAATTTTGTTGAACAAATCTGCTTGACAATTGAACTATCCAGGAAATGAACAAAAATTGTCTACCTCTGTTATATTTTCCACATGTGCATCATGTACCTTTCCTTCAGAACCTGAATATATCAAAAACATTTTCCTCATAAACAAATTTCCCAAAGCCCCACAACCTCTATAAAATGCATATTGCTCTCAATCCCCTCTTTTGCCTCTCACATTTTGAGTGAGAAGCATACACACATGCACCCAGACACAAAGTGAGACCTTTCTTCCATCATTTGAGAAACTGTCACCAAATTGACTTTATCAAGGTACTTGATAATAGCTTTCAAGCCATGATATATGACTCAGTGTGTTGAAACTGAAGCAGGAATGCTGACAACCATCTATCTACCTTTGATTTCCAGAAGCTCTGTCAGAAAAGAAACTATTATAGAAGATAAACACATGAACTCAAATCTCTTTCATCATTCCCATGCTGAAAGTTGAAACAAAAGATCTTTTACCTCAAGACCAGATATTTAGAAGTATTGGCTTACTCTGCCCTCATTGCCTCTATGCAGAGACCAAGTGACTACAGTTATTGAGCCAGCTGCAGCCTGTTGAGAAAATTCTGAGCCAACACTGAAATAGACCAAAGAGCTCTGCAGCATCATGTGGAAAATAAAAGAACATGATTGCAAAGCACTGGGGCTTTGTGCTCTTGTGCTTCTAATGTCCAGCTGTTGCCTAAGCCTTAAGGTTTCTACATTGCATTTCTGTTTGTCTCTATAGCGGTTTGGTCCAAAATACTCATTACTATTTACTAATCCATGACAGTCTCAGACCACATAATGGATGCTTTTGGTTGAGATGTTCAGATTACTATAGTGTATAAGGTTCTAGAGTAACAAACACACAGATTTTCTCTTTTTCAGCTCTCAGGCTTAGCACAAGCTTGCTCCTCTTCCCCCCTATCCCATCCTCAAAGAACGTTTGAGAGGTCCAGAAGTGGAGATGTTTCCTCTTTATACTTTCCACCCTTTCTTACCAGCAGAGCTGAAAACCTACAGCACCCTGAAAACCTATGATGTAAACTGTACATCACACACTATTCACCACTTGTCAGGCAGCTAGCAGTCATTCATTCACATCACTTTTCTTCTTTTACTATTTTTGAGGCACAGGACAGGAAAATGGCTTCATTCCAACCATCCAGGTTTTACACCCCTCCCCTTTAGTACTGCTGCAGTTCTCCTTCGGCATTAATCAAATTAGGGTTAATTATAATTGTGAATTAAACATTCTTGCAATGAAAATAAATCCAGGCAAGTGCAAAAACTGTGTTCATTTTTCATGGAAGTAAGAATACAATAGGGATGAGAAAGACAATTTTCAGGGGATTTCCTTGGAAAAGATTGCCAATACTTCACATGAAAGTTGTGTATTTTGAAACTTAAGTGGAAATACTCTTTTTTAAAAGCACTCTTAGGGAGTGGCACAAAGCTCCATAATAAATTATCTAGCTGAACTGAATTTAACTTAATCAGTCCTTTTTGAACTTTTGCTGAAGGGGTGAACTTTTCTGTAGTCTACGCATGATGGCTGTGGTATATAAGATGTACAGAATCTTCTCTGTACATCCTGCTGTCTGAGGGACTTCTTAGCCACCACTCTGAAGGACATAGCATGGTGATTGCACTGCAATCTGAGAAATTACTGCAAAGAAACTGTGGGAAAGTAAAGGCAAATAAAAAAAGGGAATTGCAAGGGAAAAAAAAGGATTATAAGTAACAGGATTTCATGCCCTATTTATAGGAGACAGTAGGGCTGAGAAAGAAATTATGTTTCAAAGTAGTTTTAGGACTTAGATTTTAATACCTTGAGTGTTTAACTTTCGCTTCTACAGACCTTTTTATTAAAGACCTTATTTTTATTATAGACCTTATTAAACCTCAGTATCTAGTATTCCACCCAACTTTTAGTCACAATGTAATTTGCAAGTATCTAGACATCTGTGCCCGGAAGAGAACATGAGAACAGTCAAACCAAGTCAGAGCAAAGATCTTTCCATTCAGTATCCTGCCCCCAGGACTTTGTAATATTCTCACACTCAATGCAAATCTTTTTTAGAGACTGTTTTCCCATTAATTACTCTTTATGAGCCTGTGTAAATTCTTAGCACCCACAGCAGTATAGGCAGGAAATCTGCAGCCTGTTAATGCACTGCATGAAGGTCTACTAATGTTTTGGTTTTGTTGTTGGTTGGTTGGTGGTTTTTTAAATGTGATGAGTCTTTCTTCCCTTTTGCTTCAAGAAATGCCCACTCATTCCTGTATTAACAGTGACAGTGATCAAGAAGGACTTATTTTCCCTCTCCATGCCATTCTTCATTCTCAAAATACACTTTAGTATGTAAAAGCATCCATAGTAATGTGCATTTCTAAATGGTTGTTTGGAAACACAGCTGTGAATTTTATATATGAAATAAATGTATGTACAAATATGATTACAGCATTAGTGGCCATTTCTGAAAACCTGGCCCTCATAACCAAATAGAAAGCAGATTGCAAACTGTTTTCTCATTAGTATATGCTACCATTAAACCAGCTTAATACATCAGTGTTAATTTCAAATCACAAAGAAGCAAGGACTCAACATATGTTGTTGCAAAACTGGCAATAAATATCAAGTCCCCAGAGCTGAATTTGTTGCATTTACAGGTATGTTTTAAAAATATACAAAAGTGTGTTTGTCTTATTTTGAAAGAAGTGAAGACAGGCCATATGCAGTGCTATAATTCCCTGTATGACATCTTTGTGTAAGTTGATTCAGTTTGATTGATGCAAATTGATTTATTTTCCATGGATTTTTAGAAAATTAGTTTCATAAAACTGATGCTCTCTGTTCAGTCCAGAAACACACCACCTACTGGGAGGAACTATCTTCTTATTTCCCAAAGGAAAACACCTGCAGATAAAATGATCTCAAAGCTTTTTGAAGAAAATAAGAGTGTACAGGTCAAACAGCACACCACTTCCTTTTCCCCAGAACTCCATGTGTTCAAGAACTCAAGTACTCACTGACAGAAATCATCAGTGAACAATGCAATACCATTTGAAAAACATAAAGGAAAATGTCTGGTCAAAAGTGACAAAAATGAAAGATAAAAAGCATGGCTTTTCCTTATTTCATATCAAGAAGGATGTTTTGGGAATGAAGCTGACTGTACAGGAACATGTTTTGTAATATGTCACATCAAAAACAGTAAAATGTCATAAAGTACGAAGAACTGCCAGAAAGCAGGGAAGTCCTATGTGCCAACTCCTGCTCCTAGAACTGACAGTCTTTTTCAAGTGATACGCCAGATTAAAGGGAATAGAATGAATCTTGGGAGCAGATGTTAGAACCTAAATCCCCTGCTGTCAGCTGAGCATCATCATTTTTAGCTTATCCCATCATACTCTTTCTTCTATTAAGTCTCCTGCACAATTTGAATTTTGCATTATTTCTGCTGGAGAAGGAAAGAGCACTTTTGTCATCCATTTCAGTTTTTACTTCTTCTTCCTCCAGCCTTTCCCCACAAGCTTACATTCAGACTTGTTCCCACACAGTCTACTAGGCAGCCTGCTCATAAATGGGAGGTATGTTCTTGAACCTTGTCCAATTTATCAGAATATTAAACCTCAGTATCCAGGTTTCTGGGCAGTGGTTATAACTACAACGTCATAATAGTAAAGCATAAACAATCTATTACCTCCTCATCTGGTTACATTTGTAAGAAAGTCAATCTTTTCTTTCTTTTATGCATGCTCGAGCATGTGTCTAGTATCAGAATCTCTTAAAGATTTTGCTCTGTTCTGTTGAGGAGTTTTAGTCCAACCTCAGCAGCATGGCCATATGGAAACTGAGACTGTCTGGGCTTGCAAAGCTCAAAGAGATAGGTCCTGAAAATGTTTGTGTTGAAAGCAAGCAGGTAGCATGAGGAAGTTCAAGAGAGGGGTAAATGTGTGGTTTGTATAAAGTGAGGTTTCTGGGAAGGTTTCTGATTTATGTCTTTTGGGCTCAGGGTCATAACACCTAATGATATTCTGGTTTAGTTTTCAAGACTAAAAGGGATAAAAGTAAAGAGAGGTCAGATTCCTGTTACTCTTCTGCACAAGGCAGAATCCAGGCTTAGAGGCAACCATCCCTTTTGTGCAATGATACTGAGCACCTATGATGTATAAGAACCTACCTGCCTGAGCCCTCAGAGAAAAAAAATCACAATTTGAATCCATAGTTATGAGACACATATAAATTAAATTCCTCCTGTTATTTGTTAAAAATCAGTCATGCCATTTCTATTAGTATGCATGACATTTTGTATTAAATTGTTTTTGTCTGAGGCAGCAGTATCCCTTAAGAACCAGATAGTATTTGTTTGCCTGTCTGCATTCTATAGTATTGAATATGAATTATTTTTCAGCCTTCTTTTATCCCCAATAGCTTCATATAACCTGTGCATATGATTTCAGAGCCAATCTCTTGAGTCTTCCTAATACAGAGTAAAAAACCTGTAAAAACACATCTGGACTAAGAGCCAAAATGCAGGCCTCTTTTCCTAGCTTTTGCAGAGCTTTTTGCATGGTGCTTCACCTCTCCTGCCTTACTTCAAATTGAGGCACAAGGACAAAGCTGGGCCCTTTGCAAGTTAGAGCAAAGGGATTCTCACACTCAGAGGTATCCAAAAGGAGGTGCCAAATAGTCAGCAAGTTTGCCAAGTCCACTCTTGTCCTAGTGGACAGTGAAGGAGAATGGCTGCAGACATGCAGGGCTGAAGGCAGCAGGAGGCAGGCCCAGTGAAGCCGCGCACAAGAAGGAGCACACCACTGAAATGCCTTGGTCTGACAAAGCCGCTACACAAGAGCTAATGAGTAACATGTTTAGACATATTATTCAAAATGCTCAAATTACAACCACAAACCTCTGTTTTTCAGGGCATTCAGATGTTGTTATATTCTTCCCCATCCTCTAAGATACATTTCCATGTAAAGCTCTGGATGTTAATATGGTCATGTTATAAGGGTGCCTGCATTTACAGTATTTCTATTATGGTCAATTATAGCGACTCAAAATAAAGGATTAGATTACTAGTGTAGTGGTTTGGTCCAAAATACTCATTATTGTTTATCTTCTGTGAGATAAGAATTAGGAGAAATGCAAAGCAGGCACCAAACTTGAAAGAATATAAAGTTTATTAACAGACCTAAAAGAAGGAAAAAAAATTATACCACACCTTCAGAACTCTTCTCCCCCCCCACCTTCCTCCCTTCTCGCACTGACAATGTAAAAAGACAACCCTTGAGATGTTCAGTCTGTTTACCACTTCCATAATAACCTTGTTCAGTTCATTTAGGAAGAGGAGTCTCTCTTGTCCATGCTATGAAAACATTATCACAACGAGACAGCCGCCCAGGTTGGTTCTCTGCTTGCATGTTCCCACGACTTGCAGCTTTTCCCACAACTGCTTTCGAGGGTCCACTCTTGAAGTTTTTTGGGGTACAATTTTAAGGTTGAGCCATTCAGAAACAAAAGTTCTCTTCACCCATCTCTGGGAGCATTTCATCTCTAAGAACAGAGGCCCTTCTCCTTCCCTGGGAGCAAAGGGTCCTCCTCATTTTCATCTCTAAGAATATCTCTGGGAGCATCTCTAGGAACTGAGGTCTTCTCCTTTCCCATTTGGAGCCAAAGCCCTCATCGCTTCCATCTCTCCCTGTTCAGACTTCTCATCAAATTACAGCTGCTTCAGCATCTGCCTATCTCAGCGCAGGTGCTTTTGCTCTCAAGTACAAGCTGAATGCTCCACCCCCCATGCCTTCCTGAAATTACAACGGGATACTCTGATATATCATAGCTTCACAACAGAATTTCAGTTTTAAGCACCTCCTCCTTCTCCTCCCTCAGGTTTTCAGCTCTTCACAGCACTAAAAGGGTTAATCTCACCTAGGCCTTGCAGCTGGAATGTGGCTTATTGCAGTGGAGGGCTGGGGGGAACCAAGCCACTCTGGCTGCCCACAGCAAGGCTGTAGGGGTGGTTCCACAGGTGGAACAGGGCCCATCAGCTCCAGGATGGCCGTGGCCTGACCTGGCCTGGCCCAAGCAGGGCCTGGGCCAGGCCCACTGGCCCCCACATGGGGCCCGCAGCCGCCTGTCCCAGCGCTGGAAACGAGAGAGAGCGTCTCTGCCTCAGGATTTCTGTTCTTAAGTGTGGATCACAGAGGCGGTCACAACTTTAAGTGGCTTAAAGAATTGTCCATATTCAAACTGGCCAGCTGATAGGTTCTATCAGGTCACAGAGGAAGCTGTAAGCACCCCTTGGCAAAACATCACTTCCGGGACTATGCTTTGCTAACCCATGACACTAGGAATTAAAATTGTTATTAATTATCAAATATGTTGTTGAATTGCAATTGATAATCAGTAAAACTGAACTCCAGTGCATAGTTAATAAAAATCTGTTGAGATAAAACTGAATTTTTCATCTCCCAGTGCCTTTTAACTTTCTATCTATTGAGCAAATATATAGAAATGTATTTTAATTTAGCTAGTGTTTAAAAAACATGCTCAAAACAATTACCAGGCAGGAGACAAACTGCTATTATGGTGTGGAAGTTTTTTCAAAATTGTCTTACCAAATCTAATAATGCATGTCTGTGCTGATATTGAAGATTGAGAGCTACAATACCTTTACTGTCTGTTTTTAAGTAATTAGGCCTGTATTCATCCAAGAAAACCTACGTATGTGTTCTTTGCAACACATATTTCCACAGATGCTGTGGAAAACTAGCAATGTTAAGTCTCACGAGTCCAAACAGTTTTATCATCCAAAAATTAATTGAGCCATAAACAAAAAGGGAAAAAAAGCAAGGCATACTTTTAGTAAGCAGACAATTGAACACAGTGTTTTGGCTCTCCAAAACAGCATTCTACTTTTTAGGCTTTGTGCCTGACTATCACACTTGCAGTAAAGACACCTGCTGTTAAAAGCTACAGGGTTGCATCTTAAAGTGCCCTGGAAAATGCTCACTGGATCCCCCCTCAGACAGAGAGTCACTGACTATCTTAAATTTCTGAGTGCCTTCAGAGCTGGATTTTTTGTTTTGTTTTGTTGGGGGGATTTTTTGTTTGGCTTTTTTTGTTCATTAAATTGGTGTTTTTATTAGTATCTAGGTAATATACATGTTTCCCAGGAGAAATTGTTTCTAAAAAGTGTGCTATAGAGGCATTATTGAAAGAGATATCTTTCTATAGGATATCCTGTTTCATCAACAGAAGTGTTTGTAGCAGAATACCTGTGGATTAGAGACTGGCTGGAATGAAATGGATGCAAACATACTCCTTTCAATGTGGAAGCTTGGATGTATAACTGAATTTTGCAGCTTTCCAAAATGCAGAAATGAAGTGAGTCAGTTACATTTAGCTGACACTTTTTAAGGGCCATTACAAAGATGGTTATAAATCCTAGTGTGGATAGACTACTCAAGACCAGCAGGCCAGGGCTATGAACCCTGAAATCACTGACAAGTGCTCCTCAGACAGTGAGAAACAGAGCTATAAAGCTGTAGATGATTATGAGGGGTTTGTTTCTCTATTAAAGTATTATTATTAATCAAACCTTAGAGATAGGCATCCCAGTCCTGCTTCACACATAGGGGTGATAACAGAATTATTATAATAGGAAATAGTAAAAAGAAGGAATGGATATAGAGAAAGAAACAGGAATGCCAATCAGAATGACAGACTAGGAAAGAATTTTTCTAAACTTCTGCTGCTGCGCCAAAATAAAGATTACTGACCTGTCAAAGTTCAGCTGGAAGTGTCAACCTTGAGAATAAACCAGAACATATGGAAAAAAAAGTATGTTAGGGTACAAAATACCCAAAATCTCAAAAATTAAAAAAAAATTGAAACAGGTGAGTTCTAGCCAAGATGTTTCAAATGTAGGAAATAACATAGTCTTAACTATTTGAAAACTCTAAATATTATAGTTTGCAACCATTTTTGAGATGTTTTCTTAACAAAGACAAAACACCAAATTGGTAAGACTTGGTTGAATTTATTAATTTTTTTCATAGAATGGGAAAACAGAACAGGAAAGGCAAGCACAGAGTCCAAGCATCTGTGTCTGTTTACCAGAAACAGCTTTCACTGAAAAACAGTAAGATTTCCCATTCATATGTTTACAGAGCAGTTATTCCAGGATCCTGTTCAACTTTTTTAAAATTCAAAATAGCTGAAATACTTTTTGACTTTACATTTACCCTCTTTTTTGATATTTAGGAATTACTGAGGTAGCACAAAGTGTCCTTACTTTGGACCATTCCAGACATGGATAGGAATAAGAATATCTGTTACCAGACACTCTCTGGGTCCTAAGACCAACTATGATCTTTTGAGACATATTATTTGCTAAATTCTACTTGGAATGAAGAGTTGTTTTCCACTTGTTTTACCTCTGGGTAGCTGCAGAGATCAATGCACTTGATTACAGTTTGTTCATTCATATCACGGAACCCATTTTACGTTGTTAATAAGAACAGCCTGACATTAGCTCAAAGAGAAAAGCAATCACTTAAATTCTTCCCATTTACTTAGTTTTTAAGTGCCAAATGTTATCTCCTGCATAGACATTCATAGGGAATGAGCCAAAGGAGACATGAAATTCTGTGAGCTTCCCTTTGCAAAGTTTTCTTCAATATTTTTCGCTGAAAGGTGACGTCTTGTGGGCTGTGAATTGACCAGGTGACTGTCTCCTGCTTTTCTTTTTTTCTGTTTTTCTATCCTCTTGTAAGCCATCCTTGAACATCTTTGAAAGAGACACAGAGAAACTTCAGCTAAGCCCCATCAACCAGCTGTGACTCGCTGTGTGCTTGTAGAGATGCAGTTGTATATGAAATACAGTTGTGTGAAATTATACATAGTTATCAAGTAACCAAGATCCTGATAAAGTATGTCAAACCAGGCAAACAAAGAACACATTAGCAAGTTTCACAGAGATACACACTGACACAAAGGGACTGGCTCTATTTTTGTACTGGTCACTGAAACATGGGCCAGAGGACAGTAAAGTGTACCAAATGCTCCTTAGTGTGTGCTCCGTGCATCCACATGACTGACCCTAGGGTGGGTCTAACACAGCAACCTACACACCCCACAGGGCCTTCCTGCTCTTGATGTCAGACCCCTCTGGGAAGGACCTTGGACAGATTTATCTGCCCTGTGTCATCCATGTCACATTGTCAGAAAGTGTTATGGGACACATGGCAAAGCATTCACACAGGCAGGAAAGGACATTCCTCACTGCCCAAAAAAATAAAGGGAGAAATGTGTCTGAACCTTCAAAAATGCATCAGCTATTACCCCTGTAGAAAAATCAACTTAGCCATGGAAGCAAGTTTCAGCAGGACTTGCTCCAGTGCACTGACTGTGATAAATGAGTTGAAAGAATTGAAGAAAATGTTCAGTGAAAGACTATGGATTAGGTAAGGGAAATATGCTTGCTTCTTGTTTTTTACATTTGCTCTTTAGGTACCCTGCACTAGGGGCAAAATAATAAATAAAATTTTGGTCTGGAAAAGCTTTGAATGTGTAGCAATAAGGCAATGCAATACAGTGCTAGGATACTTAATCCAGTTTTCGTGAGGTAGAGGTTAAGAAAGGCTGCCCACAGAGAGGAAGAACTTGGTGAAACTGAACATGAAATGTAGGGGGTTTTTTCTCTACACTGTTAAGATTGATTCTTACCCAAGCTAGCAATGTCCTGTCTATTGAAGTCTAATTGCAGCCCCACGTAAATCATGGTAGCTGGTTTATTGTGCAATGATCCCTCAAGCTGCTGCCAAACACAAGGAAACTACTGTGTTACAACTTTAGTATATGGGGAAGCTGAGGTTTAGAGGTGAGAATTAAGGTAGGGAAGACTACCTGATTCTATCCAGAAAGGAGCACAGGAAGCATATCTCTGTCTATATGTAGCATATATATATTGAATAGATATCCACTGTCCCACAAAAATAATAATAAGATTATGTATTTTAATGAAACACATTTATGCTTTGTACATTCAGGGCAAACATTTATACTTTAACATTTACTTTTGTACTACTAAACATTTTTTTTCCAGATTAAATATGGGGTAGGCTAGTTGCATTATTCCTAAAAAAACACATGTGAAGTTTAATTTGAAAACTATCATGATAAAGTAGGGAACTACAGAATATTTTTCTACCGTTTGTGTCATTTATCTTCAATAAAAATTCAGGCCCTTGCCTAAAGCATAGTTTATTGCATTTTTTCATCTCACTTTTAACATGAATATAGTCTTCTTGTGTGTTGTCAGTGCTGACATTTTAGTGGGTTTTTTTGTTTTTTTTTTTTTTGCTCCCTCCTTCCCATCTGTACTGAAGTACTTCCCAGGACAGTTCTGCCAGGAGGGCTGGAGAGCAGCTGTCTCCACAGTGCAAGCCAGGGGTTTGCCAACAGGGTATGTTGCTGCAGGTTTCATTGGTCTTCCTCCCCCTCGCTTTTAAGTGTGACCGCATCTTTTTTAAAATGCTGGATAAAATTTAAACCAGGACCAGGGGACTTAAGCTTTCCTCTGAGCAGATAAACAGTGTTTGTATTTCTAACACTGATAGTCTTTATGAAGATATTATACGGAGGCTCACTTTCAAGCAACTAAAATGACAATATAAATTCAATGCTGCGGTAGCCATTTATCACTTTATGATAAAGCCAGAGTATACAAATGATAAGAGAGAAAGGCTCAGGGAGGAACCTGAAGGGGGGGCTATCATTTATTTATGTACTTATGTAATTCAAGGGAGTAAGTGATGAAGGAAGAATACAAAGACATTTCATCTAGCATGTTGATTTAGTACTTCCTCCTCCCTGATCAATGACCTCTCATGCTTAGAAGAGACTAAACACTCCCGAGAGAAGGGTGTGTGTGTGTGTCTTCTTTTTTAAACCTAGTCAGAAAAATAGGTAGGCTTAGTTATACTGTTACAATTAACTCCATGAATAAGGCATAATCGTTAATTCTTTGGCTAATGTGTATATTGCCATAAATGGCACTAAGTTTAAAAGGGATATCTTCTCACAGAGTACTGCATCTGTAAAGAAATATATCAGTAAAAAAGAGGGACTAAGGAGTACAAGAATGTTCAGGATCATGACCCAGGTGCAAACTGATGCATGATGAAAGGAGATGTAAAATGTTAACAATATAAAATGTTGAAGCACTAATCTGTTGGTAGGCATCATGAAAGATTTTTTTAAAAAAATATTATGCTAAAATAAGCCATTAATTTTGCTTACTCTTTTGTGCAGTTCTAAACTATACATTCAAAACTAGGTAGAAACATATGTTGTATTCACCTTTCAACCAGGTACTAGTCTAATCCCTAAACTCTTTCTATTTATGACAGGCTGACAATAATTTAATCACTGTGAGCTTCATGTTGCTCTTGTTTCATTTCAGCAGAATAAAACAAAACTCTGTTTAGGGTAATGTAAAACCTAAATGCTATACTTAACATCATATTTGCCTTTGTAGAATGCTAGTTGCACACCTTGCAACTGTATAGTTTATGGTGATGATAGCTTGCAGTGTACAAGACATAAGTCATACATAAAGCCTTGTGAACATACACACATTTAGCCTAAACATGTAGCCTTTTGAAACATTAAATATCCAGGCAAGTGACAGCTGCTGTCTTAGATAACACAGCTCAGGCTGAAAAAAATGCCCTACATATCTGAATATATGACTGTCTATAGTTAGGTAAGAAGTTAGCTGAGGAAAGCAGAGATTATAGCACATCCCTATGACAAATCCAGCCGTACAGTGTTTCAAACCCAAAGCAACACCCACCTATCTGTCTGCTGCCATTTTAGTTGATAAGTAGAGTTGACACTGAGACAGATATATCAAGAGAAGAAAATATTAGTCTTTTTGAATCGCAACAAATTCTACCGTCTGTGTTACAGTGGCCTTGTACACTCTGCAGTAAAGGAGTGATAAATAAGTCAAACTGATCCCAGTCCTGTTAAGTGCAAGCAATAACTTGCAAATGCCAAATTGTCATCCCAGCCTGCTATTTCTACATGCTAGTTTTCAAATTGACTTTGGGAATACAGAATTTGTGTGAATAAGGTGCTGACGTTCCTTCCTTCATTTTCTAAGCAAACACAGGGAGGCTGCCAGATTTTCAAACTTTGTGGGACTGCTGGTGCTGAGACAACATAATAGGTGCTGATATGTTAGGACTTTGGACTGTATCAGTGACCATTTGGATTGTATTGGCTGCAGTTGTCCAGGTGTTGGCTACAGGGGGCTGGAGAGGAGGATTCTGAGGCAGGAGATTGGGACTGTCCTGTGATAAAAACAGCAGGTGCCAGCCACTCCAACAGAGCCACCACAGGACAGAGCTGAGCCCTGCAGACAACATGGTGGCACCTCTGGGGAGGCATATTTAAGAAAGGGCAAAATGCTGTGCAAGCACTGTGAGAGAGGAGTAAGGAAAAAGTCACAGAAACAGCCCTGTAGACACCAAAGTGAGGGGACAAGAAGGAGGTGCTACAGGTTCAGGAGCAGAGATTTCCCTGCAGTCCATGGTGAAGACCATGGATACACAGGTTGTCCCCCTGCAGCTCATTGAGGTCCCCATTGAAATACATAAGCACAGTTCAGCCCAAAGAGAACCCTGTTCCACAGCAAGTGGAAATATCCTGAAGGAAGATACAGGCTGCAGAGACTCCACACTGGAGCGGGCTCCTGGCAGGAGTTGCAGCCTGTGGAGAGGAGCCCATACAGGAGAAATTTTCCTGATAATCTGCATCCAGTGAAAGACCCATGCTAGAGCAGTATGGTCCTGAAGGACTGTAACCCATGGAGAGAACCCATACTGGAGACGCTCCTGAAGACTGCAGTCAGTGAGAAGGACCCATTTTGGAACAGTTTATGACGGAAAAATCCAATGGAAGGACCCTTAGTGGTGCAGTCTGTCCCTGACAGACTGTACCCAGTGGAAAGGACCCATATTGATGCAGTTTGTGGAGGACTGCAGCCGGTGGGAAAGATCCATATTGAAGCAAGTTGAAAGTGAGAGGAGGAAGAGGGAATTGTTATGGACTGACCACATATCCCCATCCCCATGCGCTGCTCAGAAGAGAGGAGGTAGAGGAGTCAAGAAGTAAGGAGTAAAATGGAGTATGGTAAGAAGGGAGGATGACGGGAAGGTGAGCTTTTAGTCTTGACTTTGTTGCTTGGTATTGTACTTTACTTTTAATTGCCAGCAAGTAATCTCCCCCAGTCTGAGACAGTGAAAATTTCCAAGCAATATCCTAGTCTTTATCTTGACCCACAAGCTTTTCACCTTATTTCTCTCTCTCTGCTGTTGAGGAGGTATAGTGAATGAAGTGAAATGATAGAGAAGCTTGGTGGACATCCAGCAGACAGCCAAATTCAATCCACCAGAGGGACATTACTGAAGTATTTGTATTAAATGCATTGTTTATTTATCAATTTCCTTGGGGAAGATGGAATTATTGTTACTAGTGCTGTCATGGCTTCTACTATCTCATAAGAACCAAGGATTTTCAGATCTGCTCCTGAAATATAAAGACAGGGTATTTCAAAACAAAGGCAGATGTTATAAGAAAAATAGCTGTAAGTATCTGGGACTTCTTTTGTCTGCAAAAGAAATCTACCATGTTACAAAAGGAGGAAATATTCTTTCTAGAAACAGAAGAATATCTTGGCTTTAAAGTTGCAAGGAGGAGCACACCTAACACTATGTACACCTTGGCTGCATTTTCTTGACTATAAAGATTGTTTCAGCTCCATCTGAGGTAAAAAGATTTGTTTACTCTTTCTTATGGCACATGAAGAGATTAAGAGACTATGTTTTATATACTTTTCACTAGTCTTCTTAGGGGATCCTATTTCCCATTCAGAGAAGATATTTCAGACTATGAATATATTATAGACCTCAAGAGTACTTTCAATTTCCTGGCTCCAGATATACACCCTGGCTCCACCCCAAATCTATACCAATAAATGTCTACAAAAGCAGCAGCACTTCCTGCTCTCAACCCATCCTCATTTGCACAGAAGAAAAGCAAAAGCCCAGAGGGCAAATGATGTCAGGAACATGTGCTCAATCTCAGTACTTAAGGGACCTGGAATATGAAGTTCCCTGAACATAACTGCAGCGAGAAAATGTAGACAGTCTTAAGGACTTTGAGGCCAGTAAAATATTTAGAAAAATTTTAGGTTGCTGGTCCCACAAATCATGTTCTGTATTCTGGACACCGAGACTCTCTGTACTGGGTATGAGAAAAGTCAGCTCCTCCACAGAGGATGAAAATAGTACAGTGCTCAAAAGTGGCGCAACTGAACTTAGACACTAGGAAAATGTTGGCAGGAGCAAGATGTCACTCTGGACTTGGGCAGGGCTCTAGGGCATTTGAAGAACCACCTCCACCCATTTGATCCACAACTTCAGACTTCCTAGTGAAAGTGGGTGATTGTCTCATTTTTTCAATGAATAGAGCTAATTTTTGTCTTCAGGATTATAGGAGGAAGGAGTGGATGTTGTGTTCCTCCCATATTACAGCTAAACAATTTAAATATTTACTCAGGAAATGAGAGCAGAAATACATGATGTCTAAGTACAGACACAGCTGCATCTGTTACATGCAGCTTACCAACAGCTCAAGACTGATGGGAGCAGCTGGTGAACCCAAACCCTCACCTGCAGGAAGACAGGGACTTTCTGTGGCCTTTCAACTCCCTATCCTGAGGTTTTGCCAACATGGGATGGCAAACTCAGCTGACTCCATCCTGTAGTGGAGGCACTCTGGGAATCCATTGCCATCTACCGCCACTGACAACTCCCACAAGGCCACATTTCCAAAAGCAGGAGAAAATGCTGATGTGCCTGACAGCCAGATGAAGGTGTTATGTATTTAGCGGGTGGGTTCAGGAAGACTGGCCATCATGATCTGTGATGGCATATGCAGGATACCTCAAGTAGGAAAGAAGCAGGGCTTCTTTTTTTGCTGAGAAAATGCCTGGTGATCTTTTATGACTGGGTAAAAGGACTGTGACTTTACCAACTGAATTTTCAAGTCACACTTTAAAGCATCAACTGTTTTTTGTGACAGTCTCAGAGACCGCATGTACGATTGAGATGCTTTGTGAGCTCAGAGGAAAGTTTACATTAAGAACATTCACAGGCATTAGACAGAGCTGTCTAGGTGTAGTGGTTTGGTCCAAAATACTCATTACTCTTTATCTGCTGTGAGATAAGAATTAGGAGAAATGCAAAGCAGGCACCAAACTTGAAAGAATATAAAGAAGTTTATTAACAGACCTAGAAGAAGGGAGAAAAGAAAAAAAAAATTATACCATACCTTCAGAACTCTCCTCCTCCCCCCACCTTCCTCCCTTCTCCCACTGACAATGTGAAAAGACAACCCATAAGATGTTCAGTCTGTTTACCACTTCCATAATAACCTTGTTCAGTCCATTTAGAAAGAGAAGTCTCTTCTTGCTCGTGCTATGAAAACAGTATCACAACGAGACAGCCGCCCACTTCGAAATATTGTTCAGTCCATTTAGGAAGAGGAGTCTCTCTGCCTGCGTGTGAGTCCCTTCCCCCGACTTGCAGCTTGTTCAAGGTCACACACAGATAGCAATTGGTTTTCCCACGTTCGAGGGTCCACTCTTGAAGTTTTTTGGGGTACAATTTTAAGGCTGAGCCGTTCAGAAACAAAAACAGAGGCCCTTCTCCTTCCCTGGGAGCAAAGGGTCTTCCTCATCTTCATTGTTAGGACTATCTCTGGGAGCATCTCTAGGAACTGAGGTTTTCTCCTTTCCCATTTGGAGCAAAAGTCCTCATCTGGTTCATCTCTAAGGACTGAGGTTTTCTCCTTTCCCGTTTGGAGCAAAAGTCCTCATCTGGTTCATCTCTCCCTGTCCAAATTTCTCATGAAATTACAGCTGCCTCAGCCTCTGCCTATCTCAGTGCAGGTGCTTTTGCTTACGAGTTGAACACTCCACCCCCCATATCTTCATGGAATTACAACGGGATACTCTGATATATCATAGCTTCACAACAGAATTTCAGCTTTAAGCATCTCCTCTCTCTCTTCCCTCAGAGTTTCAGCTCTTCACAGCACTAAAAGGGTTAATCTCACCTCGGCCTTGCAGCTTTGCAGCTGGAATGTTGAATTTTTTCTTATCGCAGTGGAGAGGGGGGAGAGCCGAGCCGCTCTGGCTGCCCACGGCAAGGCAGTGGGGGGGGTTCCATGGCTGGAACAGGTCCATGGCTCCAGGATGGCCGTGGCCCAGCCCAGCCTGGCCCAAGCAGGGCCTGGCCGGGCCCGCTGGCCCCCACACGGGGCCTGCAGCCACCTGTGCCAGCGCCGGAAACGAGAGAGAGCTTGGAGGGGGAGTTTGCCTATTCTTAAATGTGGATCACAGAGGTGTTCACAACTTTAAGTGGTTTAGAGAATTGTCCATATTCAAACTGGCCAGCTGATAGGTTCTATCAGTTCCCAGAGGAAACTGTAAGCACCCCTTAGCAAGGACATCCCTTCCAGGACTATGCTTGCTAACCTGTGACACTAGGCAATTCAAGACTCCAGGTCTAAGGGGAGACAAAATGCCTGAGAAAATATCAAAAGTACAAGTGGCCATCTGGAAAGAGATACACTGCTTTTTTATGAGTAAAATTTTCAGGTATCCACAAACTGTATGGCATGACTCTATCTGCCAATCCCACAGAATGAATGAACAAACATTAAGTGAAATGAATTATCTACAGCATTTCTCTATGCATGTCTTCAGCTCCTAAAAACATATAGAAGCCTTTACACACAATTTCTTACAGCATCCTCAGAAACAGGCTTCATTTATGACTTTATTCCTTATCAGGATTTTCCTCAGATATAATGACAGGAATTGTTACATTCATTTCTATTAAAGTAAGTTATTTTAATGTCTAAATATATAAATAGTAATTTATATAGTTTTAAAAATGTGTTTTCTGCAAGATCATAAGAAGCTACATAAAAATATGTGCTCATGCCTATTCATTCTATCCTAGTGTATCTTCAGAGATGCAGGAAAGCTCACACTTAGAAGAAACTAATCTCGCAACAGCGGCTGTATGAGGAAATGGTAATTTGGCTGTGTAATCAAATTGCAATGCGTTCAGTTAGCAGATGTGAGCAAATAAAGAGAAACCCAAATTTAGCTTTTGTGCCAATTGCTCTTTTACACGCATGCTTGTTTTTGAGGACTCCCTATGATTTTTTTCTAATTTGCTTGGTGGTCGTAACAGCTTCAGGTGGTTTTGCACAGCTTCTGGCTGCAGCACTGCAGTTTGCCAACAGACGGCATGATGCATTTCCATTATCCCATGTCTCTCCAACAAGATGACTGTCTGATCATCTCTGAAATAAACCCAAAACACCACCCTAGGCCTCAGGTCTGCAAAGATTTGAACATGTGTTTGAATTTGCATATGAGTGCCACTAAATCTCATCTTTCCTGCTATGTTTTTTTTCCACTGTGGTAAAGAAACAGCTACCTGTAGCTATATAATGTCAAATATTTAGGTATATTATCAGAGTGGGGGAGAATATCCTTGATCTATTATTACTGAACCTATTCAACACCGTGTTATCCAAAAAGCTAGCCAAATAAATTAAATTTCATGTGAATATGGTCCTGGACAAATAAGTCAGAGTATTGTCTAGCTCTGCACTGCAAATATTCAGTGCAATATGTTGCTTGTATTTCTTTCTTTACTTCTAGCCTGCACAGCTGAACCGTTGCATGAGAAAGATATTACACAAACTTATAGTGTGAAATAGGATGCAGAATTGTGTGAAATACTGAAAATGGAGTGAATATCAGTGCTGGACATGACCATTTTCTTGTCTGTATAGTTTGAGCATAGACTCTAACCATGGAAGTACAACAGATCCTTCTGTGCTTTGAAATTAGCAATTTAAGTTATGAAATGAATTATTCTTGAGTAAGGACTTTTTTCAGGACTTTTTTTCTGGTGGCACAGAAGAAGCTATGACATTACCTACATGCCCAGAGGAGCAGTAGGAGAAATGGAAACCATGTTAGCAATTAATTTTGTATCTCAGTAAGATT
Organism: Coloeus monedula; assembly: GCF_965178545.1. Lineage (NCBI taxonomy): Eukaryota > Metazoa > Chordata > Aves > Passeriformes > Corvidae > Coloeus > Coloeus monedula. Next base: position 104,657,372 of record NC_138781.1, read on the forward strand.
TGGAGGTTAATCTTCAGTTTCAGTGTGTAGGTGGTAGAATATGTGTGAAATAGGGTACGTGCAACGAAATGCTTTACTGAACTGCAGAAATGTGTATAACATGCTAAATAGGACTAGTCAAGACCATATGCTGGAGGGTCAGTGAATACATAGGCCAATGTTACTCAATTTTTATGTAAGGAAAAAATCTCATGAACTCTTCCCAGTTTCTTCTATGCTTCTCATTAATCATTTCAGCAGAAATGCTGGTACATGAGCTGCAAACAAAGATATCTGTCTGTTAGGCTGTCCAGCCTAAAGGTTCAACTGCTAAACCTCTTGTCACCACTTCCCAGGAAAGGGAATTTGCTGTTGTCATATAATTGTTGCTCTTGATGACTTTATGTCTTACCATAATCAAAGACATATTGTGTGTTTTGCTGGTTTGCTACCTTGTTTGAAGACTTCAGATTGTCAGGGTTAAGATCATTTAAAGTATTCCAGTTTGTTTTTGAAATGTCCTATTTCTTTATCTAATCCCTTGCAGAAATGTAAGAGCATTACATCAATAGAAATACCTTTACCAACAAAATCCATAATGTCATAAAAAATATTAAGTTAGGTCGACAGTATTTGTTTTGTGTAAACCCACACAGACTTAGTAATTATATTGCCTTATTTTACTTTTTCAAGTCCATTTCAGACATAGCATTATTTTCTTTGGGATCAATACTGGGGTTGGCTTGGGTCATCAAGCAGTAAAGTACAAAAGAAAACAGGTCAATCATTCTTCACACCCTCTTCTCCACGAGTTATTCAGAGTAGAAAATATCTAAAGATCTTGAATCACTTTCCATGTCAGGCTGATTTGAAGTCTGGATTGCTCTTTGTAGAATGAATGAATTTTTGTGGTATTTTCATGTTCACTGCTCAGACATCAGTCCTTTCACTTATAAGTGTGGTGCTCTTGAAGGAAGAACACATTAATCCCCGGAGAGGCAAGAAGTTAGGGGCATTTCCATTGTTCGGACTACAGTAATAATGACCCTTCAGAGCTAGAAAAGGCTTTGTTCCTGAGGGAGGATGTTCACTGGAAAGGATGGTGGAATATCCTTCACCAGACATTAACATTTAACAATGATTTCTCTCTTACTTTTCCGCAAAGAAACATAAAAGAAATGATGCTTGTTTGAGGAAAGGGCAAAGAAAGAAATAACACAGGACTCTGCTCAACAAGATGAAGTCTATTAGAAGCAGAGAGACATTGACAAATGCTTTAAAGATTTCAGGAAGAAAGATGGTCACTTTTGTGCTCTAACTGACAAAGACTTTGTTGAGATGACATTCTGATTCAATAACCTTGCTTCTTTATCTACAACTGCACCTAAGGTCCGTTTTTTTTAGATAAGCTACCTTGTCTAGCTGTGACTTACAGTTAGTTGCTACTATGTCCCTTTACAAGAGGAGCTTTTTATTCAGCATAGATTCAGTTCTCTTAAAGAAGTCACGTATCAAGCAAATTTACCCTCAGCACTGGAGTCCAAGAAGCCAGAGGGACTGAGCAAAAAATGGAGACTAACTAAACACAGAACAATCTTAAAATATTTACACAAACAGGGTAAGTTAAACAAATAAACAATTAACCAAACAAATACATAAATAAACAAAAAACCAGAACCTTTTGGACAAATTTGTGATTAAGCTCGATTTAGTGTGTAAGAACAGAAGAAGCAGTAAGGTTTGGATACTATCTAAGGTTTTGTTTCTTAGCAAGGTTTGGATACCATCTAAGCTCATGTTTTCCAAACTCAGAATAGTGTGCCAAACAGCACACAAGCAGAAGGCAGGCGACTACAGGGTTCTAAACAGACATGAGCTGGTGAGCCTTCACTTGGCAAGGTGGTAGTGCTTTGTGTGAATATACTAAGCTGGATGTCATCACATCTTCGATCAGAAGACTTCTAACTTTTCTCAGACAGGACCGCTAGGGTCAACCAGAAAAGCCATCAGTAGAAACATGTTACTTTGAGAAAGATCTCTGGATTCTAGGAAAGACAACAAACAGTCAGATGATATGGATTGGTTTTTGGACTGCAAGGTTGCAGTGCCACGGTGCAATATCTACTCCTGATAAGGACTGACTAGGTTGTTCATGGAAAAGGGCCATATACTGAAAAATTCTCTCTCTCCTCTCTTAAGCCAGATGAGATCCGTCAATTTTCAAGTCAATTTACAAAGCCCTTTACAGATTTCATGGATGAGACAAGGACTGAAATAATGTCATTTAAGAGACTTTATTATTGCTATGTATTTGGATCTACCATAGAAACTGGTAGCTTTTATAATTATGATATGCATTTTTATAACAGCTTTTGTTAGCTCTTTATGATTATACATATTGTATGTTGCTTACTTTTTTATTTTAAAGAAACTGAATGTTAAATATGTGCTTATAATAAAGCTTCTTGTTAAAGCTTCTTGAACTACTTATTTTTCATGCCTCATTTTCTTGACTGTGAGCCTCCACAGATTCAGAGTCACCACGTTCATGGCTCCTCCTAGATGATGTTCATCATACTGTGCAAGACAGCAGGCTGTCTTATTTCTCTAACAAAGAAGTTCCTATCAATACACAAGTACACTTGTACTTCTGCACAGTACTAGTCACCATTCATTTTTGTTTATTCCTAATCTCTTTCCCTCTGATGTTTTGAAGTACTTATACATCTCTACATCCTCCAAAGCTTTAAAGCTGAGCATCTGACACATTTGCAGACAAATTGCTCAGAGGAAGCACATACACATTTATTTTCTGAAGTGCCTCCAGGTGATTAAGCTTAAGGCCAAATTCTGCTCCTGTGAGCAGAAGTCAAGAAGAAGTATTTTGCCTACAGGAACTGTGGGAATCTCTCCTTTCTCACTCTGTCAGATGGTCCTGAGGTACCAAGGCCACAGCTGCTGTCACAATCCTAAGCTTCAGGCAGTATAGTTACACAAATTACAGCTTCTTATCCCTTATGTGTTTCTAAAGCAATAAATGCATTTTTCAAAAAAGCCACTGTATCCATCTTTTCCAGAGTTTTATGTATTCGGATACATCAGTCACTGCACACTTGTCCTGGAAGGCTGTTGCCTCCCAAATCTCTGTGATCCAGTAGTCCTATCCTCTCATGCAACGTTTTTGTCCTAAGTGGGTGTGATTCTCCCTCTCAAAAAATGAGCAGCTACTTTAAATTTGAGTGTAGCCATGAATCTCAGAAAATGCTACTGACCTCTCAGGAAGATATAACAACCATCTAGGTGTGATAACCATGTGTTAAAAATGCATTTAGCCCCAGGCTTCAACAGAAAATAAAAATATCTGTTGTGTGGATATAGATGTTTCAAATTTTCTTCATCCTATAAGAACTCTATGCATTACAGTCAAGCCTCTTTTTGATCACTCTTCTCACAGTTCTTAGGACTTGCTGTTCTGGAGTTGTTCCTGCCCGGAAGGACTGATATATTACACGCCCACTTCAGATTCCCATGTTTCCATGTTTCCTCGACATAAATTCCATCTAAGATGTGTAAATAACATCTAGGCAAGTACTTGATTATAAAGAACATACACACTCATATTTGAACTATTTATTAATTAATTGATGTTAGTCTGTTGCAAACTCGGCACTACATTAAGCACAATACAGCAGATGGTCATTATCACCAGTACCTAAATAAAACAACTATGTGGCTTTAAATCACTGTCTTCCCAAACCTTATGCCAATGGCCTGAACACATTCTCCACCAGTGGAGTTCAATTGGCTGCCAAGCCTGGCTTCCGGGAGGATGAAAAGGGAGCTAAGGGGAGGCCTCTTCTTACAGCCACACAGTGCTCATTGCAGCTGTGTCCACACTTGGCCATGTACTCAGTCAATCCAGAATCTGGCCTGCAGGTTGTATTTCTTCACCTCACCAGACTGCCCTGGATGATCCCTTGCATCTGAGTTGCAGATAGATAAAGAAGATGGATGTTCTTCTTTCCAGAAGGAACGTTTCTCAGATTTTCTTGGGGATATAATGGTTAAGTATTCGGCGACTTTTTAATAGAGATATGTCTAAATACTGTTGATGTCTACTTTGATAACCAGTCTCAGAAGGAAGATGATTGAATTGTGGTTATATGTTTCCAGGGGTTTTGTTAATTTAAGTCTCCAACTCAGTGGAGTTCTGATGGACATTTTCCTATTCAAAGGTTTTACCTGCCACTTTGCCATAAGCCCTTCTGCTGCACTTATATGCACAGGAATATTTAATGAAGTTTGTTGGCAGTGACATATTCACCATACTGTAGTTGGTGTTGATCTCACAAATAATTTTGTTGTGCTTGCAGGGAATGGGTAATGGAATGGGCAAAAAACACAGAGAGAGAAAGTTCAGCATAAAAATGCAGTCAGAGCACAAAGAAAACAGCAGAGTCACTCTCAGCGCAGAGATCACAAAAGACCTAATTTTCCAGAATGCCATTCCAAACCCATGACCACAGCATTAGTAATGCTGCAAGAGTATGGACTGCACCTGAGCCCTATGCTCATTAACCTTTTGGGTTAATGTGCAGCTCACAAACATAAAGGGTCTGTGTGTGTGCTGTAGGAGAATGGAGGGGTAAAAGAAAGCATGAGGAAAGGAAAGGAGGGGGAATAACTCAAGAAAAAGACAGATTCCTTTTGGTTCTGAAATGAACTGAGAATTGTTTTTTCTCCCATGCAGAACAGCAAAAAAATGAATGAAGAAAAGCATCCCAAGAGAGAAATTAATTCACATAGCTACGGCTTCTAGTCTAATATATATTTAGATTATCTATCAAGCAGATAGATCTCTTATAAGGAAACTGCTAAACTGTAGAAATAATTGATCACATGTTTTTCCAGATTCCAGACCTGGCCATCTTTATTTTCTCATCAATGGCCAAGGTAAGGTGACCAGATGTCTCAATTAGATTGTACAAGTACCAGTTTTTAATGGACTGGCACAATGTTCAGTGATTTTTAATTTTTTTTTATTAAGATGCAGAGACATCCTATTGTTATTCTGCCAGTGATCCACCCTTGGTACAAAAATGGCTGATTCACAGACTCTGCTCCTCCTCCTCTGTATGTTATATCTACAGTAGATGATCAAATTCTCATTAACACAGAGGAGAGTACAGCCTGGCACCTGCAAAGTGTTTTCAAATATCACTGCTTAATGTCTCTTGGCAATGCTGGTTTGTAACAGGAAGCCAAATAGTGGTGCAGCCAAGGATGCATTTCATGAGATCTCTATCTCCAGGCAATTTAACTTGGACACAGCAGACTTGGAATGCAGCTTCACTTTTCTCTGCTGCCCTGTATTTGGTCCGATTTCACCCATTTCAGCATCCCTTTTTTTCCTGTTCGTCATGGACTCCTCTCATTGTTTCCTCTCAGCCTTCCACTTTCATCTTCCAGAAGGACAGACTGGGCCCTTTGAAAAGCTAATCTCACTGGTTGAAAGAATAAGGTGACTGTTGCTCTTGTTGTTACATTTAAAGGACATATTCTGTTCCTGAAATTCATGCTATTCAGGTAGCCGTGATCAATGACCAAGATTTTATCTCTTGGTTGAAGCTGAATCAGGCACGGCAATTAGGGATATCAGGATTTTGACAAGCACCTAGAGAGACCTTAATTGTCTATGACCCTTTTTATTAAACTAATATACTGTAGTGCTAGCTGTCTCAAATGGTATTTAATGTATCCCACTATTTATAATATTTCATATATACAGGTTTTGGGGGGTTTTGGCAGTTTCAACAGTCTCTAGTGCTTTCACTTCCTGTTCTAGTCAATGAGTGGAAGATGCTATTTGATCACTTTCCATTCAAGAAATGGCAGCAACCAAAAAAAGCGAGTGCTGCACTGTGCTATCAGTGCAGCTTTTATACCATACAAGTTAATCTTGTGAAGCATCTTGGAGGGTTTGATCAGTCTAAAATACACCACATTTGCTTGAAATAGGACTTTGAAATTTTATCTCTGAGTTCTAAATGAGATAGTAATAAAAGCTTCTCCAGCTCTTTAATAATGAATAGCGTTATGCCATTTTATCTGCATAGGAATACAGTAAATGAAATCAAAGCAGCATAGACATAACTCTTACATTTTCAAAACTGCTAAGACAGCTCTGTGTACGCTCCAATCTTTCTTCCTATATATACTTACTGCAGAAATATTGTATGCTATATTGCTGTTTTCAAACAGAGTGCTTGCTGCTGCATTTACTGAACTCATACCTTATTAATGTTCCCATTCAATTTAGGATCAGAAAGGTCAATCCTGAAGCATTTGACAACTTTGGCAATGATTCATGTCTTTGATCTTATATTTTGCCATGTAATTAGTGCCAATGAAGGTCCCACAGGTCCTTCCAGTTGCATACAAATGGAATAGGCACCTTTAATATGATCAGTATAACCTAGGCTTGCCAAGTCTCAGCATCCCAGTCCTATGTATATGAATGTTTAGACTCCAGCTTTGTCTCTTATTTCACATACTGCCTATTGTAGTCTAGCATCTGGAAATATAAATTACCATTTGGAGACTGAAGTTTTGCTGCAGTTCATTGCTGACATGCCATTGCTAGGTGGATATACAAACACAGAGAGATTTTTCATTTGTATCTATCTAATTAAAAAGAAAAGTATTAATCTGTCCGAAGCAAGTTAGTATAAGTTACAGGTCAAGAACATTTTTCTCTGCCCCTTGTAAGAATGGCGATAGAAGGGATAATGTAGTATCTCTGCACCCTAACAACCACTGCCTGAACAGTCCAGTAACATTAGCAACACCAGTACCATATTTCATATCCCTCACTGCTCTCCTCTCTTTGAAGGATTGAACTCTTTCATCTGAGTGTACGTAAACAGTAATAAATAGAAGACCAGATTTCTGATCTGTGGGCTTTTCTCTGATCTGTGCTGGTCCCTGGTCTGGGCTGGCTGTCTCTACTCTTTACTTCATCTTGTTCCCCAGCACAGCAACAAGCAAAATTGGTGTTTCCCTGCCTGCCCCCACTGAGCAGACTCTGGACACCCACAGCAGCGAGGCTTGGAGGAGGCCGATGTGAGGCTGCCTCTGAACCACAGAGCACGTTTCATCCCTAATAATAGTTCATGCCCCAGCTACATGAAAGCTTTATTTTTAGAAAGCTGCCACTTTTAGAATCAGAAGTTTTTTGCTCTGATTAGTTCACATAAAAGATATTTATATGTTTATATTCCTCGTGGGAAATGCTGCTGAGAGAAAAAAAAACATTCGGTTGAAATAGCAGTCTTTGGCAGATACCTGTTTAAATAGGTCTAGTTTGTCCTCCTTGGTTTTCTAACAAATCAATAAAATATTCAAGGAATGTAAACTTTCATGTGAGAATTGTCATTTTGCTGAGAGCCTGGTTTCCAAGGAAAGAACTTATAAAACATGTTTGTTCATGCCTAACTTAAAAATGGATGCTTTAGTGTTCAAAAATCCCACAATTTTCTTATGAAATTTAAAGATATTTCCTTTTTTTAGAATGCAAGTTCCTGAAAAATAATCTTGGATTTCAGGGAGTGGGAATAGAATAGGCTTACATTAGGTCAATAATTTCTTGAAAATTCTTAAAACAATTCAAAACCATGTTTGTTTGTTTGGGGTTTTTTTTTTTGTTTGTTTCTTTTTCTGTTTTTTAAGTAAAATATCTCACTCTACTAAGCCTATCCTCATGGTAAGACCTGTTTTATATTTTTTGAATATTTACTGCTGACTTTGTTATGAGTCTGTTTATGAACGTGTGGCATGGCTAAGTTGTAACAAATTCAGTAAGACTAAATAATAGATTGTAAGTATTTTAATATTAGCAAAAGAGCTAATAGATTTTCCTCTACTTTTGAAAGACAAGAAAATGAACTAGCCTTAAATGAAACATCTGGGGACTATAGGTATTCATTATGGTTTTGTGAGTGAACCAAAATCTTGATGTGGCCTTTTCCGTCCCTCTGTTACTGTTGCATTCACAAAGAATCTGCCTACAATAAATTACCATTATTGCTGCTTTGCTCTTACATAAATCTTTTTCTTCAAGGTGCTCTTGATACCTTACTAGCTTACATGAATCAAACCTTTTGTGATCCTCAGGAGGTAAAAACTACCAAAATGCTTGAAACTCTCTCTCTGAAGAAAATATCGAAGATACTGCGATGAGAGAAGCTTTTCCCAGTGTTTCTGACCTTATCACCCATGGTTTTGGAGAAAGCCGCCAAGCTTCAATTTAAAACCTGAAAAACATCTTAACTTACTGCAAGCAAATATCAGCGAACTAGAAATTGTGTGTATCACATCTTTCCAAATAACTCAATAAAACATATCTTCTATTTATTAATAATCTATGATACCTTCAGGTGTATATGCCCCATGCCCATCTCCTCTGATACACACCAGAGAAAATCATTCTTCCTGGATAATATTAATAATTCACTAACAACTGCTCTGAAGTATCAGATTAATCAACAGACACCAGACAACAACTACTATGTGTATTTCTAGTTTCTATCCCTGTTTAGCCAAGTACTTAGGCACATATAAATCACATCTCATTCCAGAGCTAAGTACATGATTAAATGCTTTGCTGAATGGAGATGGACTGCTGAAACAAGACACTGGGCCGTATTTCAGCTCCTGACATCAGTCAGTACCTTATCCTCCAAAGATCCAGAGATATCTATTAATTTTATTGCATTTTTAATCAGCTTTACAATATGCATAGCTTTTCAGTATTTTTGAGCTATTTTAGTCAATTGAGAAAAAGACTTCATATGGTTTGAAATTTCTGCCACAATATTAACAAAATAGTGGGCTTCTCTTCTGAGCTGCCAAATTATTTAGGTGCTAAATCCATTTTTTCCTGGGGTCTATAGCAACCAGATGCTTTATGCTGCAGCCAGTCGTATCTCATCCAGCAAACTGATTGCCACTACTCACCACAACAAAGAGAGTAAAGGAAAGATGTTCTCTTAGGAGAAAAAAAGAAGCGTTCTTTTCCCTACACACAGCTTTTTTTTTAAATGAAAATATGCTGATCAAAGACATCCGTTTCATAAACTTCACCAACATGTAACATTAAGCTGCAATATCAACCCTTAGGTAAAATTTCTCTACCTGCTACGTACCTTAAAGCTATCAATGATATTAAATCTTATGAAGTTAAAGTTAAACCTTTTCTGGCTACCCTGTGCTGGAGGAATGTTTAAACTGTCAACTCACATAGCTAAAATAGGGAAAAGCAAGAACTCACTCATGTATCAATGAACAACAAAACCGCTAGCAGATTATGACTTTATTTGTGTCACAGAAACTTCAATCTCATTTAAAAAGACAAAAAAGAGAGGGGAGGAGGGAATATAAGTATGGCATAACCTTGGTTTTCCTTGAAATTCAATTCTGTTAAACATGAATCCTCAGATTACCTTTGCAGCTTTGAACATGTTACCAATCCTGTTTGTTCAATAAAGCACTCTTCCTTCTTTTACTTCTTTATAAAACAACAGATTATTCAGCCACCATCCCTAAACTATTAAATGAGTTATGAGAATAACCACGTATTAAACATCTTGCAAGTTCCTCAAAATGCTGTTTTACTGACATATTTCTTTAGCAGTACAAAATCCAAATGTGACAAGGAATAAAGCTCTTTGATGTAAAGAGCTGGTCCAATAGACAGATCCCCACTGGGCAGATGGTTATTTTTAATAGTATGACCTAATTTCTTAGTAGTGAACCAGGGATAACACAAAGCCCTATGGCGGAACTGGTCTATTGTGTTGAAGCAACATTAGAGAACACTAGATATTCATGGCAGCAACATTTTGCTTGTCTGAGTTCAGTCTTTACAAAACCCACAAACATTTACTGTCACAACAGTTAAGGCTTCTGAAGATGAAAAGACTTACTATGCCTGACCTATCATATGCTATCAGACCAAACTAGAGATCTTAAGGAGCTGAGGTACACCTTCAGAAAGTGTTTTCTCTATGACTACTGAGTTACTGCTGATTTCCTTTGCAGCATTTTCTTGCTTTTTTTCTCTTTCCTCATAAATGTCACCAAAACTGAAGGTGAGTAAATCGCATTATCTACCCTTCTCATCTTTCTCCCATTCTCATTACCTTGGTGCTTCTTCCATGTTTCATTTGACCTTTTCAGAACTACTAAGATCAGAAGTTGGTAATCAGTCTCAGTGAAAGGAAGAGCTACAGACTACAGTTTTCAAGGGCATAAATTCTATTTTTTTCGCATTGCATTCAGTGATGTTCACTTTAGTTTGAACCAAACTTGAGAGGAGAATCTAGATCACAACCAACAGATGACAGGAAGCTGCTATTTCAACACAAAACAGCTGCCATTCCTGAAAAAAAACTCCAAACCCAACAAAACACAAACAAAATGGAGAAGAAATTTTACATAGTACTAGTTACATTAGTCCAGCTTCAGCTTTGCATTCACCAGCTCTGCACAGTAGCAGATAGGAAATGCACCTTTAATGAAAACTAGTAAACTTTTCATCCTGAAATTAATTTTAAAAGTTGTCAAGGACAAAATCAATGATCTACAGCCAGCTGTGTGTTAGCTAAAAAAGAAGTTTATAGACCCTGTGCTCAAAGACAAGAAAGCTGCATCTACATCTCACATGGAGCATAAGTACTGTTCTAACACACCATGGTGCTGTGTCAGAATAAGGGCTGTTTCCCCCAAATGTACATACTTGTACAAACATTCCTGGTATAAGAAAATGCAATGTGCAGTGGTCAGTTCACCACAGACATAGTACTCAGCATATTTGTTTTGAAAGCAAAGTTAAATTCTAGTGGTTTCCAGCCTTATTTAACAATGTTGTTCTAAACTGTTCAGAGAAAATAACATTCTAATCTCATGAACTCTGTTCAGTTAATATGACTAATCTTGCTAATATTCATCCTCAGCGCACCATTCACCCAAACTGAAATACTGCATAAGACTTCTGCATATTCTGTAATGGCTTGATACTCCATTACTTTACAACAATATGAAAACAAGCTATGAGAAAATACAGTCCTTGAGTTTGCCTCTCTTTATTGAAAACCCCAATGTAAGTTGCCAACACATGTTCATGTATAAATTGTAACAGTAGCAGCAAATGCTTCATCTACTTACAAATGCCAGTTGCACATCTTCTCTAGGACATTCAAAAGAGAACATGCATTGAATGACCTGGAAGAACAGCTCTCCTTAATGCACAGTATTCAAGCCCTTGCAGATTTCTGTGGGAGTAGGCAGCAAGTGAAATTGTTTCCATGTAAAATAAAGTCTTAGAGGTTTTCCTATGAGAAGTCAGGGGCCTTTATGTTAACAAGCACACCATGACTGAAGATAGCACTTACCATGTTAACAAATAACTACTCACTCATTTCACTGCAAGAATTGTATCTGAAAAGATATCCCAAGAGTCTAGAAATCTTCAGGTGGACGTAGGAGTCTGTTTCACACTAAAAAAATAAATTAGGTAAGGGATTGGAAGAAGGACGGCTCCCTACAAGATATGGCATCTACTCTTGGGTGAACATTAGTTTTTATGTGTGTCTATTTCTGTTCTCATTTCCATTTGTTTATTCTATCCAGACTACACTATTCTATCCAGATTATGGATTATTCTATCCTGTTTATTCTATCCAGATTATGGCCAGAAATTTTCCTCAATATATGTTTTAAGTAGTAGGTCTGAAAACTCAATTGTCAGTGTCAAAGGCTTAATTTAATATATATAATAAAATACCAGCCTCATATTTAAGTGCAATATATTGGTAATTTACTGTACTTTTAATGCTGAAGTGACTCTTGAGGATCTCTCAGGCAAGAAACCCTATAACACCAAAAGTGGAAGACCAGTTAACAAATCTACAGCCTCATTTCTCTATGAAGTGGCAGAAATAGTCACCATGACTTGGTCTGCATGTAGAAGAGCATATGCTTGTGGCAGCTGTTTCAGTGTCTCTTGGGGAACCCTTCATCCAGCCAGTTTTATCTCTTCCTAGCTGTACTCCCAGACAAGCATCCTTTATAAAATTGCATGTTGTATGTGCAGCGTAATGCAAATATTTAATCTTTCTTTGGAGTAAATGGGGTTTTTTTAAGTAATCAAGCAACATATGCCCAAATATACTTTACATGTTTACAGTTAAGCATATGCTCAAGGACCTTGAAAAATAATATCGGTCATTCTACGAAGGCAGAAGCAATATTAGATAACAGATGTCAAAGGAAAAAAAAGCATTCAAACTGGACATGCCATACTAAACGTCATTATATGTATTGTTTTCCTATACCAAGTTTTTTTAAGCATTTCCTCTCAAAAATTATTGTGAATGGAAACAATCAAAGTCTGGGTTCTACAGACACTTGAATATTTCTGTTATCATGTTAAATAAATGAAAGGTGCTTGAATGCTATATTTTCTCTTAATACTATAACTCATTCTTTAACCATGGGAGGTCTTTCCAATATCTAAGTATAATTTGTTTTTAACAGCTTGAGACTTTTTCTTCCCCTTTGTGATTTTTCTTTATACGTATTATTATTATTTGATTTATATAGCAATGCTCCCTATGTGCTCATAGTGCTTCAAGAAATTCAACAGAGTCAAACTAAAAGGCGAGAATCTTCAATTATTCGTAAAAGAGAAATCTCTTAATACAGTCTCTAGAAAGGGAAATGAATAGCAGCAGGATTCCCTTGGACGTAGATTTTTGAGGCAAAGGTCAAAAATGTTTTCATTCGCAGAATTCTTGATCATCAAATCTCACTGAGAGCAATGTGAAATGCAAGAATTCAGCACAATAAAAATCTACATCATATATGTGCCAATAATCAGAAATGAGAGGAGGTGAAAAATTCTATCAAAGTATAGATAATACAAGAAAAAAAAAAAAAATCAGTGCAGAACAAATGAACCCCTCAAAACAGTAGAGAACATACACAACCAATGTCCTGAAAACCAAAGGTGCTGAGACCTGAATGGATGAAGGGTTTGGTTCAAATGCAAGTGTCACTTTCAAGAATATCTTTTGGGGGGGCGAATAAGAAAAAAAAAAGTAATTCTAGTCTCTTGCTAGTCCAAGAGGTAAACAACATTAATTTGGGGCCAAAAAGAGAATTTAGGACTTTCACACAGAAATATCTCCCTCCTCCTTAAGTTCCATGTTGTTTTCAATGATAAAACAACATTTAAAATAGCATATTTCCAAATGAATTTGAAATGAAAACAAGAAATCTTTTAGATTTCTTAATTAAAAAAGGCTGATGTTATTATAAATGCAGTACTGATTTGTCAATATGTCCTCTTAACTTAAAATATATTTTCCAAAAATTTCATGATGGAATCTTCAGTTCAAAAGTAATCTGAAAGTAGATACCACTAATGAAACTACCAACTTCAAGGAGATAATATCTCATTTTTACTGTGATGCATAAAAGCCATGTCATCTGGCCTGATAAACCACATCCTCACCACTTTTGACAACACACCAATTAGTTAACCAATTTATGTATTTGTTTTGTGTGAATCCTGACCTGTCTTGTGCCTCATTCCTGCCTTTAGCATATGTTTGGCTGTCCTGTTCTGTTCCAATCTTAACTCATAAATGTGTCCTGTTTTCAAATACTGGTTATAATGGGATCTGGGTCAGACATAGTGGCTTTTATGCCACGAGTATAAAGATAAAAATAATCATTAATTATAGCTTTAATGAATACATTTATTTGATATGCAAATCTTGGCAAGATGGTATACTGTGAATTATTTTTATTTCTCTGTTAACTGTTTTGATCTCTACTAAGTCTATGTGCTTTATCTACATAAGTAGTAATCCTGGAGCAGATTTTAAATGCCTAGCTTTCTAAGACAAGGTTATGAAATTTTGCATTCCTATAATGTATGCTCTTCTTTCCTTTTTGTTTAAAAAAGAAGAGCTGAACCATGAAGTCCTGACTGTGATAAATGTTCCATGAGAATCAACACAAAAAAAACCCAAACCAAAACAAACTCTTAGTAAGAGAGCTATGGAGACAAATAACAAGTAATGCCCGTTTGTCTTGACAGCAGGATAGCACAACATTAAACACATATTTGATATGTAAAACAGGAACTCCCAACGATATGTTTTTGCATGGCCTGAAGCATATTCTGTTCATCTCATCAAAACATTTTAAATACACATTAAATTCTAACTTGAAATATTTTTCATCCACTTGGAATTTCTTGATACAAATTTTCTGTTTCAGCCAGGGTTCTGATGAACCCATTCTGTTCCATCATATACAAACTGGTGGCTTTTTATTATGCAGCAGATACTGAATATGAATACTTGGTGAATGTGTCTGAAGAGCTCTCAGAAATGTAAGGTATACTCTGTTAGTTTTTTAAGAGTGTTTCCCAGAAATAGCTATTTTCTTGATTGTCCAAATTTTTTGATCTTATTCTTTTCTATTTTTTAAGAAAAGAGTATAAGGTTCCTCTTTCTGTAACTTTAAAATAGCCAGGAACACAGTTTTAAATTAAAAGTATTGTGCTTAACTAGGTAGTGGGAGTGGACAGCAGAGCAGGCAGATCACAAAGAAAACCTATTCTGTCTTCCTATTTGCCTTGTTTCCCTTCAAAAGTTGGAGAAGCAGACAGACTACCTTTGATGATTTGAAATTTTCTGGCTCACATAGTTTTCTCTCTGAACAGTTGAAATGCACACAGCTTTCATTGAAGTGGCTATCTACTTTAAGTATTCCAGTAATAAGGTTATTGGCTGGATTTTAATTTACTTGTCAGTAGTAACATTCCCATGATGGGACAGATGCACAAATGATGAGCATAAACTGTTCTCTACCAAAGCCTACGCAGAGCTTTATAATAAGCAGGGTGCCAGCTGAGTCACTGATGCATATTCTCATTGTGTACCAAAAACCTCAACTACAACTGCAACTGATAACTTACAATGCAATCCTTATAACAGGAATAAGCCAGGCCACAAGGGAAGAGGAATGGTGAACAGGGAACCATTGACAGATCTGTTTGGTCACCTCAAGGGAAGAGAGGAGCCCTTACTGTGTGGGAGAGAAAGCAACATCTGTCAGGAGGAACTGGAAGGGATTGTTTTAATTCAAGATAAATTTGTGCCCCAAACAGTGTTTTGGGGTTATCCAACAACCCTGACTAAAGTTATACTTGTGTGTATGGCTCTCAGCTCCACTAAGCTCAGCCCAGCCTGGATCTTTAGTTGGTAATCAAACTGTAATTTTTGCAAGC
The DNA here is from genome assembly GCF_965178545.1 of Coloeus monedula. Taxonomy (NCBI): domain Eukaryota; kingdom Metazoa; phylum Chordata; class Aves; order Passeriformes; family Corvidae; genus Coloeus; species Coloeus monedula. The sequence goes on from NC_138781.1 coordinate 104,672,712, forward strand.
CTCACTTTCATTCCCTTTAGATACAAGTCTACTGAGAAGCACTTTATTAAAATCACCATGCTCTTTTAACAATTTGAAAATATTTCAGTAATAACCAAATTATCCCAACTTTTTCCCCTAATTTATATTCTTCTATAAATTACCAATATTTCATGCTGCTACATACAAAATCAATCAAAAATATGAAACAAAGGTCTCTGTCGGATGTAGAACTGCACTGACAACCAGTTGTGTCTAGGTACATTGAGTACAGGGAGTGTAGTTGCTAACAGCAGCTGAGCTGAGGTTGAGCTTTCCTCTTCCTGTGTTGAGTGTGTCCCCCACTTTTAAATCACGTATAATAGCATATTTTTCACCCATAGCTATTACTGCTGCAGGTAATTCAATTTCTTCTATGCAATATAATTATCACTGGAGGAAACAAGAGGGGAAAGGTACCTTTCTATTTAATTTTCTATGGCTTCCTCATCCAGAACATGCTCCTTCCCACCCCCTAAGCACAATGTTGTACATTGTATTTTGTGCCACCACACTGGTCACAGGACACAATAAGGCTCATTTTTTCATACCTCTCTCTTCTGTAATCATGGTATATAAATCACAGCAGAGCTGCTAACAGCGTGTGACTGACAATCTTATTTGATAGACAATCTGTGATCCTTTCAGCCTTTTACTAATAAGCTCATTAGGATAGAAGAGCTGAAAATACTTTCTAAGGTATAGCAATGAACCTCAGCAAATTCAGTGCATGTCTGACCATTCAAACTTTAGAGAATCAATCTTTCTTCAATCAAAACTTTGTCAGGTTCTGCTGAATGTCTTCTGAAGGTTACCCTGTTTTGGTTTGTTTTTTTTTTTTCTTTTCTTCTCTCACTCTCTTTGGTTCTTGAGGGTTTATGAGGGTTTTTTGGGGGGGGAGGGGCGGGGGGGGTTCTTTTGGGGTTTTTTTCTTTTTTTGTATTATGGGTTCCTTCACAAACTCTAAAATCCTTACAAAGTAATGTAGGTCAAGGTGAAATGGTTCTCAATATATTTTCTTTTTTATTTTCCAGGTTTAGTTTTGGAAAACCTTTTAGAAGATTTTTGCTGCTTTTTAAGGTATGACCTTATTTTCGATGAACTTTTGAAAATCATTAATTTTAAGAAAAGTCTTAAAATACCTGCAGCCTAGTGACATTGGCATTTAGACTGAGGTTTCCAAAATGCAAATGGAAAACTACTTGAACAGTGACTGAATAAGCTACTTCATAGTTCCTCTTCATATTCTCAGTGTGGTCAGACATGCATTGAATAAAAATCCTATTTGACACACAAGCACATTTTGAGGCCTTGAAGTTAAGTTGAAAAAAAATTACTCTAAAAATAGCTCTGAGATAATAAGTGCTTCTGAAGAATTCTGTCTGTCATAAGAAGAAAAGGAAGTCAGCACATCAATACTGTTGTAAATATTTCAAAGGTGATCTCTTTCTGGATTAATCAGTATAGTAAACGACCAGCATGACTGAAAACTTACTGACTGAGCAATACTTATGTGACAGAAACTGAAAAAATATTCCAGGAAAAGGGGCAGGCTAGTTTGTAAGTAGATGTCTTCCTGTGCCAAAGGGAACCATATTGTTTAGCTGTATGGAGAAACTGCAGCTCATGGGATTACAGTGTCTATTTCTTGTGCTAAACAGCTGTGGTCATGCTTCTTCATGTGGCTGAAAACTGTCTTACTAGGTCATGAACTACACCAAATATTTTGTTGCTGTTAGCCAAAAAAGCTGTCTATAGGTGTGGACCTCCTGTTCAAAAAATCCAAATCAGCATAAAGGACTTGCAAAACTCTGTGCTTTTCTTCACTATATTTTAGATCCATTTTTTAAATTTAATCTTTGCATGATTCTCCTGTTTCATTGTCCTGGATTGTTTTGATCTTTGCCATCCTCCTTTTTTCTGCACTTTTAATTTTATTTTTTCCGTTCTATGGGTTCCATAAAAGTAAAACTTTCTCCTGGGGGAGGAGAATGTCTCCTCCTGGGTTTTCCTATTTATTCTACTGCTGATGTTCTGCACCCTGAGCTTTCCTCTTACTATAGACCCTTTCACTTCCCGTAGCCCCTTCAGGCTCCTGCTTGCATTAAACATCCCTTCACTCTTCTAAACCTCTTCCATCCAACACTGAAGTTCCTCGTCTTTCAACCACAAAGGGAGATACAGCTCAATGATGATTATGAGGAAAGAGAGAGAAGTTGCAGATTTTTTGTAAAAAAACTACAAAGTCATAGCAGGTTGATGTAAAGGAACAATAACATCAAGCATCAATAAGGAGCACTAACAAATCAGTGTAGATAGTGAAAGCAAAGAATTAGACAACTGTGTGCCTCAGGCAATACTTAAATATGCCAGCATTAGACTGAAACAACTTAATTGATGAGCAGGTTGTCTATGTCATTCCTTTTTCTTCTTTCTTTTTTCCCCCCTTTTTTTTCAAATTCCTTCCCCCATTTATCTTTCAGACATTTCCCCCTTCAGAGGAAACTATGATAAGGGTCAATATCACAAAATGCTGTTTATTTCAACTATGTCACCAGAAAACCATTACCTCATTCCTTGAGGTAAAGGATAAGATAAAGATGACCTACTATGGCATCAAATTTGAGATAGTTTGAGGCTGGGCACAGAGGTCCAGGGGAGAAATGCAGAAGTCCTTTACTGTTGTGGTCACCCAAACCCTGACAGCAGAATTGTCCACATAAATCACCTTAGGCAGCTACATCTATTCTGATCTCATTACTACCCTCTTTCCATGGAATACTTTGGTTAGTTTGGAGATATGGCCTCCACATCTCCTGGGCTCTGTTTCTGCCTGATGGGCCTTTAATTCCTATTGGCACAGTGGCCCAGTTTCAGCATGGTCACCGCATATGTCAGACACGTTATTCTTTAGTCAGGCATCCAGAGATGGGTGGATCTAGTTGTTCCTGGAACATGATTAACCACTGCCTGTGCAAGAATAAGTGCTGTCCTCATTCTTTCCTTTGCACTTTCACTTATGTCAAGGGGGAAGCTGCTCAAAAATACTCACTTCCTCACATCACTCAATCAATCAGCTGTGCAGTCCAAGGCAATCGCCTGATTCCTTGTTGCCAAAGGGTAAGATTCAGACTATACACTTTGGTGGAAAATGAAAAAGTCAGGAAACAGGCTAAAATGTTCATGTTCTGTGCAAAGAGAGGAACTTACTTTTAGGACAATTCTCCAGAGAACATGAAGTTCTGGAAAGCCTGCAGGCAACCACTAAGTATCACCAGCTCAAATGCTGTGCTCAAGACAAAAAAATAAGGGTGTACAGAGCCTTAGCCATCAGCATTAGTATCCTGGAGCAACTTCACCTATCCCCTTATCACACAGGATTCCACACAGCATCTCTGAATTGCTAAATTACTGTGTTCTTTACTTTCACACTGCTTTACACCTAAGTTGGAGCAGCCTGCCTAGGCTGTCTAGGGTATTACTCTAAACGATCACTGGATCAGTTCACTGTAAGGTAAGGATAAAGGGATTCTCATCAATACGTCAGTAAAAGTTTACATGTTTTCAGAAACTGCCTTAGATGCAAGACATCCTCCTTGTGTGATTGTTGCAGTGGATGTGCAAATTATTTGTTAGAGCTATAAAACCAATTTACGAAATGACTCCTGGTAAGTAAATAAGAAGGGCAGCTGCTAGAAAAGAAGAGAATGTAACCTGTTCCCAGCCCAGTCAAGCTCTTACTTATAAGAAGTTATCGCTCTTGCTCGGTGCATGAAATTGTTTATAATTGTGCCTCATTTTCATTCTTATTTTGAAGCCTGCAAGTGAGGGACATTTAATTTTTGTTAATTACTAGTAAAGAATATTCCCTTGATATGAAGATATTATACTGTGCCCTGTTTTGCCAAAATGTAAATGGAACTTAATTTTAAAATCTCTAATTAATCACATAGTTTTAGAATTCAGTTGTGCATTTCCTTTAAACTTGCAATCTTATCATTAGTATATAAAGCTAATTATGGTTACCTAAAATCTAGATATTGTAATCGGATGCACAAAGTGCAAACAAGTTACTGATAAAATATTTTACAGGTCACACAAAACCAATCTCATGCCAATTAATTAAAGCTCACAAATTGCAGGCAGAGGAAATAACTCAATATTAATAATAAAAAAGGAACAAAGACAAGAAACACAAATAAACAGCAGGATCTATTACTGTATTGTGTCTCACTGAGACAAAGACTAAAACAGTTGAAACAGTCAGTTCGCCTCCAAATGTTAATGTACACCAAACAGAAGATACAATACCACTGCTGACAGCAGTAAAGAAACCCCTAACCTGACTGATGACTACTGAGATTCTTAACAGTTTGAAATGGTACTTTCCTTTTCTGATGAATGACCCAGAAATTAAAGAAGAGATGGTCCTACTCCCATCCAATGTCATGGCAGAAGTGTCTGCAGAATGAAGAAGTTGTGCAGGAAAGCAAGAAGTCATTAAGGAAAACTTTTATCCCTGCAAGTCACAGCACATGTGGGTCTGGACATGAAAGAAGCTAGTTGAAATTCTGTGGATCAAAAGAAGCAGGAACAACATGGTGATATTGGGATGTGCTTCTACTCGCTGTCTGATCCAGAAGAAGAAGTAGAGGAGGCCTTTTACAAACTACTGGAGTGAATTTCTCATTCACAGTCCCAGTGAGTATAGATTGGAAAGAAATAAACACAGGTTGTATGCTGGCCTGCATCTGACTGGATGGAAAACAGATTAATAGAAAAAGGTCTGCTATCCTGGTGAACTACAAGTTGACTGTGAGTCAGCAATGTGTAGCAATGTGTCCTGCAGAAAAGATGACCAACAGTTTATTGAACTGCGTTAGAAAAGGCATTGCCAGCAAGTTGAAAGAGGTTATCCTTCCCCTCTACTCAGACCTAGGGAGACCCATCTGCAGTGTTGGGTCCAGTTCTTGTCTCCCCAGTACAAAAGACAGAGAGATACATGCAAATACTGGAGCAAATCCAACAAAACGGGCCATGAAGCTGATCAAGACCTTGGAGCATCAGTCATATGAGAGTCTGAGAGAATCAGGACTGTTCATCCTAGAGAAGAGAAAGCTCAGGGAATCTTACCAATGTATTTATATAAAATATACAAAGTATAAATAACTACCAGGAGAAAATTAGTAAGAGGCATTCAGACTATTGAGTGGTGTGCATTGAAAAGACAAATGGCAAGGGGCATAATTTGCAATACAAAAAAAAATTCACTTAAATATAAGAGACAACTGTTTTACTTTGGGAGTGGTCAAACTCTAGAACAGGTTGTCATTTCAAGTTGTGGAGCTTCCATCCATGGATATTTAAAACTCAGTACTGGACGCAGTACTGGGCAAACTGCTTTAGCTGATCCTACTTGAGCAGCACCATTGTGCTAAGCAGTCCCCAAAGGTACCTTCCAGCCTCAACATTTCTGTGCTTGTAATTCTATGATGAGAACTAAACCAGGAAACCATTGTGTCATCTAGATTATGTCTTAGTTTCATACTGAGTTTGCAGTATACATCAAGAACACATATTTGCTTTCATTAGCAAAGCTACTTTTTCAAGTTTGGAGAAAAGTTTGCAAAATGCAACTAATTTGTATTCCTACAGCAATGGAACTGATCATGTTAATAACAGTCTCAAGCCTGAAACTACTACCAATAGTGCAAATGAGCTACTAAAAATTAGACAAAAATGGATAACTGTCACTTGTAGGAATGCAGACCAGGTTTACACATTCACAACACACAATGAAACCGCACAAATTTATGTAAACAACACATTCCTAGTTGGGCCATCTGGTCTGTATCTGCTGCCTCCGTGTTTGCTGACATGGGGTACCAGCACATGGAAGACTGGCTGATATTTATAAAATATTTTTATCAAGTACAATCCTGCTATAATTAGAGCAACACGTACATAGAGATAAATCAGAATCAACACAGGCATTTCCTAATATTCACATCCTAATTATTGGAAATCTGATTTCATTGTTTTTGAATAGATAGGCATGGATATTTTCCTATTTCAAACAGATTAATTTCACATTGTATTTTTCACATTGTATAATATGCACCTGTGCATTTTATTCTTTATGGATTTTTTTATAATAATATTGGATGGGATGTTTCAGAAGAATAATGAGAAATTTTTATCAGTAAAATTGAGATTAATTTCCGTATCTATAAACAGGTGTTTTCAAAAGTCAGATACAAGTTCTCAAAATGCAAAGTCATCTATAGAATAGAAATGCTTCTGAGAAAAAGAAGCAGCAACATAGCCATTACAAAGAATCACTGACAGTATAATCAGCACCTTGTGGAAATGATAAAGGCATATGGGATTCCATCAGACAAGAAAAAGATCAGAGTTCTCTCCAGCTCTAATAATTCACACCACAGAAACCGACGTATGACTGATGCCACAACATGGTAAGATAATAAATTTGGATTTTGTCTCAATAGGTGTTGGGTTTTTTTACCCCAGTAACAACCAAAGTTTCTGAGATTAGTATATATATGCTAAAAACTGATTGGTGCAGTAACTCGGCTCCAAAAGTACATCCATCTATAAATATTTTTAAAATAAAAAAAAACCTGACGCAAACAGAAAACATCTATTAAGATATGAAGGGTGCTTGATTCTGAATGAAGGAATTCATAGAGAAGAGCATTTCAAAAAAGGAATAGAAATTTAAGCACTGCCAAATGTAGGGACCAACAACGTGATAAGATCATTATTTTTTATAAGAGGACAAGCACTTTGATCTTATTTTACATCTGCCTATAACACCATTTTTATTAACAGTTAGAAGAAAAATTTGGCTTGGTTGACCCACAAAAATATCTGATTTCAAGACATGGCAGATTTAGTAGCACACTTGAATGGGTCAGTGTTTTTTAGGATTGTTAGTCTGAATCAAACATCCCAATTTGATCTGCTTTAAGTCAGTCCTTATTTAACTTAGTGGAACGACACCCATGTCCCCATAAGCTACCTCTAAATACTCTCTTATGTATTTCAAAGATGTTTGGGGGACAAAACTGTCAGGGTCCTTTGTGTTGATATTATCTTACTCATTTTTTTGTTTTGTTTTGTTTTGTAAATACTCTATTCAACACACTGAAGAAATAAGAAAAAAGCACAAAATCAGTATATGTAGCAATAATAGTGAGTTAATTTCCTGCTAGTTCAAGTCTAATGGACTCATCTGAAGTATCACATCAGGGAAATAGACTCATCTCTTTACAATCTGCAATCCCTGGCCAAGGGATTTACTTTTCTAAAATAATCTCATTGAAATAAAAGACTGCAGTAATGTTTTAAATGATGCACAAATAAAAGAAGCCCAGAGTTCACGTGGCATCACTAGTACTCTTTGTCTCAATGGAATCCCCTATGCCCAGGTGTTGTTGCAGCCCCAGTAACTCTTCTGGCATTGCCAGTTTTCTGAGTTCATGAAAAGTGAAAACACAAGGGGATGAGTCAGGAACACAGGGACAGCCCTGCTCTGAATTGTGCTTTAGCTGCCTTAAATGACAGCCATAAAAATTTACAAGCAGTTTAGCACTGTCAGTGTGGGATTTGGGCAGCAGGTTTAGTTTACTGATGACAAATATAGTATTTGAGTCGGAACCATTTATCCTGGGATAGAACACAATGTAAAAGGTTGTTGACTAGAAATCCTGAATAATTCATTGCCTGTGCTTTCTTTCCAGTAAGCCAGTATGTTCCGTTTTAGATCAAACTTCCTCGTATGGCAGGATGTTGTCATCTAGGATGATTGGAAATTTTTTTTGCTACTCTCTTAGTTTGAATTGAGTTCTAAAGAGGAGTTCAGAGGGGCAGAGCTAACAGGGATACTCTCTGATAATGATCCTAGCAGTGTGAAATTCACATACATGGCCAAAGAAAAGAAATAAGCCTTGTTTTATGGCAAAGTAAAGAGACTAAAAATGCTTTGTGGTTTATCTGTTTTCATTGCAGGCCTCATGAGGAAGAAATCATGTTGTGTGAATGGGACACAGCTCAGATGCTGTGGGGGGTCTTCATCCTGGAGCAGTTACCCCTCTTTGTACCCAACCAATATATTTCAGTGTGGATCTATCACAGGCATAGCCCAAAATGTGGTCATTTTTGAAAGACAGAAGCAATTTGCTAGTACTACAAATATTCAGACTAGATATTTGCAACAAGAAAAAAGGTGTGTTTCTTATAAAATACAGTGACGATGTTTTTATTTTCTTGACTTGCAGAACAACCTTGCCATTCAACAACAGTATTAACAAAATAATTCAACAGGACTAAAGAAGCATAAGTATTCAGTCAATGCAAAGCTATCTTTCTATTCCTTTTCCTGTAAATTAATTCCAAGAAAAATGTGATTATTTTTAAGTTTCTCTAGCTGACAAAGCAGGCTAACATAACATCCAACATAAAAGTAATATAAAAATGTTGTCTTTACATTTCATGATCCCTAAATTTCTGACCTTTTCACAGGAAGTTACTATAATAAATACATATTTTCTGAGCACGCTTTTTGCAGGGTGGGCTTTTAACTTTTCTAAAATCAAGTAGCTACCTCTTTGAAGTAGCTATTTTACAACAGCTGCTGCTGACTGCAGTACCTCTTGTTTTAGCTGGAAAGAATATCTAAGTTAATAATATGCTTTATTTTCTCTCAATCTTTTTTGACTTCATTTATTTTGATGAAACAACAGCTATAGTTCTATACGCTGATATCTCAGCATTTCAGTGTTTCCAATAGCTGTAGCTGAAAAGTTAACAATATTTAGGGATGCTTTTCTTTGAGATTACCTTTCCATTGAGAGGCTTAAATTAATATATGTTTTGAATTTTCAGATGTTAATTTTAGTACTGCGCTTGACCAAAGAAAATCAGTAAGCTTTAATATCTGCCTCGAGACAACATAGCTGCTATAAAATATTGTTGCCTCACATGCTGCATGGCTCAGATATTTACACAGTAAAGTTGTGCACCTGCTTAAGCAAAACAACTATATGGAAGAATGTCATCACCTAAAATTATGCCTGGACTTGTTTTTTTCACAGGTTGCATTCAAAATAATATTGTGAAGGAGGTCCAGGAGGCTGACATTGCTGAGGATGCTCTCTAAAGGTGACACTGCACACAAATTTTAAAGGAAATTTAGAAGGCTCATCTACTGAAAAGTAGAAAAGCTTTAATTTACTTTCTAAAAATATCAGTAGTTAATTCCTTCTAAGATTCAACCTAACATTTCAATTACTCTAAAAGCTTAAGAACTTTAACCAAATAGCATACCAGTAATTCACAGGGATAGGCAGAATTTCTTGATTAAATCCCTTCTATAAGCCATTTTTAACCTACTAGAGGTAAAAAGAAATTATTGAAATTCTAGTCCTTACAAAAAAGTGAAAAATTATCCTTCTTAGTGTAATAAATACAAACTGAAGTAATTAGTATTTTCTTCTTTAAAAATAAAAGAAATATGATAGGTATAAGTAAAGACAGAGGATGCATATTCCACCACAGTGTGATAGCTGCCCGTTGGATATGGGAACCAAATGGGTGAACTATCTATCAGGCTGTGCCAATGGAAGAGATCAGACAGTAGATCTCCCAACCCTTACCACACCTTGTAGAGATGACAAGTGTGTGAGATTCCTGTGCAAGTGCTGGGGGAAGCATAATGCAATTAGCAGACATCCATAAAACACTCCAACGAAAGCCCCATTCTGCCCTTTCACACCTGTTGGACACAGTTACGCTGAAACTCATCTGCCACCAGAGTGCTGATCAAGCACACTGCCAAGGCTTAGAAAATGTGTTTCAGTTATCTCCACATAAGTGGTGAAACCAAACAAATGAGAGGAAGGCATCTGTGAAATATTCAGCATCTGCCACCTTCCAGAACAACTGGTTGTTTTAAATTTTTGATAGACTTACTTTTTGCCCAGATAATGATGTAGGAAAGTTTACCATGTATGAAAACATTTACCAGAGCATTGTGAATCTCTGAAGAATAAATAGAGCTATTTCTATGAGCCACAGTTTTGCAAGTAAATGAATATGAATGATAGCTTTCAAAATCACTCAGGTAATACAGCATTTCAGTCTCCATTCTAAAGATGGCATGTGATCCCTAACCTACATATATTTTCTTCTAGTCACTGAATTCCATAACAAAGTCACGGAATAAAAGTCTGCCACTAGCTAGGTCAGAATAAAAAGTGCTTCTGCAAGATGCCTAACCCTTCAGGAGTTTCTGGTGGCCAGCATGCTGTGCAAAGTGCAACATGACTAAGCCTGTCCCTCCTGGGCAAAATAGTCAGTTGAAGATGAGTGACTAAAATGGAAAGAAAAATTGTTCTCATTTATTCTTAAAACACCTCTGTGTATGTCCCTTATTTTTGACCTTGAATGTTTGTATTTATGTTTGCTTTCTATATCTTTCCATATTCTATATACTGTACCCTGTTTATAAGTTTTTATACAACATCCTGCGCAGAAAACATCTTTAGTGAGGCTTTTAGGAAAATACTGAAGCTGAAATTTGTTATATTCTTGTCTCCAGGTTGAAAACTGGATATATTTAGACTTGTTTGTAAGTCATATATGACATATTTGTCGTTTTACAGCAACCATCATTTCAGACACTATTTGGAAGAAGAAATATGACCTTTCTTTTTCAAGCTAGAAAGGCAGTTCCTACAGATGGGAGTTGGAACAAACTAATATCTTCTGTATTTTGGGCATAGAGAGGCACGTTAGACTTTTAGCCATGAAAGAAAAATCATAGTCAGAATGGAAAGTGGCAACAAAGAAGATGTTTACTACTGCTCAGAAAACAAGATGAAGAAAGTTTCCTAGAGAAACTGGATAAAACCCTGCCTTCATTACTATCAGTACAAAAATTCCCCTAGGCCATAATATACTTGGGATTTAATCTGTTGCCTCCTGCCCAAAACATCTCTTGGGTTCTCTCTGGTTGTGGTCTCAGAAGGTTCTGAAGTTATTTGTGTTATCTGTATCCTCAAATACTCTAAGAAAAGCATTTGGCTCATAATGAGCAAAATCTCAAAATTTTAGCCTATTGTGTACTTAAAACTTCACCTGGAGTGAACATCTGGGATTCTCAGCAACATTGTTTTAAAGATGTAGCAAAAGCCCCAAAGCCCAGAATTTCAAGCTCCCTGGTTCCCTTCCTTCACCCCTAGAAAAGCTCACTTGTTTATAGCATGGCAATTTTTAAGCCAGATTTTCTTTCTTTCTTACCGACTATCAAATAAAAAGGCATTGTAAATTTTATTGTAGTACTCCTAAACCTGACAGTGCAATATGTAAGGCACCCTCATAGTTCTCTACTTTATATATTATTTTTATGATGAGAATTAAGGGTTTTATGAGGCTGTAATTTCTGACATTACCATCTTATCCTAGGAAGTCAGTGTTATTCCCAATACACAGAAGAGAAGCTACAACTTTTCAAGGTCAACTGAATGTCTCAAATTAAGAAGGAGAAAAGTTAAAAAAAGTCTTTATTCTCTGCCCTAGCTGAAAAGCTTTTCACCAAAAAATTGCAAAACAATACATGCAAATTTGTCATGTATTTATGTGCTGTAATCCTAAAAGAGCAGCAATGCTATACCTGCATAGAGCCCCTCTGAAAAAACAGGTCAACAAAGTTAATCTGCTTTGAGTGGATGACAAAGACAGCCTTAAGGGAGAGAGGGTCACCCAAAGCACATGGTCCCCATGTATACAGAGTAGACAGTGTTCAGTAGACTGGAAATCTCGACCCATTCCCCTGGTGCTTGGATACAGTGCTTTAGCTCACAAAGCAATCTGTGTCCAAAATGTAATCTTCTCCTCACTTTTCCCTATGCTGCAAGATCCCCTATGAAAGCAGGTTCTCAATACAGAAATAAACTTCATGACAGAGAAATTGTTACTGTCAGCTAGTCTGACCTAATGACAGTGGCTTTACCAGAAAATTACCATCAGTTCTGAAGTCTCCTAAAGGTGCATAGCTTTTTCGTTTTGATTCATAGAACTCCTTTCATCCATTGTTTTGTATGTACTGCATGGCCAAACTGGTTAGATTGCAATACCTCTTACAATCAACACAACTTGTTTAATGTGTAATAAGATCTAGCAGAAATTGCTATTTCTTTTAAAGAACTCTGTATTTAAAAAAACATATGTCAGTCAAACAACCAAGCCCCAGGCTCTGATCACCAATTAATTCAATTTAAAAAAATAATAATTTGCACAACATGGAACTTGCACAACTCAACTGATTCCTTCAGTTACTCCAGGCTAAAATATCTTTAACCACAAAAAAACAAGTTGCAATAATGATGGGGTGTATACATGTATGCATAAATAGGACAGAAGTTGTAATCAGCACAGTTTTCTCTCTTAACCTTGTGTCGAAAAAAAAAATTGTATTACAATGAAAAAGATGATATTTCAATCAGCAGACTGATTCTGATACCTTTATTCACCTTGGCAGAATTAACTAAGGAAATGAATCCTTACTAATAAGGACTAATGCTGGCTTTGCTAAAGCAGTAATTTTCATTTGAGGAACACAAAAGGTTTAGTTCAACATCTACTAAAAGAAAATTCTTCAAAATTGCCAAAATCATGTCTGATGATTTCCAATATGTTTCTGTCTGTGCTGTGTTGATTTGATTTTGAAAGCATGCCAGTGCCTTTGAGGTAAATAACTTGAAAATCTTTTTCATAAAACTTGTATGAAAATCATTATTTCTTATATCTCAGGAGATTAGTGTAATTAATTTCTCAAATTTTCCCTAGAAATCTGTCTCTAATTTGTGATTCTGTTTTTTTCAAACAGCCAGAAAAACTAAAGCCAAGGAAGACAAGGGGGTGCTGACAACCTAACTAGTGTACTTCACCTTTGAGTTTTGACATGTACCACTTGCTCTTTTGGTGGCAGCTCTAATCTCTCTGGGCAAGGTCTCACACCTCCATTCTTCACAGAAGCCTGGTTTTGATTTTCTTCCAGTGGAAATGAATCCTGAGACAAATTTCTCTACTGCATACAAAGAAAAATGTAACACAGAAATGATCCAAACCATACTTCTACTTAGCATATAGACTTGCAAAAAGGAAATAGGTGATTTTTGCCCCTGATGGAGGAGCCCTGTGAGCTGCCTGACACACCCTGTCTGTGCTCCAGAGAACCATAGATAAAATGGTACACAGTAAAGTGATTCAGCCCAGTAGAAAAAAAGTAAAACCTTTTCTAACAGTGTGATTCAGTAAGGCAAGTTATAAAATGCTGCTTTTGGAAGAGGTGTTACCAAACAAAGCAATTGTAATACGAAACCCCTCCCACCACAGGTACTTTTGCCTGTAAATGAACATGTACAAGGCAAAACTTAAAGTAGGAGTTAAACATTGCTTTTCAATGGCAAAAACTTCTTGAAAACCTTATGTGTACCACTAACAGCAAAATTTATTACTGAAAATCCTAGGTGTAGAGTCCCAGGACTAACACCTCCCTTTTTTTTTTGCATCCCCATGGTTGCCAACCTAGAAATGAAAGCATCTGGTTGGTAGTCCTTCCAAAAGGTGTAGCTATTTTTGCTTGCAACATGTATTTTCTTCATTGTTCATGATATATTAAAAATCAGGTTTTGTGGACTTTAATACTGCAGGGAACTACTGTACTGACAGTGCTGGAGACTGTGATCCTATATTAATCTGATTTACATATTATGTAGTAGTACCACAGGGCTTTATGAAATACTTCAGAGAGGAGAAATTATGGGATATTCATGTCAGTGAATATTGAGTTTTTGATTCAGTTTTTTAACCTGAAACCTCAGTCACCTATGACGGTAACAGACCATCTACAACACAAAATCAGAGTTATTGCTGCAGTAAATATGACTCAGAGTTCTAATAATTTTAGTCAATATGTTTATGTTTTTTATTTTTACCTTGATAAATCTGTGTACAGTTTACCAAGGTCAGAAAACTGAACTGTTCAACCTAGCCATTTATGCTGTCTTGCTCGGTATTTTAATGAATGTATTATTACAAATTTTCTATTTAGCTGTCAGTAACACAGACTAATCAATTCCTCTCTAATAGTAAATGCACAGGTAAGCAGAGAGATGTAATGATTTTTTTTAAATTAAAAGTGTTTTTTTTTTTCTATTATTACTTCTTATAGTAAAAATAATCATCATCATCATCATCTTAAAATAACATTTCTGAAAGAGGGAAATTTTAGTGAACTTTAAAATCATTTTGGTTATTAAAAAATTCCTACTATATTTAAAATTGAGGTATTTGCAAATTATTTTAATTTGGCTAGCTGTTATAATTCATAAATGATCCTTCTTTTTCTGATGAGTATACAACAAATAATGAAAAATACTATCAACTAAAAAAACATTTTAGTAAACATTTTTTGTAATGTGACCCAAAAGGGAGAGATGTTTTACTCTTGTCTGAACTCATAAAATCTTTCATGTTATTAAGATATCTTTGGTATCTTTTTTTTTTTTTTCATTATGCTCCAGAATATAGTTTTTTCTTAAGTTATAAGATAATTATAAACATTGGCTATGTCAGTCTTAAATTTGAAGTAGAAGCTTGTAGATGTAATTGGAGCACCTGCTTTTATGACAAGTCTGTGAGTAACTGAATTGTTTGTGAGCAGACCCAGGATTTCTCACAGAGGCCTCATCTGCACCTGGCAGGCAGGGTGAACAATAAGGAACCTGGAGTTACACCGTGCAAAATTCAATATTCTGCCTTTCAGTTTACTCTTGGCACATCTGCCAGTGTAAAGCAATCTTAACATCAAAGTATTTTTCAGGTAGAACTGATATTTTTGATTGCATGTTTATTATACGACAAATTGAGAAACCGATCAGCCAAAACATTTGTGAATTACAGTTACCTTTTTTTTTCTATGATTGTTAAAGTGATAATGAAAGAAGCTTCAGAAAGTTCTGTAGCTTAATGTAAACATCTTCTAATTCATGGATATTCTTAATTTTAACTTAATTTATCTACATTTTCTCTAAAAAAATTTAAAATAAGGGAAGTCCATATTGAATGAAACTAAATATTCTAGTCTTTCAAAGCAATTTTTTTTTTGTCACAATATTTGTTGCTCCAGGATTGTGTGATTTATTTTTCAGTTTAGCTCATAAATAGGAAGTCTGCCACTGCAGCATTTATACATGATTTTTGTGATTAAACACCTCATCTGGCAGAGAAAAAGGTTTGTGAAATTCAGATTTTATTTTTGATGTTGATTTTTACAATTTATGTTCACAAAATATGGCCATAAAGAGTTACATTAATAAACTTAAACAATCCTCCCTGGAAAGAATTAATCAAAGCCTACTTTATAAGAAAATAAATTAATAAATTGGGTAGATGGCACTCAGAAAACACTGAACTGGCCAAGTAAGGGTAAATATACGGCTTTCATCTTGTTTCAGGTTACTGCTTGCCTGAATTTGAAGCTGTTTCTCTTTTAGTACAGGCTAAGTTCAAAATCTCTTATGGCAGAACAATGTCTATTTATTTTGATACTACATGGCATAAACCAATAAGAGTTCAGAGGCAGTGAAGGTTCAGATACAAATCAAGCAATCTCTGTGTCCTTGAGGTTAAATGCAGAATTCCTCTCTGTTCTTAATGGCTCATGGAGATGCCACATAGGAGAGGTGCAGCAGTTTCTCTTTTATATTGTTATATGAGTGCAATCCTCCTTGTGCTAAGTGCCATAGTTAATGGCCAACATTTATAACCAAACAGTTCGTTCTGCAGCTGGAGAAGTAAATCCAGCCAAAAGTAAAAAAAGCTGGATTTGTGTTGAGAGTGCTTATCCAAGCTTCACACTTCACTTGGAGAGGTCCCTAAATGAGAAGCTGCTCAGGTGCATATAAATATTTGCCTACAGCAGCTGCTTTTCACTCTCAGGGGTGTAAGGTATAACTTATGCTTCCCCACATGTAGTGCATGTCACTTTTTCAAGTGTGTTTATAGTATCCTAGAGGAAAGGCTTAAAAACCTGCAAACCTCAGACCCCACGAGTGCAGAAGTTTTAAAGGTTAAAACAATGCTTACGTGTGCAAAGCCAAGGCAAAGGAAAATAAGCTTATTTCCTGTTTCTTCCTGGGTGAGCACTCAGAGAGAGATCGCTATGACGTGGAAATAGACATCAGTGTGATGTTTTGTGGGCATTACAACAAAAGTAGGTGTGATACAGTAAGTTTCTCATATTTAGAAAATTCTCTGTGGAGAGCTTTTTAGTTCTGTCACAGAAACACATGACAGAAAAAATTTACTGGCTTTGGTTGTTCCTCCATTCTCTCTCACTGAAATACCTTTCATGCTGCTCATTCAAGAGATTCTCTGCTTTAATTTCGTAAGTCTTTTGATTGGTCTTTCTAAGGATAATATATAATATATATGTAATTTTACATTCTATGTGTTTCTGAAAAAGAAGTAATTTTGGTCATCTTCTCAAATAAATATTTGGGTTTTGACAGCAATTACGATGCTGTTACTGATTTCTTTGTTTTGGTATGTTTTTTGACAGTTTCAAACTCTGAGAATGTTTTTAATTAGAAAAAAATGAGGGAGTTTGGACACTGATATAAAAGAATTGCAAAATTCCAAAGTACCACTTGCTTGTAAAGAAATACAGCAAATGTGAACATGCATGAAAGTCAATCTCGAAACACAGATAAGCTTGTAGAACCCTCATTTTTCTGGGATAGAAACAGAAACACCCTGAGACCTATTTTAGGTAATTTGTTAAATGTTGTCACTTGTTCCAGCCATCCATAAAATTCCCACCCATATGTGAATCCTTACATATTAATCGGATTGAGTTATGCTGCCAGCTGTTACAACAGCCAGAAAAAACACCTGTCCCTTTTAATGACTACTATCAATAATCTTCCTTGCAGTGTTTCAACTAAAGTAAGAAAAGTAGGCTTTTTGTGGTATTTTCAATCTAGGTGAACCAGGAAGCAGAAGAAATCTTTGCAGGAACTTGTTCTCATGGGTCTTTTAGTTGAGATGCTACGACTAAATAGGGTCTGATAAGTTCCAAGCAATGAAACTCCAAACCTTTTGAGAATCATCCCTTGCTAATTATCATTCGGAGTGTTAAAACCTCTTCAGCTCACTCACCTCCGCTAAATTAAAATAAGAGGCAAGACCTGTACGAATGGATTGAGCAGAAGCTATTTCAGCTCTCAGCAGTTTTGGAGCTCTCTGTTCCCTGCTGTGATCATATAGGAGCAAGAGGAAGGTGTAGGCTGTTGTGAAGCTGCACTGATATTTTGTTATTTTTTCTTTAGACCTCATTTACTCCTGGAACATTCCTGTGTAAAACTACCACTTTCCATTCAACTGTTTCTTTCTGGTAGCACTTTGTCTTTTAGTGTTTCTCCAAGCCTGTTAATTTTGAACCTATCTGGACAGCCTGTTGGCTCCGCTAAGTAAACACTTCAGTGTGATTTGACAGCAGTGATATCTCTGCTTTTTTAAGACTTAAAGATCACACACAACATTACTTCATTCATGTAACTAAGAAATCAGGTAAATAACAACTATACCCTGGACTTTTTCCTACCAAAGAGGAGGAAGATAATAGTGACTGCAAACTTAATCACCTTAGATAATTTTCCACAATGATTTTTCCCTTTTATAGAATAAACTCTATTGAAACACATATGCTTCCTCTTCAAAAGAGACTCTAGCGCCCCTAGCTGTGGATTTCTCCTTTCTTAAGGGCCACTGCTCTCCTATCTCGTTTCTCTCACTAAACATGTTTGTGCATCCATATTGGGTCTGGCTGACATGGAATTAATTTTCCCCATAGCACCCCCTACAGTGCTGTGCTTTGTACTGGTAGCTGGAAGGATGTTGATAAGACACCAATATTTTGGCTACCATCAAGCAGTGCTGGAACACCATCAGCACTGACTCTCCAACATTACACATACACACACCAGCAGGCTGGGGGTGGGCAAGATCTTAGAAGCAGACAGGGCCAGGACAGCTGACTTAAATTGATCAAAGGGACATTCCGTACCATATGGAGTCTGCTCAGCAGTGAAAGCTAAGAGGAAGAAAGAGGAAGAAGGATTGGCATTAACTATTTAGGATGTTTGTCTTCAGGAGCAACTGCTACATGTACTGAAAACCAACAACCCAGGAAGTGGCTGGACCTCACCTGCTGATAAGAAGTAGAAAATAAGATCTTTTCCTTTGTTATTTTGCAGGGCCTTTTCTTTTGCTTTATGAAACAGCCTTTTCCTTGATCCACAAGTTTTTCTATTTTATTTTCTCCCCACCCCATCCTGTTGAAGAGGGGAGTGATACAGCAGCTCTGTGGCCATCTCATGTCCAGCCAAGGTCAACTCACCATATGGTCAAACTACACTCAGGTGATTTTCCCATCCATTTGATTCCAACTACAATATTGCTTCCTCTTCCATGTTGCATCTGCATGGTCAGCATAACCAATTCCCCGAAGAGATGCTGGTCTCTTATTGGGTCAGGAAATTTTTGCCTCACAATCAGATCATTCAAATATATTCTCCTGGAAGCAGGAACTCCTGTACAGGAGATAGAATGCATTAGGTAGCTGTCATAACCTGTTGTGTGTCCCTTTTGTCAGGATCCTTTTCTGCCTCACGAAATAAAAACAAGCCCAATAAATGGTTTTGTAAGAGTTAAGATTTTTTTTCTTTGAGACATCCAGTTCTCCTGAAAGTTTTAAAGCCTATTAATTAGCCATGGTATTTTGTTTCTTCACCACTAAGTTATCAGCTTTTACTGTCATTAACTATCAGCTCAGTACTGCTGTTTATGAAAATGTTTGGTTCATTTGCATATATTTTGAATAAATGTTTTCTCACACCAGAGAAATACATACTCAATTCTCTCTTGCCTTGGGCAGGCATTATCTCAGAAATGAAACAATTAAAAATGAACATATTTTCTAAGACTTTATTACAATACAGAAGGGCTTGCACTAAGGTATCTTTGTTATGTTCATCACAGTATTGCTGAACGGTGCTCACATCCCACATACTTAGAAAACTAAGCAAATAATTCACATTAGCACAGATGCAGAGAATTGCACAAAGGTCAATGTATATTTCAGTACTCAAAAATTTATATTTTACAACCCCCAGAAGGAACACATTTTTCTTCACTGGCAACTAATATCAATATTTATCTCAAAACATCATCAAAAGTGAAAAAGCAAGCACGATAACATTTATTAAGGAGTATGCTGGCATGAGTTTTCCGACAAGGGAGATGTTAGCTCCCAGAGGAGAAGCTAGAAGAATATGTACCAAGTAGTTTTCTGTAGTACAACATGTTAAGTGTTTTGTTGAATGATCTTTTTGCCCAAAGGCTGTGGCATACTTAGAAAAATACAATGGAAATCGACTCAGACCTGGTTTTTGACATCTATACCCACAGAAATTTCCTCCCTTTCCTGTTCTTTTTTCCTCAGCAAATACCATTTCTCTACCTGTCTTACCTTAACAGATGTTCTTAAGGTCATTGATTATAGTAAACAAGATTTCTTCTATAACTTTCCAGCAGAGTTCACAGAGATGTTAATTCTGAATTCGACTTACAATGTCAGTCACACGTTACTAAAAAGAATGTCTAAGAACATTGTTTTTTCAATGTTACTTTTTACAGGGAATCTGTAGAAGGGAATTTTAAAAAATCATTTTGCTTGGTTATGTTTCCATTTCTACAAACGTAGCATAATTATTCACCTCTTTCTCACTGAATTATAAAATCAAAGAATCATAGAACGGCTTGGGTTCAAAGGCACCTTGAAGATCATCTCATTCCAACCCGTCTGCCTTGGACTGCGTCACCTTTCGCTAGACCAGGCTGCTCAGAGCCCCATCCAGCATGGCCTTAAACATTTCCAGGGATGGGGCATCCACAGCTTCTCTAGGCAAACTGTTCCAGTGACTCACCACCCTGACAGCAAAGAATTTCTTCCTAATATCTAATCTAAACCTATCTCTTTCAGTTTGAAGCCATTCTCCCTTGTCCTGTAACTACATGTTCTTGTAAATAGTGCTTCTCTGGAAAGAACGAAGGACTGGAGCAGGACTTGCTCCCTTTTTATGAATTAAATGAAAAATTTTTCTATTATAGACACTTTCTCTTAGTATTTTTGTATTATAAATACATGCTTACAAAGGTAGGATGTTAATATATAAGGGTTATGAGACTATACTAAAACAAATCAACACCAGAGTTTCTAAAGCAAATATCAAAGCAGCCTCTTACCTTCAAAGTAGAATCTCACCAGCTGTAAAATTCCACCAAGAAAAATTTCAGTTTAAATATTACTTTCTGACCATATTCAAGCTACAATTTTATGACCTCTTTTGCAGCCAGTGAGGCTAAGAACACAAGGAATACAGTTCTGCCACAGAAAATGCTGCTGCTGAAGTAATGGGAAAATATATGAAAGAGAAATATTAGTTAATCAGTACTAGCCCACCATTCTTTCACATGCCCAGTGTGCAGTAGTAGAACAAGGGGAATCTTTTAAAATCAGCTTATGCCACAAAAATAAATGAAGATTTATATTATTTGATTTTTTAATTTCTTTATTATTTAGCTGGCAGAAGTGAAAATGCTACTGAAATTGACACCTATTTCAAGTCTCCGCTTTTACTTTATTATTTTAAATCCATATTCTCATTATTATATGTTAGTATTCTTGAGAGTGGGGAAAGAGAAATGGGAAAGAAAAATAGAAAAGGGAACAAGAGCTCATACTAAAACATATTTGCTTCATTATATAATGAAATAAAATATTGCATATATTCATTAGAAAAACACTCCACTCCTTTTTTACTGCTTTTCTATTATGAAAACTAGGTTGTTAGTGCTTGAGTCCAAGGACAAAACTATTATGTGCACTGTTCTCCATCCTCTGTGAATATTTCACCTGTCAATAAAATCCATCCAAGCCTCTTTTACAAAGAGCACATTCAGTATTAGAACTTCTTTAAAAACAATAAATCTTTAAAAATAAATTGTGATTAAAATTAGATCATTTTTGAAAAGAAAGAAATAATTTTATTTTGATTAGCCAGTAGATATTTTTAGGAAGACTGTATGCTTTCAGGGAGGGAAAATATGCTCTTTGTTTGTGCTAAGGTCTTCATTTTTGCTGAGTACAAACAAGTTGTTAAACAAAATAGTAAAAGTAAATTACAATTGGGACCATGCTGGGGAGAGGGAGCACTGATTTCTGCTGTTTTTAACCAAGAGCACACATGTAAATGTAATTTCTGAAATTTACTGTTATATTCTCCCAACCTTTTTTTGTGACAGGAGTTTGGCCAGCTCTTTTGTGCTGTTTTCATTTCATTATCCATCTGTACATGTTTTCAGGATCAAAACATTTCCTGTATTTCAGGACACTTATAATTTCCAAATTGGCATTACATTAATCTTTAATAGATGAAGAGTCCACCACTCACCCACAAAATAACATAAAGGTACAATACCTACCTATGCTGCCTATCCTGAATGAATATCTATCTCACTGCAACAGCAACATACCTGTATCAATGACTTTAAAAATGGCTATTAATTCATATTGCTTTCAGTTAGGGGACTCTGGTGATGTTTTTGTTGCTTTTTCAAGCTCATGAAATTTTTGAAAATAGAATTTGAAATCTTTCAAATAATAAAGTAGTAATGATGTATTTGGGTAGATATTTGTGGGGTTTTGTCTCTGACAGAGAGCATGCAGCAAAACTAAGATGAAAGGTATTATCTGGTGCCACTCTACATTAAGACAGGAAAAAAAATCAGTGAAAGAGTGGACCCTGAGTCTACTTCAGGAAAAATAACGTGATGAATAATTCAGCTGAGAAACCTGCAAGTCTCCATATGGTACTGTTGGAAGCACAATGATAAGCTGCTTTGCTTGCTCCTCAGAAACTGATATGAAAAGAGGTGATATTGGGATTTTGGAAAGAAATAGAAAGCATGAGGGGAAGTTCCATCTTTTAATTTGAAGGGCAGTGTTCAGAAGCAGCATTTCTGACTTAAGTTGCTTTGGGTGCCTTTCTCTGAGACAGCTAGCCTTTTTTCAAGTATCCAAACATATTATACCGTATAAAAATGCAACTCAATTGCTGACATCTCAGACTTCTTTTGCTTCTGTAAGTCAGTTGTGTGTGAGGTAGGGGAGAGGGGAAGGCTGTTGAGGCTGTTGTTGCAGATGTTGCTTTTCTTATGTTGAAACTGCATAACAGTAATTGCTTTTCCTTTGTAGTGAAAAAAAAAAAAAAGAAGAAGAAATGAAACAGTACCCCCACCAAGCCAAAAAGCAGATAGATACTACTGAAGTGATATTTACATTTGAATGAATATAAGAGCGTAACATTTTTTTAGTTGGAGAGGTTTACCCATCGGGACTATTAGCCCATCAGG
Source organism: Coloeus monedula (assembly GCF_965178545.1). Classification (NCBI taxonomy): domain Eukaryota; kingdom Metazoa; phylum Chordata; class Aves; order Passeriformes; family Corvidae; genus Coloeus; species Coloeus monedula. The sequence goes on from NC_138781.1 coordinate 104,695,293, forward strand.
GCTCATCCATGTTAAGTACTCCACTTCTGTAGAACAGCATCCAATTGCTTCTTGAACGATTCTTTTGTTTTGCCTCAGCAATAGTGCCTGATAGGCCATTCCATATGTTTATTATGTGCTAAGTGAAAAAAGTGTTGCTAACATCTGTCAGAAGTTAGCTTCTTTCTCATTTCAATTTACATCTCTTGAAATTCATACTGGGTGGGAAATAGTTATTCAGGCTGACATTTTGCACTCTCACTAGTTTTCAACTTTCTTCAGGAAAGACCCTCTAACCTTCTGTCATGGGTTAGCAAGCATAGTCCCAGAAGTGATGTTCTTGCAAAGGGGTGCTTACAGCTTCCTCTGTGACCTGACAGAACCTATCAGCTGGCCAGTTTGAATATGGACAATTCTTTAAGCCACTTAAAATTGGGACCCCCTCTGTGATCCACACTTAAGAATAGACAAACCCCAGGCAGAGCCTCTCTGTCTTGTTTCCAGTGCTGGCACAGGTGGCTGCGGGCCCTGTGCGGGGGCCGGCGGGCCCAGCCCAGGCCCTGCTTGGGCCAGGCCAGGCCGGGCCACGGCCATCCTGGAGCCATGGACCTGTTCCAGCCGTGGAACCCCCCCTACAGCCTTGCTGTGGACAGCCAGAGCGACCCAGCTCCCCCTCTCCAGTGCTGCCAAGATTCAGCTGAAGCTGCACCGCTGTCAGGCAAAGATCATGTGACCAACAGCGATAAACGAAATTCCAGCTGCAAGGCCGAGGTGAGATTAACCCTTTTAGTGCTGTGAAGAGCTGAAAACCTGAGGGAGGAGAAGGAGGAGGTGCTTAAAACTGAAATTCTGTTGTGAAGCTATGATATATCAGAGTACCCGTTGTAATTTCATGAAGATATGGGGGGTGGAGTGTTCAACTCATGAGCAAAAGCACCTGTGCTGAGATAGGCAGATGCTGAAGCAGCTGTAATTTGATGAGAAGTTTGGACAGGGAGAGATGGAAGCGATGAGGACTTTTGCTCCAAATGGAAAAGGAGAAAACCTCAGTTCCTAGAGATGCTCCCAGAGATATTCTTAGAGATGAAAATGAGGAGGACCCTTTGCTCCCAGGGAAGGAGGAGGGCTTCTATTCTCAGAGATGAAATGCTCCCAGAGATGGGTGAAGAGAACTTTTGTTTCTGAATGGCTCAACCTTAAAATTGTACCCCAGTAGCTCAAAATTGGACCCTCAAATGCAGTTGTGGGAAAAGCTGTAAGTCGTGGGAAGGGACTCTCACATGATGCAAGCAGAGAACCAACCTGGGCGGCTGTCTCGTTGTGATAATGTCTCCATAGCATGAGCAAGAGAGACTCCTCTTCCTAAATGGACTGAACAAGGTTATTACGGAAGTGGTAAACAGACTGAACATCTCAAGGGTTGTCATTTTTTACATTGTCAGTGTGAGAAGGGAAGAACGTGGGGGGAGGAGAAGAGTTCTAAAGGTGTGGTATGATTTTTTTTTTTTTCTTTTTCCCTATTTTAGGTCTGTTAATAAACTTCTTTATATTCTTTCAAGTTTGGTGCTGCTTTGTGTTTCTCCTAATTCTTATCTCACAGAAGGTAAACAGTAATGAGTATTTTACACCAAACCATTACACTAAATTGGTGTTTCTGCCCAGTTACAAACCGAACCTGCTACACCTTCATTCTGTCTCACATCATATTTATCATCTGAGCTACACCTTTTTTTCTAATATACTTGCTATTGTGATGCTAATACACAGATTTTGTCAACACAAGCATTATGAAAATAAATTTCAGGTAAATGCTATTGGCTTGATGATCTGCTGATGCAAATCAGTGTGTTTTAACTGAAATTAATGGAGCATGGTGCTCTGCATTAGATTAGGCTTTGGGCTCAAAAAATAAAATACTACAAATACTTCATAAAAGTTTGAAAAATCAGAGTTTGAAATAATGTATCATCTCAAGAAGTTTAAGAATAATAATAAAAAAAATCATACAGGAATCTGTGGTACAGTATGAATTAGGTCTGCTAGACAGTGAAAAAAAAGAAAATTAGCTGAACAGAGCCAGATCTCTGCTGGAAATGCAACACAAGAGAGAGGAAGGATTCGAAGAGGTTCCCAAAGTGTGTGGAAGAAAATTTCCTAGAACAACTGGTGCTACTGGTGCAACTGGAGCCTACCATAGGAGGTGCCCTGCTAGACCTGTTGATTGTGAACAAAGAAGGATGAGTGGGTGATGTGGTGGCCAGTGTCCATCTAGGGCATAGTGACCAGGAAATGTTAGTGTTTTCTATCTGGGAAAAGTAAGGATGCGCACCAACAGAACCTTCACCTCAGACCTCTGGGTCCCTTGGGAGTTAGTCCTGAAAGGCAGAGGAGTCCAGAAAGGCCAGATGCGCTTTAAAAACCAATTGTTAAATATTCAGAAGAAGGCTCTCCCCACATGTAGAGAGACAAGTGGTCAGAGAAAAAGACTGGCCTGGCTAAACAGGGAACTTTGGCTGGAACTTAGGGAAAAAAAGAGAATCTAATGACTCTGGAAGGAGAATCAGGTAATTTGGGAGGACTATAAGGATGTCACAAGGTCATGTAAGACCTTCAAGGAGAATATTAGAAAGGCCAAAGCCCAACTAGAACTTGATTTGGCCACTATAATTAAAGACAATAAAAAAAAGCTTCTATAAACACACTGGCAGCAAAAGCAGGGTCAAGGACTGTTTCCATGATTTGTCAAAGGCAGAGGTTAGTGTACTGACAGGGGATGTGGAAAAGGCAGAGGTACTTAAGCCTTCTTTGCTTCAGTCTTCAATATCAAACCCATTTGTCCTCAGGACACCCAGCTTTCTGAGCTGTAGGTTTCACCAGCTTGGTCTTGGTGATCTTAAAGGTCTCTTCTGACCCTGAGGCTTCTATGATTTTCTCTGGAACAGAAGAATCAGTTTGAGATCTGCCTTGATTTGCTCTGTCTGAAAGCCAGAGCTGCATGATTCAGCGATGCTGTTTGTTCCTGGTGAATGTTCAAATGATGGCTTTTCCTAGCTCTCTCAGAAGTTATTGGTGTAGTAAGCAGCTGACAGGACTTTCACTGCAAGTCCCAGAGTACTATTTTCTGACGCTAACAGAGTGGCACTATTGAGAAAATTTCTTCCTGATCTGAATCTGAATCCTGTTTTTCTTCTGTGCCAGAAATCCCTTAAAGAAAAAGATTAAAATCTGTGTAGTAATACCAAAATTATTTCCACAAGAGCTCTCAGTGTCCTGAAGACCATCTTGCCCCTGCACAGAATGTTGCATGATAAATGCTTTCCCTGTAAAGGGTCTGTGCTTTGCTGCAGTCAAGGAAAGGAGTCCCAGCTCACCACTACATCTTTGCAATGAAAAGTAGGTTGGCAATGATTTTTCCAGACCTTAGTGGCCATGGAGTACTGGAAAAGAGTGAAACCTGGTGATGAAAACAGGAATTATTTTTCCACCAAGTCTCTCAAGATGCTGTCTGTGCAGAAATGGAGGAAGTTAAGTAGCAGGAAGAACAGCAAACACCTTTTATTTCTCTTCCATGTACTTGTATGTGTGCTCTCACACATACAAATGTATGCGTGTGTGCATGTCCATGCATTTGTATTTGTATTTGTGCATAACATACAAGCTGCAATGAGCACTGATATCCCATTGGTCCTACAAAATTGTGTGAGTTTGGGGGACTTTGCTGGAAAACAAGCCTGCTTATCTTCCTGCTGATGGAGATATGCTTATCTCTGCATGCAGTTCTGCATATATGTTCTCTAAACTTGGCTAATTTTTTGTTTGCTGCTACTATGAAATACTGATCTATTCTGGCCTAGAATGTCCACCTTCCCTTTTCTTGGATCCCTTTCATTAAATTCTGAAGTTCCAAAATAGCAGGAAAATGGTCATGTTCCAGCAGAGCAGTATCTGTGTGACTTCTTGAACCTAACTGGCATAGTGAACTCACAAGTCAAACCATTCATGTTTAATCTCTTACTTCAGTAAATTCAGTCTCAGATTTTAAGTCCTGTAATATATTCTTCTCACATATTATCAGATAAAGCTAAGCATTTGAAGCTAGATTTTTGTCCCTCTGCCATTTATAATTGTTCGAGTTCATTCCATCAAAAACTGTTACATCTTATCACTTTCACTGGCCATAATAAATCTGAGGAACTGTGAAAGAGGTTTGGGTTAACCTATCATTCATTCACATACCACTGTCCAAACATATAGTTTGGATTAAGTTCTTTATTGCTTGGCAGTTGGAACAGGCTGAGAGATTGCTCTAATTATCATCTTGTTAGTTGACAATAACATATTTTGCCACCACCACTTATTATCTTTTGATGGCCACCTGTGCCATGAGTTGGAGCTTGCCCTGCTGCTTAGTCACTGGCAATGTTGATGGTTTGTAATGTATCAGGAGCTAGACTGTTCCTGGAGGAGCACATTGGAAGACTGAAGGGTAATAGACAAGTTGCAGTAAGGGAATTTATGATTAGATAATAGGAAAAATTATTTCAAAAGAAGATGATAAAACATTAGATTGTTGTAGAGACTGTGGAGTCTCTATGTAATGTAAAAAGGTGCTCAAGGTTAGTGTGTGTTTTTTAACTAAAATCTTTAGAAACATAAACAATAACATACAGTTGAAAATTAATTTATTTTGTACATCTTCAAGTGCAAACACTACCAGGAAAATGTGCTGTATTTCAGCACCTCAGAAAAGATACAATTTGGATTGTGAGTTGTCTTCATGTGTTTTCTGTTAAGCAGACAAAAACATATATGTACCATTATGTAGCATAGTTGAAATGTAGAATAATTGAGGCTGGAAGAAACCTTTGAAGGTCATCTAGTCCAGCCCCCTGCTCAGAAGGATTAAGTAGAGCAGTAGGTCCAATTTGGGTTTGACCATCACAAGGATGGAGACTCAGCAGCCTCTCTGGGCAACATGCTCCAGTGTTTGACAACCCTCACTGGAAAGAGGTCAACAGGAATTTCACGTATTTATGTTGGTGTTTACTGTCTCTTGTCCTGTCACTGGGCACTACTGAAATGTCTTCTTCATTCTCTCACATCAAGAAGTTAAACACACTGATGAGATGATTCCTCCCCTGAGCCTTCTTTTCACCAGCTGCACAGCTCCAGCTCTCTAAGCCTCACCTCGTATGTCAGATACTCCAGTTACTTAACTATCTTCATGACCCGACAATTTATCTGCATGGAAAAAATAGAAGTTAATAATAAAAGACCTTAAAAGAAATGGTCTTTGTTACATTAATACTTTTCCATCTAAAAACAAGAGAATAATTTATGTATAAAAAGATTGACTATTTCAAAATAAACTTAAGAAAAACAAAAGTAATCCTAGACTTGTCATCTGCTTTAATTTAAAAGATAGTTACAAAAGATAATTTTCTACTTAGATGATTTTCTAGTAAGCTTAGTAAACATATCAGCTCTTCTATTTCTCTCTTCAGTGCATATTTTCCAATCACTTAGACTTGCCGTCATATATTTATATAGCCATATAATATTGTTAATTAGAGATGTCTTTTCTCAAACTATCATTAAAGATGAAATATTTACTAATGAAAATGTTTCATATAATTGCAGAGGTATTCCACCAATTGTCTTTTCTCTATTTGCATTGAAGTTTAGGAATTCTGCCAGTTAAGAAAATCCATTCTCATTTTTTTCAATTGTATAACACAATATGGTATACATGCCACATTTTTAGCTGCCTGCAGTGATTCTTGTCTTCAGCTAGTAAAAAATTTATTTTTTAAAGTTGCCACTTTAGCTGAAATAGGCCAAGAGATATAAAAGTTATCTCTGCGATGTGCAGACCTGTTGTAATTCAATCACATATAGACTCCAGTAAGAGTCAGGAAAATTTTTCTTAATTATAGCAAGAGACACTGACATTTCTTCTTTTTAGTTTTTTGGGGGGGTTTTTTTACCTCAGTCATGAGATTGCACAATTTGAAGTTGTCTTTGAATAAGATTTATTTTTTTTAATGTTGAATAGCACCACATATTAACTGGTGCTAACATAAATGTGTTACTTTTATGAAACACAGTGTTAAACACTCTAAGTCATATGTGGTCATCCCCATGCTGTGCATGTTCTCTAATTATAAAGTTAACTTTTTGAGAGAATCCATTGCATTATTATATGGTATAATACCATGATACTTTTTTGCAGCTATTACTGTCAAAGGAAGAGCACAATACCATCAAATTTAAGTGACTGTCTAGACTTCCAACGTTCAACTTGTTTCATGTTAGAACAAATTTACTGTTCATGTTCATTTCTAACCCTTGTTTACCTCTTTTTTAGCTGCTCAGTCTGTCATTCAAACATCATTTATCTAAGAGATGTAGTTCCACATTTACTAAAGTACAACCATTTTCCTAAAAATATTATTTTCAAGCAAGAGAGAGGAAGAATTTAGGGATTCATTCACCCCGAAACTCATCCTGCAAAATCTTTTTATTTAGCATTGTAGCCCTGTGGCTCTTGTGTTTTGATATAGAAAGGCCAAAATAACAAAAGAGGAGAAGGTTGAGATAGAACAAGGCTGTTGCACAGACCAGATCAGCTGACAAATCTTTCCCAGAGATATTTTGAATGCCTTCCTTCCTCTTCCTAAATACATCCCAGAAACAGGTGACACAGGTCAGGGTGCTATGGGTGCAGTCTCGGCTTTATTAATTCTGCATTAGATTTAAGTGTTCCAGGGGACACTCAGCTGTGGTGTGAATGACATCTCATAGGTTCCTAGTTTAGGAGGCAATATGATGAATCCCATTGAGGCAGAATTTTCCCAGCTTTTTTCTTTTTAATTTTATTTTCCCAGGAGAAAAGAATGGGTTAAATCTACAGTCCACATGCAGGAAAATCCAAACAGAGCTCTTCCCCTTTGGTGATCAGCTGAAATGAAGGGTTTTCTACCGTTTGTAGCATAAATTAATAACCAAGTCATTATTTACACTGTCTTTATTAATAGAAGGACTATGTCTATGTTTTTTCTTAGCTTCCAGAAAGATTTTATTCCTCATAGAATGTCAGGAAGTAAAATCAGAATAAAATTCTCTAGTTGCATAGTAAAAATAAAAAAAGATATTTAGACCAGGAATACATTTTGCTGGTTATAAGGTGAATATTTTTATCCTGCAATCATATGAAGAAAAACTACTAAAAATGACAGCACTTTATGATAATTTCCTAAGAGATAAAGTGGCTGGAAGGGCTGTGGTCTTGGTCTATTAAATATCCCAACTAATTTCATTAATTACAAAAATAAATTTTTTCAATTTTAATTAATTTTACTTGACCATCTAGATTTTTAATTGATATTTGTTCTAGAAACATGATGTAGAAAAGACCTTGACCTGCTTTTTAAAAAGGTCTTATCCAGATCAATTAGCATGTTTTGCTGCAGTAGGCATAAACTCATTTTACATGTATTAATCAATAAGAATATGGGCTTGGAGAAGGAAGACTTGGTAACAAGTCTTGGCCTCTGATAGTCCCAGCCTCTGTGGTTTCTGAACAACGTCAGAGTAAAGAAGGCAAGGAAACAGCTCTGAGTGGAAGTATACAGAGTTTAAAAGGAATATAGATAATTATTAGATAAGATTTAATCAAGGCACCACTCTGAATCACTGGTTAAGAAATGAAAGCAAGAAGTCAAAGAGAAGGCAGTATTGGTTTTGTTGTTACCTGGTTTTGACACACTTGGTGCTTTTAACAGTTTTCTGCTAGTAAGAGACAGCCAACCATAACACAGTGTTGTCTAAAGGAAAAATAATTAATGGATAAAAGAGCATGGAGAAAGGGAGATATCTTTGAAAAAATTAAAGCTGATGATAACATTATTTCCACACTAGCCTGGCATTCTGGAATCTGTTTCTTTTTATGTCCAATTGCTGTTACACACTAACAAGAGAGAAAAGCTGGGGCCGGGGGTGGGGGGGGGGGGGGGGGGGGGGGTGTTTGTCTTACTTCTTTTCTTTTCACTTTTTACTTACCAAAGGAGATTAGGCTGGACAAACATGGCTCTGCACGAACCATGGGCTGAGAACTACAGGTGTAAAGCAAATATCTGAAACGCAGGACTAAACTATTTGAATTGGAAATTATTTCCTACAGTCCTTTCTTTGCAAGGTTAATCACTTTCTGAAGCATTTTATAGATAGTTTCAAACTCTTATTTAATTCCTGTCTTTGATGTACAAAATTGATGGTATTTTTTGCCATGTCTACAATTGTTTTAATGTCTTCTGTACAAAGAGTTCCATTATAAATGACCACATCAAAACTGACATCAAATACAATGAACTTCTTTCTTGTTTGCAATCGTACAGACCATCCACTCTCTCAATCAAAATCCTATTTATGTTTGTGCAGCATCTCTGTGGCAACTACAAGAAAAGCTTCTTGGAAAGTACCTCAGCAGTTTATCCTTTATTTTCTTACTGTCTGCTTAACAAAGAGCCCCAGTCTTTCAGAAGAAGCTGGAAGAAAAAGCAGTCCATAAATGACTTCTCTATCACCCCAAGATAGCCTATACCTGTATTTCAGGGATGGCACTTGAGATGAAAATCAAATAAATAACTACAAGAAAAACTAAAACCAGCAAATAATTTTCATCAAGAGTGCAGGAACTGCAGATCTCCTCATTATTGTCTTTCAGCCATTATCTTTAATGACTACACCATAAACTTAGAAATAAGGCTAATAAAAGCATTTTCTCGGGTTCTATTCAGAAGAAAATGTAATTCTGTGTAATGCATAATATTTCAATGATTTCCCTTTTTTAAGTACATTCACTTCTGGACAAAATTGTATATAACTTAACATAACATTTCCAGTGCCCTGCTGGAAAAATCACTTATTTTCACTCTTCTTCTCCATGTGAAAAGTCATTACTTTTGCAGGGAACAGTTGGCATTTTCACAGCACTGACTATTTTTCACTTGAGGAGAGTGGAAAAAAGTCACTATATATTTTCTTTGTGTGGAAAGTATAAAAAATATGAAGCACATCCAGTGGTTTCATTTTTCGTAGAACCTGCAATAATGTGATTTTCACTGGTCTTCTCAAAATTGCTTTGGCCAAACTGACTGTAACATAGCTGTAAGACATTTCTAGTTTTTATATATACACTGTGGTAAAAACAGTTAAACTTTATTTTCAAAAAGTCTTCTTTTTGAATCACAATCATGTTTTAAAACAAAAATGTTATTATTAACATTCCTCAGACATTTGTAGTTGAAATATTTAAACTATTGAATCAGAAACATTCAAAAAGTACATTACTATCAAAATGTGCTCGCACACAAGCATTGCAAGAAAATAAATACATCTCCCCCAGTTTAAATATGTGGTGACTGCAAATATCAGCTTTGTCCAATGAAAATGGTATCAAGGTTCTCTATTTTGCAACATCAAACATTAGTAGGTTCTATGACTTCAGAAGTGCAGGATTAGACCTCAAGTGCTTTCTGAGTGTGCTGTCATTTTGTGACAATTGCAATTATCCTTGCAAGTTATGTTTCTAATACTCATTACAAGATAAATATCTATGTGCAGCAACTGATCTACAATGATTTTGTTTCTGCTCATGTGAAAATCAGCTTTCCATAGCTCCCTTAGTGAAAAAAGTTAATAGGAAAAACAGTCTTTTTTCTAAATATTGACATTGAAAACAGAAATAATATAAATAGTCTATATGCTTCTCTCTCAAGTATTTACTCTACATGATACTGTTTTGCCATCATTTTTTATACCATACCTTACTTGAGGCTATTGAACTCAGAGAGCCTAACAGGTAACAAAAATAAAGATTTCTGGCATAAATTTATCTCCTCCCAAAACTCATTGAGGAACTGGGGGCAGGGGTGGTTTGATTTCTTCTTTGTGTTGACCAGTGGACAGGGCCAAAGGGAATGGCCTGAAGCTGTGTCAGTGGAGGTTTAGCTTGGGTGTTAGGAAAATGTTCTTCACCCAGAGGGTGGTTGGGCACTGGAACAGGCTCCCCAGGGAAGTGATCACTGCACCAGCGTGACAGAGTTAGAGAAGTGTTTGGATAATGTTCTCAGGCACACAGTGTGATTCCTGAGGTTTCCTGTGCAGGGACAGGAGTTTGACTTTGGTGATCTCAGTGGATCCCTTCCAACCCAGGACATTGTATGATTCTATGCTTCTATATTCCAGGATATGGACCATCAGAAGGTGGTTGGATCAAACTACTTGCTAATACAATACCTGATGTTGCCAATCTAATTCCACAGGGGTAAAAAATAAATTGCTACACTAGTAACAGACTGAAGGGTGCAAATGGAGAGGAGTTGGATTAAGCCACTTCATCTACTGGCCTTGCAATATGTGAGTCAAGTGAAGGAAGCCACAGAACGGTGAAAGTTCAGGAATTCAGGTACTAGTGAGGCTGGGTAACAGTACTGTTAGAAAAAATTGGGGTTTTTACCTTTTTCACCAAGACACGTTAGAAATTACAGCTTTTACAAGCAGTCATGCAATTGAGAATGTCACTTAGTCTTACATGTTGCTGTGTGTGTATATATTATGATATGCTTTTAACTGAACGATGGACCAGTTATCCTGTAGGACATCCTCACCTTCAGTGCACATGAGAAAAATACATCACAAGCAAGGCAGTGGTATGTGCAACTCTCTAGTCAGGCCTTACTTCTTTACATCTTCAAATTTCCAAGCTAAATAATTTTGGAATAAGATTTTTTGTGGATAAAAAAAGATTAAAAATATTAATAGCTGCTGAGCTCATGCTTCTTTTTAACAAACATGTATTTTTAAAGTACTTAAAATTATAACATACAGATAGATAACAATTTTCTCCTTGATCACTCTAGTCCAGTATTTCAAAAACTATTACTAATGAGTAGCATTTATCTGATAGTCTATTTAATTGTTTCTATTTCATACATCAGTAAAACTCTGCTCAGCTGAGAAAGGTCATAACTTGAAAATGCAGTTCAGGAATATGTGTATATTCTTATCTTCTTCTGTAACATCTAACACAATCGCTTTTAATCACTGATAAAAAATATATTTTCTGAAAGTTTAAAACAAGCTAACAGAAATTGAAAGCTGTTTGGCTCATTTTCTTTGGTAGCCATGAAGTTGATATAACTAGCAGAACATTCAAAGCCTTCTAAAATGTTTATATATACATACGATCTTTTCTCTGTATCTTTTGGTGGCATGACTTCTTGAATGCAGGTAAAGTTGCATGGCCTTTAATGTGTGATTATTGGTCTTAGCGTGCAGTCTTTTATGTGTGACAAACCTAGGTGATGTCTTTAGAATGTTATGGTTTTCATCAAAACCTTGATTGAAGAGCTTGTGGTGTTCTGAACTGTATGGTTAGTTACAGTTGTCCATTTTTTTGGAAATGTGTTGACATTCCAGGTAGACATACTGCTTAACTCACATGCTCATGTTTCTTACAGCCCTACATTACATCCTTGGTAGAATAACTGTGTCTTCTTAATCCTGCTCAGTTCAGGCAATTAATTTCACTGAAAGGAATATCATCCTTGTGTGCTGGGTTGTGCTACAAACAGATTTTTTTGACCTCTTTTTCTGAAAGAGCAGCAAAAGCATTTTGTCTCTATTTGGTACGCAGGAGCATGAAAAGATCCAAAACAAAGCCATGGATATGATTATCCTCACTCCTCATCTCCCTCATGCTTCCTCAAGCATCCCTTACACTTCTGGTGTTTAGGCTACACTGGAAGAAATCCTATGTCATAAATTTGTGACACCATAAATTTGTGACACATAAATATGTGACACCAGAGATGGAGAAACGTGAGGTAATTTTTCTGCTCTTGTTCACCTAACCATGCACTGATCTTAAAGCTTCCATGGAGAAGATGTAAAGTTACAAAATTATTCTCTGACACCCAGAATATTTTCATAATACAAAGTGTTTTCTGCTCTAAATCTAAAATCAAAACTGAAATCACTTGCAAACTGATAAAGGAGAGAAAAAGCCAATTTATAATTAATCATAGGCTTAATTTTTATTTCACCTCGTATTTAATTTTGCTAGTATAATTAAATTTCCAGAGATAATTTTGACTTTTCCTTCAAAGCCAGAATCATTCACCTACAAAATCTGAAAAGGTTTCAACAGTTCTAATTCCTTCTTGCCAACTGCCTCTCACAAGTTTTCATTTTAAAATATTATTTCTTTTTGAAGATAAAAAATGCATTCTTAAGAAATACCTAACCAGTTCTACCTCAGATTTCCATACCTTTCCACCTGTGATAATGGAAAAATAATATCAATATAGCTGTTATTAGATATAAACCTAGTGATTCCTGCTAAAATAAAGAGAAATTTTCTGACTTGTGACATATGAAAAAATCCAGTGGTGGCGATCCAAGTTTTGTTGGGAATTTCAATGTAGATTGATTTCATGCTGGTTTACTGTGGTCTAACTGAAATTTAGGAGCAATGATTAGCTATAGCAACTTTTATTATTATTTAAATCTATCTTTCTTACAGCATTAAGGGAAGGTTCTTATTGTTGATGGTGGGTGTTCATCTGAGTAATGACTCACTGACCTACGTAAAACCTGGGCAAGTTCACAAGACACTATAAAACAACATAAAAATTTCAAAGCAAGCCTCAAACAAAAGATATTACATGACATTTCACCCATTTCCTAGACTTATTCCATACTTTACAGAAAATGGTATATTAAAGCTTTATCAGGGAATCCCAGCTAGACTGGTGTTGGTCCAGCTATTCAGAGTAGACTGTCATCAATAGCGGGAATGGCAAGAGAAAAATCCAGGAAATCAATAGCCATAATAATGAGATAGATATTGGGTATTGTCCTTGTTGAAGTACCCTGGGGAGGAGACTCAAAAGTAAGTGGACTGGAAAATATTCCCATATTTAGCCTACCTAATTTTCTTCTTCCTTTAAACTAATTGTGTATAAATAAAGTAGCTGTTAAGAGTAATTCTACTAAATCTACCCTAAATAGTCATCATTGATTTGCATTACAGTATGAATCAATAAAGAAAGGAAAAACAGAAAGCATGGGTAATAAATAAAAAAACCCCAACCCTTCAGGCATTCTTTCATAAAAAGGTGCCAAAATACCCACTGTCAGCAAGCATTTTGTATTTCAAACGCCACCTATATTATATAATAATTTTAGATATATATTGAGTTTATTGCTAGGCTCAAGAATTTTCAAAAAAACTTCTGGTGTTTATAATGCAATACCAGAGTCACGGGAAAAGGTGACCTTGTATATAGAAACTACTTGTGACTATAAATAAAAAGTCAGAATTTCAGTTCCATAGAAAAAACCCACCCAAACATTAAAAAAAAATATTTTCTTTGGGAACCCATTAGAAACAGCAAAGAGAAAAATACAAATTTCATGCTTATGAAATAGCATGAGAAAAAGTGAGTTGCAGATTTTATACTCATAAGGCAGGGTAACTAAGATGAAGAAATAAACATGCAGCATACACCTTGCTACAAATATATGTTTGTATACATACACACAAATATACATGTATATTTGTATACACACCAGAATAGCTGATAACATTTCTATAGTTAGAAGCTGGTGTATACTTCATTAGCTCTGCCAAGTGCAAGCCATTCAGTATAAAAATGCTGCCTGCTCATTTCTGTCTTTGCCTGAAATTGCTGCTTTCCACGGATAAGGGATATAAAAATTCAATGGACTTTTTAGGGAAATGTCTGTTGGGAGTTATAAAAGATGCTACCTGTTTTGGGAGAAGCTTTAATTGACAAGAAAAGCACAGGTATTGTAAGAGGTTTTCATTTAACTAACTGTGCAGGGAGGTCTTGCATAGCACAGAGAAGCACCTGTAAATCTCATTGTTCCCTTCTGCACCCCAAACACGCAGACCAAATTCACAGCTCATGCAAATTAGCGAAGCTTCATTGATTTTGCAGAGATCGTGCATGGATAATGGCATTGTACTGCAGCCTGAGAAGAAGTGGAGCTATAGCCCTCCAGCTTTCTGGGGGGCCAAAATCTTCTCTGATTTAAAACTAGATTCCCCTCTGATTTATTTATGGTACTGAAACCAAACCCCTTTACACAGGAACAGAAATCCATGCCTTCTTCTGACTTTTAATGCATTTCACAGCCTTTCCACTGGTGAAGAACTTAACCACTCCCAGTCTCTGGGCTAATCCATGCTCTGAAGGTCTAGACCCCTCCTGACTTTCAGAGCCCAAAGAATGAACACAGTCAGGACAACCATTTAGACAACATACAAGTACTGTGGTTTAGAGTTACAGGCATTGGAATTAAAAAAAAAAAACAACATCACTGTTCTGTTTAGTGCCTTTTCTAAAAATGCTTGTCTTTTCACTGACACTTCTTATTTTAAATCACTGTTTTAGTCCCTCTGCTTCCTTTGACTCCCTCCTTCACCATGATTTTGTGTGGTAATGACTAGAAATATTTTTATACATATTGGGAGAGTTATAATAATACTTTGAAGCTTTACAGAAAAGGAAATCTCCCTACACTGCTGGTTTTTGCTAGTCACCCCAAGAGACACATTTTTTTGTTCTTTCCAATAGGAACTGTCAGTATGCTTTCCTATACCCCTTCCCAAGCACACAGGCTTCAAGATCATCCTATTATCTTACCACCTAAAAGTACCTCTTTAGCCACCAAATGGAGCTGAATGTGTAAAATCCTGCTTCATTTTAAAGGGATGAAAGAGTTGTTACCAATTAATCCTTGGCATCAAACATTAAATCCCAAACAGGGTCAGAGCTGTCATAAGAAAGTAATGATAATGTGTCATTTCCTTCACAACCTGCAGGCTAGGACTGCCAAATCTCTGCTAAACACCAACCCTGTGAAGACTAAAGGTTGTCTTAAGGAAGAGAGTGGAGAAAACACATTTTAAACACCTTTATGCTTGATCATGGGCTTACATACATGTAGTAAATTAAGGTGTTTAAAATTAACATTTTAAACTTCTGGCAAGTGTTCATTTTGTCCTTCACCTATCAGTGCCAACAGATTTGGAGATTAATGGAATACATACCTTTCAGATTAACTGGCAGACATATCTGCAGTCTTGGGCTTGGCATGCAGCTGTTAGACTTTGCAGGATGCCATAAAATTTTTGTGTATATCTCTAAAATGGACTTTCACCATCTCTATTTACAGCTATTAATCTAAAATGCTCCAGAAGTTATTCAAAAAGGCAAATGGAGCAATATTTATTTCACCTTTTTTGACCACGGCTAAAGAAATATTAACCTGACTAGTTAACAAATTTTACTTACCCATTTCCTTTCTGTCAAGTTTTGAGTACATCAGAAGCTGCAAAATAAACACTCCACAAGGAATTTTTGCTTGTGAAAAGGTCATTCCAATGCACAAGTTGCATAACATACTTTAGGATACAGAAGCTGTAGGGGAAAAAAAGACCCCATAGAGATGATCAAAAACATCAAGAGCTGCAGGCAGCAGATCAGACACTGAACAAAGTGAATAGAGCTGGGTTTGAAAGGTGAAAACATACTTGACATTGATCTTCTGCCAAAACGTTGACGTGGCATGGGATCAGCAATGAACAAGGTCATGAAGCAACTGGAAGTTTATTGACATGAATCTTAACCAGACAAGGACAACAGGTCTCTCTCATATGAATCCTAAATGACTTTGAAAAATGCATGAATAAATAGCTCAGGAGAATGACAGAGCAACATTTAACCTTTTAATTGCTGATTACGGTTTACACCAGTGGTCAAATGCCATTATCATCAGAAATCTCTAGGAAGTCCTTTTGCGATTTATTTTGGTGATCTTAATCCAGAACTACTGGATATATTTTCATATCATGAAAGTTAGTTACCAAATTATCAAACCAGCCAACATTTACTCTGAGTATTTATTCATTCCCAAGGAATTTCTACAGAGATTCATACTGTATCTTTCACTGTTTGTTCTGAGTATTAATAATCTTGGTGATTGTTTGGATAAAATATAGCTGCATGTGGAAACTGATGATACTGTAAACTATTGCCATGAAGCAGCAGCACTGTTAATCCCCTTCGGGATTTAGGGGAGATTAAAAAAAAAAAAGGACAAAATAAAATAAAAAAAAATACTTATGCAGGAGTGTTGTTTAAATTGTATTCTGCAATTGCAAGTTACAGATTCATGACTGTAATGATCACATGCCAATCTCCTAGATATCCCTCAAGCAGCATCAATTTGACTTCTGTAGGTAAGTTTACAGTAGTGGGACAAAAAATTTACAATGTTGCATTTGTGTTACTAAACAGATGTCATTATTTAACAGGCATAAGGATTTTAAAAGGGCTTAAGTCACACAAAAGTATAAATACCTTTGAGAGTCTTTCAGACACAAGAGCACCAGTAATTTAGACAATCAGATGATCCAGCACTAAATTAGCATAAAAACATAATTAAACCAACATAAATTAAATTTTTTTACCAGATATTTATTAAATCATCCTCATCAGTCAAAGACTCTTGACCAGCTTTAAAATGGCCTATTTTCAAATGTTAATTCTGTAGTTATGTCATTCATGACGGAAAGGCAGATGATTAGTCTGCAAATTATGTTTATTTTTACAATGTAATTATATATTAGAGTTCTGTGTTGTATGAAATTTGAAAACCTTCAAGGAATTATCATGGTAAAAAAATAGATGTTTTGAGCCAATTAAATTTCTTCATGCAAGAGAATTTAGTCTCAACAGCTCACTTTACAGAATTGAGAGATCACAGGAACGAGTGCTGCTTCTCTGATATCCAAATACACAGTTACATTATTGATTTCTTTGACAACAAAGAAACCCAATGGTTTATAAGGTCACTTACAACACTTTTCTTTTTGCAGAGATAACTATTTTCTTCCTTCTTGAAAGCATCTGTGAGATCCTAAAACCTTACAGGAAATAAGCTGCCTGTTACACTTAAAAGCATGTGGTGTCACAGAAATTCTCAAAACAAGGTTGAGGAGAAAATGCAATGTTGCATATATTCTTACCTTTGTCATTACCACAGCTTTAAATTTTCCTGCCTAAGGAAAGTTTCCTTCATTATTAGTACAGATAGCTAGAGGTTGTAGTTTGATTTGCTTTCTAATCCAATTTTTAATTAAAAGAAAATCTTTTGATGGGAGATCTGTTTGCTTTCATCCTGGAATCTAACATTTTGGAAAAGATAAGGAATCACATATGCTACCAGCTTGTTGTTCTTTTATAGGGAGACTTTGTAGCCCTTGTGCACAAAGAATTCTGTCTCAGGGAAAACACACGGAATGTTGATTTTTAAGTAAATTTCTGGATGCCTATTTATTTACATAAATATGGATTTCTTCAGTTTTATACCTTAGCACTTTCATCTATTTCAATATAGCAATTTTCCTTTTTCCACTCTCAAAAACATCTATTCTGATCTAGAGTAACCTCCCTTTCCACCATCCCCTTTTCATTTTTCTTTCTGTCATGGCAATCTTTAAGACAAATTAATTTGTGCTTTTGGGGGTTTTTATTTTATTTATTTGCTTTTAATGGATTCCATTACTTCTGCTAGAGAGCTATTAAATTGAATATCGTGTTACATCAGGTCAACAGACACTTGTCCTTTCTCATTGGTGTATGCTCCACATTCTCAAGTTAGCTGAGAGAACCTCCTCTAGTTGTGGCCTATTACTGTTCGATATTTACACCTTTCCAGTGGTATCAGGGTGTCAGGAGCTAGAAAAAAGTAGCATCTCCAATAGGCAGCAGCTTTCACATCGAGAACTGAAATTATGGATGGTAAATGTGCATGCCTGTTTTGTTTCCTGAGGAAACTCTGAAGATGAGTGTATATTAAGGGGACAATCACTGATGCCTGGCAGTTCTGAAGCCTAGCTGAATGCCAAGAGATATTTTGGAGGTGAAACAAGGTAGAGTTGGCAACAACACTGTACTCACCAACTCTAGAGAGACTTCACACAGGTAAGTGCATGAAGAATTCTGCAGTAGCAATGAAAGCACTAGGGAAACTGGTACAGTAATCAGTGACCCTAACATGTCAGGTCTACTACCTATTATTATATAAATATTCATTTCCTATTGTCCATGTTTTATTGACCTGATGTCAGCTGAAAAACACCAGGTAGCACTTCTGGTTATTTCAGTGGAGGACAGAATGCTCCTAAGATACAGATACAAGCATGACAAGCTCTACAGATAATATGAATAAAAGATGTACTGGTTCCTGTTTTGAGGTGAAAGAATCTTTAAAGAAATATTTTTTTCTTGTCAGAAAAACAGCTTTTCCTGAGCACTAAAATGTTCAAAAGAATCCCATCTTTTTGATTACTTACAGCATTTTGAAGACACTGTTCCCACCCTTGTTAATCTATGTGATTGACAAGGTCTACATTTGACTGCATTTTTTCTTCATTAGACAAGTCTAAATTTCATTTTAAATAGTGAAACAAATCCACTGCCACATAAGTATTTCAGTGTTGTCAGTAGATCTGTGCTGCAGCAATTTAAAACCTCAGAAAAACATGTGAGATTGAATCCCATTCTTCTGTTTAAAAAGGCTTGAGATAGAAAAACTCTCATAAAATTTAACCCTAGAAGGACATAAATTACGCTGGCAAAGACAGCAGAACAGTGGATCAGTAACTACTTGGTTTGTTATAATTTGTTACAATTTAAAAGTAGTCTTCAGAACTGCATAAAATAGTAGTCATTGACTCATATAATTGTAGAATAGTCTCGGTTGGAAGGGACCAAAAGACCATCTAGTTCCACGGACAGAGACACCTTTCACTAGACCAGGTTGTTCAGAGCCCCTTGAATACTCCCACACCTGAGGCATCCACAACTGCTCTGGGATACCCGTTCCATCGACTCACCAACCTCATACTAAAGAATTTCTTCCTAATATCTAATCTAAACCTGACCTCTTTCAGTTTGATTCCATCTCCCCTTGTCCGGTCCTTACATGTCCTTGTAAAAAGCCTCTCTCCAGTTTTCTTGAAGGCTCCCTTCAAGAAGGCCACAATCAGGTCAACTCAAAGCCTTTTCTTTTCCAGGCTAAACAATCCAAATTCCTCGTAGGCGGAGCTCTATCCCTCTTGTCACCTTGGTGGCCTCCTCTGGTCTTGCTCAAACAAGTCAAAGTTCTTCCTCTGCTGAGGACCCCCAACCTGAATGCCGCACTGCAGGTGGGGTCTCACCGGGAATGTCATCTTCTTGGCTCCATTTCAATGCTTTATTTTGTGCTTATTCCCTGATGGATTTGCATGCTCTGTCAGGAAAATAATACTGCCATTGCATTCATTTAAATGAATAGTATTAGGAAATTAGCCATTCAAACTAGTTATACAGTACTTTTAGTGCACTTTTTAAGTATGTAAATTTATGTTCTTATTCAACCACCTTGACTCTGAAAATCTGGACCTAAACTGCTCTAAAACAACACAAAACCAAGAGATTTCTGGTTGATATTCAGGTTGCAACTGGTACATTTTTGGATGCATTTTATGACGAAGGCTAGCATAGGACAAAGTAGAACAAACATAAATGTGTAATTCATCATGTGTCATAGGAGGGGATGAATTGCTCTAGCAGGTATTGCTCTCTTGCCAGTGTAAGGAACTCTCTCCAGCTAGCAGTGAGCAGGTACCTAAATCAGACTGCTCAGTTCAGGGGCTCTCATTTAATAAGTAAAATGTACATTCAAAGCTCTCCTTCCACAAACACAAAAGCCATGCTTAGCATCATAGCTGTATGACATTATATCTGCTGCTGCTTTAGCCTCTCTCTGTTGAGGATGTTTTGGCTTCCACAACATGCTGCATTGTGTTCTCAGCACTCTGCACTCACCTCTGAGGACTCCTTTTGATGCTGTATTTTGCATCCTCTTCCCCTTTCAAAGTGGCAAATTTTCAGCCTTTGCAAGCTACAGTCTGGACTGGGGGCTGTTATCCCCACTGCAAATTCTAATTTCTATGCCATGGGTTAATAAAAAAATGAATAATACTTTGTTACAGATCCCAGTAATAAGCTGCACCTTCATTGGCCACATAAATTGTGAGACTATAGTTATTCTGTCTTGTTTTGGACACAGAACATATTCTGTGTCCACCATCTTTCTATAACCTTGCTTTTTAAATACGTTTTGGGGAGTATACTCATATTTCTGCCTCCCATAGTCAGCTGCTTGATTTTAAATGAAATTTGACAAGACACTGTATCCCCTAACGTGCTTTAGTATTCCATAAAATGTTGCCCTCAGTTGTCTGAGGTTTGCTTACACTGTTTTCTGCTGGCCTGAAGTCTTAGATCTGAGGGGACATTTAACTGCACTTTTCTGGTTTTGTATTTCTTTTGTCTATAGTTTTAGTCCTTCCTTTTTTTACTCAGATATCCTTCAGAAGCTGAGAGCCTGGCAAAGGCATAGTCCACTAGTGATTGGACCTGTGTACTGCTGAGAAGCTCCTAAACATCTCTGATGTGCCAGTTACTGCTCAGAGGGTGTCATCACCTAAGCTGGGGTTAAAGCCACGTGTGTCATTTCTCAGCAGAAAACAGGCAGTCTCCTCGCACACAGAGCAGATGCAATCTCATCCTGCTCAAGCTGCCAGCTGGCTGGCATGCCTAGCAGGGCACTGAGCCTGCCTCAGAGAACTCAGCACTAAGGTAACATCAGTACACAGCTTTCTGCCATCCCAGAGCACCTGCAGAGCAAGCTCTGCACAGAGCAAAAAGCAGTGTAGACATGACCCTGAGCCTGGAGCAAATTCAGAGGCGGAATAATCCTTAAAACCACCCTTGCAGTGTGGGGGATGGTCACTCTGACCCCCCTCTGCTCCTTTCCCAAATCCTTCCACATCTCCAAGCAGCAGCTTCCCTCACTAATTTTTCAGTCTGTGCAGGGCAGATCACTTTCACGGCAGCACTTGCTCACCCTTAATCCAACATGCTCTATTTATTCTTTGGACAACAAGCTCCTGTGGCAAGACTATACTTCCTAATTCTGTACAGAATGGGGATTTTAATGATGGGGAACAAAATTGACCCCTAAAGAGCTGTTAGCCATAATGTCCTTTTGGAAGTGGTTATTTGTCATTCACAGTAACAGGTCTACACAATTAGCATGTGATCATCATGCATTTAAAAGTAAAGATGAGGGAGGGGACACTCTTGCCCTGATGGAAATTGCTCCCACTTTGTAGAGTTTATTGTTGTCTTGATTGCAGAGAGGTTACAGGCTGCTGCAAAGCTCCTGATGAATAACCCTTATTATGTATTACATGCCGCATGATTTATGCTGAACATGGCACCTTATGATCTGTATTTCCACCATCCTTTCATAATGCTTCTGTGACTTAGCTCAGCTTGTCCTCTCTTTTAACCTTTGTATTCAAAACATATTTACAAATATGCATATTTTACAAATTCATATGACATTTTGCCCTGTCACCTGCTGACTCCACCTTCAAACACTACTGGAAGCCACACAGATTTTAATGCAAACGTGCTTTTAGTGTTTCTTTCAGTGTGGACAAGGATAAAGATGAAAAAACCCCTAACATATCATAGCATTGTTCTTCATTAATTGTTTTGGTACAAAAGCTGGGAAAAATAAAAAAGAGAAATGGAGCAAACCCACTGTTATTAGAGTTTAAAGCAAAATAATTTCAACTAGTCCTCCCATAATTATAGCGGGAGGAAAGGCTAATGCATATTAAAACAGAGTGTTTCTTGCAGACAGGATCATTTAGCTGTACTGATGAGCAAAAGGAGAACTAGTAATGTATTAATGATTCCTTCAGCTAGAGTTGTTCACATATGTTTTGCAATAGGAACGCACTTTGGTGAATACCAGCAAAAAAGGATTGTGACATTATGTTTAAGACTGTGTGTTTGTTTGAAGAAGATTTTTTTTAAAAAGTTAACTTCAAATGTTTTTTATCTTTCTAAATCATCTAACTGTTTAAGATCCTTCTAAATCCTTTTGTAAGGCACTTGAAATTAGATTGATGGAAAGTGCTACAGAAAAGCCAGGTACTGGTATTTGAAGTAGTAGTTTTGCAGCATCTAGCTGATGATCTCTTTTTCTCCCCCTAAATGTCTCCCAAAGAACACTACACTGTTATCATCTGGATACCTTTGCAGAGTTGTGCCCAGAATTGCCTTGGGTAAGATAACCAAGCACAGTAAATACATACACAAGTGTCTCTGCTAAGGCCACTTGCTTTTAAGCCTGTTTCTGCCTTAATGGGATTCATTGCTTCCCTAAGCAGCCCTTGTAATTTTCAGCAAGGTCCTTTAACTCATTTAATGTGCAACATTTGTTTATGCCTAATTTGTCTGAGCCAGGCCATGTTTGTGTTTTCCTTGAGTTGCAGAAAGGTTGATTGTGAGGGTGGAACTGCCTGCCTCTAGTGAATATATTTCTTTCCAAATTACAGTAATTACCGAGGTTTCATTTGGTTGGTGCTCCCCTCTGTGCCCCTCCTTGACAAGGTTAACAAGCAGAAGGTAACTGAACATCAAAAGATAAGTGTCTGATCACACAGGCAGTTGTTGACAGTACCATTTCTCTGGTGATGGTGATAATGTTCTCTACTGGATTCTTCTGCAGAGGCATGTAGGAATTAAGTTTGCGACCCTAAGGATAACCGTAGATGTCAACAGATCTGCATTGAATCCTGAAGAATATGCTGCCTCTGCTGAACAAAGATAATAGAGATAAATAGAGGTTTGTGGGGTTTTTCCTCTAAACCCCCCTCCCAACTTTTTAAAAAAATAAATTTATTGTAGCCAGCTTTTAATGAAAAGTAATAAGTTCCATTAAAATCTTTTATATACTTTCTGTTCTAAGTATTGACTTAGAACAGTGGAACAGAATCTTTCTTGCCTCCCTTTTTGTCTCTCTAGATATGTATCTGTGTACAAATATATATACATCTGTGTATTTAAGTATATGTGTCACCAGGAATATATAGATATATAGTTATGTCTACATATATCTATATATGATCTCTCTCTCTCCCTTTCTCTCTGTATACTTATATGTATCTAGAAAACAGAAAGGTTGGACTCTGATTTGCCTTTATAAATACAGAACTGCATTAGAAATATGATTTTCCCTGAAATATTCTAAAATTAGCTCACTTGTAAAGTACTTACAGCTGTCACTGGCCATCTCAAGCTGCAGTTCGTGACCTCAAAGTCTTAAATGTAAAATTACGAAGGAAAATCAACCCTTCTGTTATTTTTTCCTGGTGACAACTGCATAATAAGGGAACAGATATTTTAGGTTTGGCATAATTTCACTTTGAAGTACTTCCCTCTTGAAATTTCTCTTACAATACCTAATATCACCAGGCAATTCAGTGCTTAATGAACTGAAAGACTTAATATCAAAACATGTTTTCTAAGGAGCCAAGACTTATATTTAAGATTTTTATAAACATCAGATATCTCAGAATTCTCTACTAATTACTTCAAGGATTCAAACTAACCCATTCTGTTTCATTCCCATCACCCAAAATTTATAATGGCTGCATTTACTTTATTTTCCCAAGGGATTAGGTCACCTCTCAGTCACAACCATAGTAAGTCAGACTTTATAATTATTAATATTCAGATGTGTAATGTTTATGCAACTGGGAGAGGGAATGTTTCTTATACATGAGGTATATGGTGGAACTTCTTAGACATGCAAATGGCATATTTGTAATGCTCCTATTACAAAAATAAAATCACAGCAGTTCATCAATAACTTAGAAACTGGTTTCCAGTCTGATCTCATTTGCTCACGTTTCACAGAAGGTTCATTCCAGTGACTTCTGAAAAGTGGCATTTGATTTAGCTTAGTGTGAGAGGTATAGGATATTCCTTGGCTTAAACAGATACTGACTTTCAGACAATTTTAAGCACTTAATTGAATGTGCAATACACTTTCAGATATACTAGGAAATAATTGTTATCTTGGAGCTTCTATTAGAGGTCATAAAAAATAAATCTCACATATAAGGAACTTGCATTTTTCACATCTTAGAATAAGTAAGGGAATGATCCTCATTTTCTGTGAGAAAATATTAGAAGAATTTAGTTTGTTTTAGCCTAGCTTAATGTATCTATAAATACAGATGCTTCCCCTTGAGCTGGTCCAGTGTAGGCCCTATCAGGGGAAAAAAACCAGGCACGATGGTTCTTAGATTAATAAGAACAAGTGGTTTGAGCACAAGCTGAAACAGTGTGTCATAATTTGTAAAGCAAGGAATCTTTTTGTGCTTCCTCAAAACACTCTGAGTTCCGAGCGATCCCTTACCACACAATTTTTGATCCATTTAAGAATATAGGAAGACCTGAACAAACATTTTCCTGCTTCGAGAAGAAACAAGAAAGAAAGAAAGAAAGAAAGATCCTCAGACTTTTAAAATATGTGTATAAGCAAACTTGATTTGTTTATGAAATGGTTCTAGGTCTAGGTACCACCATTGCTGATTCTTCCTAACACGAGTAACAGCTGGGTTTGATCCAACAGGCTTACACACAAGGTGCAGATTTCTGTACCACAAAGCCCTCTCTTGTTCTGCTCTGTCCAGACATTCATGGAGTCCAAACACAGCAGAGGGTAAATCTGATGCCCATAAAACTCTGAAAGCAATGACTGTAATGAAGAGCCCCAAAAAATGGGTGGCTAACAGGTCACTATTTGAACAGTGTGTAGCTTCACTGAGGATGGACACCATTTAATAGCAAGGACGTTAATTAATTCACTTGGGAGGAATGGACATTCAAACCATTTGCCTGGGACAATTAATGCAGTCTCTAGTCAGAGGACCAAAGGTAAAAGCCAAAGATCCTTTTTGTAGTCTGTGAAATGAGATCAGCACAAGCAGGAAGGCAATTCAGGGAAACTAAAGATGGCTAATTTATATGCCTGAAGCAGACAGTTGTGAACATCGCCTGTGGAGAGCAACAAGAATGTGTCAATGCTATTCCACAGCAAAAGGATTGTTAACTGCAGAGCTGCAATGCAAAGAAAAAAATAACTTCATAAAAAAACTCCCTACTGAAAAATTGAAAATTGTTTTTTTCTATCAACAGGTAAATTTAACTTTTTTTGCTAACACAGTTCATGCATTGGAAGAAACTAACATAGTGTACTATTCAGTCAAGCTCACAAACTTAAGAGCAAAACTTGTCATCTTTCTTTTAAAATGTAAAAGAAACTCACACAAATTTCCCCCCCCCAAAAGCCCAAAACTGGTTATGTTTTGATAATGAGACAAAATTAGAGTAAAGCAACAAATTGTGAAGCATGTGCTGCAAAAAAGAACAAATTCTTCAATAGCTACAACCTTTACACAAGGAAACAGAAGAGTAAATTCTTGTGGGAGGTGAGAATATTTATTTTAAATCACAATATTCTGTTTAAAATCATTACTTGAGAAGACAGAGGGTGGGGGAGAGCAACCCTAAAGAAATGTGTTGGCTGTAGATCTCTGAGCCACATTCTCTTGGAGTCAGACTCCCATTTTCCTGTGAGCACTTGTACTGCCAAAAAACAGACAAACAATTTTATCAATATGTATTTTCTCCCACGTCTTTTGGCTTAAGACCGTCCTCTTCATATAATACAGTATTACTGACACACAGAAGGCTTTTCACATCATGGGGCTGCTGTTGATTCACATGTAGATTACTAGTCAGAGCTACACATGCTGCCAAGCTCATTTCATTCCAGAGGAAGAAGAATATTTCTCAGACTTTATCTCAAACTTCAATGAGTTTTCATTTTTGTAAGAGGTCAGGTTTGATATGTTCTGCTTATGAGTATACACAGGATCCTCTAACATAAAAAAGAAAGGGTCCTGAATATTTGGACTACAAAGACTGGGAACAACTGATGCTTTTTACCTTTGCCTTGAGACCAGGTGAATTGGGTTCCACAGAATATTCAGCTGGTTGAAATAAGCAGAAAACTAGAGTATTTCCTGAGAAGGGTAAATAATGTATTACTTCTCTGTGCTCATGAGTGATTCTCTTCAATGAGTATCTCACTGACAGTGTTAGGGGAACCTTGATGACATTCTCACTTCATTTCAGACTAAGCTCCAGTGGAATTCCACTTTATCCAGAACTTGCTGCATTGCTGCACTGACCTACCTTTTCACGTGTCACAAAACCTCCGAGTTTTTCTGGATTATCTGCCCTGCACCTTGGAAAATAATCAGTTGTTTCATTCACAGTAGTTCCTAGTGGTTTTATTTCTACTTATACAAGTGCATCCCTGTGGAAGAGGAGCATTAAATAAAGAACAGAACTATGAAAGACACTAACCACATGTTGTTCACCTTGTATCTAAACACTCAAATCAATAAATCTACCTATCCTTCCCTTCCCTTCCCTTCCCTTCCCTTCCCTTCCCTTCCCTTCCCTTCCCTTCCCTTCCCTTCCCTTCCCTTCCCTTCCCTTCCCTTCCCTTCCCTTCCCTTCCCTTCCCTTCCCTTCCCTTCCCTTCCCTTCCCTTCCCTTCCCTTCCTTCTGCCTTGCCTATTATCTTTGCACAAAATTAAAAGTTTAGTCAGTTTTATTTTAAGTCTCTCTGTATTTGTGCTTAAGAAAACTCAGAGATGTATGATATCACTTAATGGCTTCTTGAAACAAGCCATAGGGCTTGACCCCTGCAAAATACCTGTCTCCCAACACAGCACTGCATACATCCAAGTGTTTATTCTGTGAGATGACAGCTATGAGTGCTGCACACTACCCATACTCTACATCTGGAGTGATTTCATCACCCAGAGTGGAAAGACACTATCTTCTGATGGGGTCTGAAGTCAAAGATTTTTAAGCACTCAGACACATTTAGAGATGGATGTAGACAGCAGCAGACTCATCAACCAAGCCCACACGGCCCACTGTGAAAGGGTTTTTGCCTGGAGAGTTCACGGGTCTCAGTGGGTGACCTGTTGAGTAGTTGCATGCAGCAGGTGGCCTCTCTTGTCTTCAGTGAGCATCCAAAAAGATGCTGGGGGGAAAAAGCCCTTTTAAACACCTGAATTGGGATTAACTGAATTCTTATGTGTGTGAAGGAAATCTATGTGCATATGCTACTGTCTGGTTTTATTACCTGCAGAAACAGGCCCCACTAGAGGCCACATATGGAAAAAGAACACTTATCTTTCCTAGATATTATCCCTTCCTTTCTAAATCAGCACGTTTGATCTCATCTATTAGCTAGCCAGTATGTAGAGAGGAGCTCTATAGGCAGTGGAAGTTGCTCTTTCTTTCTGGCTATGCTTGTGTTCTGGAAGTGCAGAAATAGCTCAGCTGAAAAACTTTCTGACTGTTAAATGTGAGCATACTCTAAAAGAATGGGAAAGAAACAGCTTAAAAATTAATCTGTTAAAAACTGCTAAGAAACAGTAACCTTTAAGAATAAAGAGCTGCCGCTGATATTAACACAAATGCCTTCTGAATTCTCAAGATCCTAATCCACTTATGTAAGCATACATTCATATCTGCAGCAAAATTAAATGCATTTCAATATATATGCCTAGCACATGCCAGTGGAATGGAAATTATATGTGCAGGGAGATGCAAATATCCCACAAATATGTGTACAAGCACATAAGTAGAAAAAAAGACTCCAGATAAACTCATTGCATCTTCACTGTGAAATTTTGCTATCCTTGTCTAGTGCAAGTGGAAGTTGGAAAACACTGAACTGATCAGCTGCAAACCTGGTCCCAGCAGCTCTAGTGTCATGGCATTAGAGTAGACAGGGAGGGCAGAGGATCTCAGCAGTTCCTATCCTCTCAGACGAACATTCCTCTGGGTTAGTAACACTGAACTCCCTGGTCGCCGGCCAATACAGGCAGACTTCATAGTAGGGTTGCTGCTTTCTGCTTAATAAAGTCATAGGCTGAAAAGACTTTATCTTTACTGAAGTGACAGTGATATGTTATTACCTTCTTTGTTTTAATAGAGCATTGCAAATCTGAGAAATAATTGCAACTTGCTTTTCCATGAAACAACTGAACAGTCTTAGAGCTTAATTTCCTGTGGTGAAGTTGTAAAAGTCCCTACCATATCTTCAAAAATGACTTAGTTTGGGTGTCTTATCTCATTATAAAAATCTACCTGTTTTGCTGGTGAAGAGGCAGTTGGAATTTTAGTGAAGTGGTTGCAAGTTCAGAAGACACAGAAACCATTAGGTACTTTATTCATAAACTTGACAGAAACAA
Source organism: Coloeus monedula (assembly GCF_965178545.1). Classification (NCBI taxonomy): domain Eukaryota; kingdom Metazoa; phylum Chordata; class Aves; order Passeriformes; family Corvidae; genus Coloeus; species Coloeus monedula. Next base: position 104,723,626 of record NC_138781.1, read on the forward strand.
GGAAGAGGTGATGGGGTGATGGAGCCTCACATACACCTTTTTTAAGACTTATTCTACTGGCATAAACTAACTAATCTAAAAGACTTTCAAGACTAGCCTGATTCAGTGTATTCAGTGTTACCTCTCCTCCCAGGTTGGGAAAAATGTTTTAATGTCAGCATGAGTAGTTTCCCAAAAAAACTGTAAACAAATGAGCTGAGGGACCATCTCTCTGTGCACAACAGATTTCTAATGAGGAATACATGATCCTAGCTCAGAACCTATGAGCCTTCCTTCCTCCCTCCCTTCACTTACATGCAAAGGTTTGAAGGATCCAAAATAAGTTGCAGTCATAGTTCTGCACTGACTCTAGTATGTCCCCTTTGTAAATCAGAAAAGTTCGGATTGTTTTGGAAAAAAGCCAACACTGCTTTCAGTTTTGTGAAATACTATGCAAATAGCTCCTTCTGATCTTGAAGTGGCAGGCCAGTGTGTATTTGTTTATCTTCAGGGGTCTGTGCTAAGTAAATCTGGCTTATACTTCATTACTGTTTGCTGTCCTTTCTGTTGCTGTTTACCTTCACATTCGAAAGGAACCTGACAACTGAAAACTTGGATTTGCAAATGGATTAATGCTATGTCCCACAAAGATAACTGAAGAAATCAATAACAGTTGGACCTCCCCCTGAGAGCTACATCATGGGCTTCCTAAGGGCTGCCTCACAAGATTTATTTGTGCATCATCTATAATAACTATGCTCTGCTGGTTATTTCTTCTGCACTGACTCAAGGTGTTTAGATTTTTAAACTAAATTTAAAAAACCCAAAAACAAGGCACTGAATTTTCTTGCAGTTGGAGATTAAGCAAACTTCTGCAAATAATAAGCAATAAATTGAGTAACCTGAGAACTGTAAAACATGTCCTTGTTTTTGGAGACAGTACCAAATGACAGAATACAAGTGTCATTATAACTTTGAGGAAAAATTTTCATTTTATTGCTTTCTCATCACACACGACAATTAGAATTGGATAAGAAGACTATTTCAGGACTCTCATAAGCACCAGCAAGGATTGTTTAAAATCAGTTATAATAAGTTCAGATGTGCTATTTTTGTTGAACATTTTTCCTTATTTGGTAGCATTTCACCTGAGAGTCTGTGTTCTGTGAAACAATTAAAATACACCCACATCAGGGGTGAAAAAATGAAGTGTATAGAAAAGTAATGGACTTCAAACATACTTTGAGATAACTCACTATCTGTTCAAAAGGACATGTTAAGGTCTTCTTCAGACATTTAAAAAAACGTGTCTGTAACTCTCCCTTCCTTCTGCTCAGGAGCAGAAGTAAAGAGACCATGTGAACACCAGCACCAGTGGAGGACTCCTAGCTCAAACTGTCTAGGAAATAACAAGTGTTATGTGTTTAGGCACTTGCAGTCACTGCTATCACATGCCCTGGGATACTTACCATACAACACGGAGCAAAGAATGAGTAAAATCTTTGGTCACCGAGCCACTTCTTCCCTGTTTCATTGATCCCTGTAATTCTTTTCCATGTTCAGCATAATCATATGCATATATGTTTCTGTGTGGATGTTTCAGAATAAAAAATTCTGATTTAAAGGTGTTTGAAGAGGTAGGTTTACTTGCAGATCTGATCATGCATGCAAAAAACAAACGTGATGATATTTCAAGACCATAAACAACTGCAACTGCTGCTGGCAGTCACAAAAGCTTAAAAATCTCCCTCCAAAGCTTAAAATGATCATTCTGACCTTATCTACTCTAATATGCAACGGAGTAGCATGTAAATACTTTAATGATTGGGCTTTCAGGAAGAAAATTAATTCAAACTACTGTTCAACAGGTACAGTTTGCCCTCAGAGGAAGGATATGGGAGAGAATGAATCAAATTGAACACCTGGATAGAGAACTTCTTATTCAAAATTTCCTTATTTGATTATTGTTGCTAATACTTTGAAATGTTATCCAATGCTTGGGCTATGTTAGTGTTTGTAGTCAAACTCAGTAGTTTTACTAAGGGTCAGAATCCGAAGCCTGATATACATAATCAAAAATTAGGCTGTGCCCCAAAGAAATGTAATAGTGCCATTTCAGTAAGAAAAAAAATAATGACATACTGCAAAATTCTCTTCCTTTCCTGACACTCCTGCTCATACAGAAAGTAAAGGAAAAAATCACATTTGAATGATAGCCTTTTATAAGTTGATTTTGCTTCATGTCGGAAATCTTTTTCAGAATCTAAGTGTAGTGGTAAGAAGCTGTTGCTTCTTTTACAACCTCAGCTATGTAGTTGTGAGATGAAGCCAGAAAGGAAAATAAGTCAATCCTTTTTGAGATAATTCTCCTCTGCATGGGATTTTTTGTTTGTCGTGAATGTCTGATGGATTTAGCAATGTCTTTGTCTCTTCCATGTTCTCGATTAACAGCTTTCAGTGCATTAATGCATACATTGTCATTTGGAAATGGTCTTTCTGAAGGAAGAAAAAAAAATCTCATTTATACTCTTTTATACTCTCTTACATTATGGACTTAAATTTTAACCAGTTAACTTAAGGGTTTGATGAACTTCCTTTTCTATATAATTGAAGAAATGTCTTTCTCAAGTACAACAAACATCTTAAGGCCTACGTGCAGAAATATTCTATTACTACAAATATTAATTATTAGTAAATAATTCTAAGACTCTCCCCCTTCCCCTACAGTAGATGGGCATGTGTGTTGTAAGTGTACTAACAGCATACAAATCCAAAGGAAGCCAGATTTTTATCTGATCCGATGGATTTTATTGTCAGTCATTAATAAATAGGATACTGCAGTAATTTTCACTAATTTATATTCATGATAGCAGTTCAGACAGTAAAAAATTGTATTTGTTACCTCACTTTTGTGAATATTCTGCCAGGGGTCTAGATCCAAATTTTCTAAATTTGGCAACTCTCTATATCTATTTAACAAATTTCTAGTCCATGACATCCATTGCATGTCATTTCTTAGCCCCAAAATGCCACAGCTGACACTTTTTTTTTTTTTAATGCATAGAAAAATAAGTGTGCACATGTCCAAATGATAGCAGAATTGAGCAAAGACTGCTTTCAAAACCAAATTCCAGGTTTAGTTGTATGCCTACAAATTTGAGGCATTCTTCTACACCACACTGAATGATCTTGACAAAAGGAGTCTCACTTATAGCTCACTGCTCATCTAAAAAAACATTTATTAAAATTCCATTGGGAATTTTTCCTTAGAAGTTGTCCCTATGTGTACACCTGTATCTTGGTTCTGGTTGTCTTGCTGAGTAACACTGTATTACAGTAATGAAACAATCACCTAAATATAATACTGTAGCATAGACTATCATACTACTTCCCCCAGGTGCTATTATAGGGTTTAATATCACTGGCTAGTGACTCATTAAAAAACCTGTTACTTTGAGAGAGTGGGTTAATATTCATGGTGATGTATTTTGCTGTACCGAATCTTAATCCTCAAGGTTCAATGCTCCGTCACATTTTTTTATATATGCTGTACATAATCCTTGAACTAAATTATGCAAAGCTGTAAAGTCTGCTTGCCCTGCCCTGTTGTCTATATTGGCAGTGGTTACTTTGCCAACTCACTTGCAGAGCATGACTAACTGTGTGCCCTCTCAAAAGTCTGCCAGCTGAGCTGGAGAGTTGGTCAGGTTGTGCCCACTTACCTAGGCTCTCAAGGACAGTCTTCAGCAGAGCTGCTGCCTTTAGAGCTTTACCTTGCTGGAGCGAATGGTGTCATTTTGTCCCTCATCCTTGATCCATACCCTGCTGTTCTCACCAACAGAAGGAATATCATAGAATCATGGAATATCCTGAGTTGGGACTCACAAGGATCACTGATGTTCAGCTCCTTGCCCTGCTCAGGACCACCCCAAGAACCACACCACATAGTACCACATTCAGTATAAAACCTCACTGCCACTGGGTGCTTCAGCACACAGGGTGCTGCACACACAGGTTAAGAGGAGAAGAAAGGTCTGGTACTAGCTAAAAAGGGGTTATATTTCTGTTTCTAGAACCTTTTCTAGCCATAATGTGCCACTGAGCCTTATTCCAACAGCTGACCCTTCTGTGTTCTTGATGCTGTCCTTTCATTTTTCTCTGTATGCTTGTTTTGTCTCTTCTCTGCAAAAACAGTATTTCCAACTTGTGATCATTACTCATCTCTAGGAATCTGACCATTCAGTTAATGCCATAGAAAAATGCCACTCTGCCAAATTGCCTGGTAGAACCAGTCCAATTTATTTTTAATCTCAAATATACCATATTCTGCCTGTCTTGAATTGTTTTGGGGTTTTTTTTTGTCTTTCTCTTTCTAAGCATGAAAAGTCACTTCCTTCTGGTCAAGCATGGAATTGGATTTTTTACAGATCTTACTTCTTGCATATAAGGCTGTACCCAACCAACTCCATGAACACGTTGTGTCTTCATATAAAGTTCTGTATCTCAGCCTGAGATTGGAATGTATTGGTTTGATAAGCATTGCTGTATCTTATATCTGATTTCAAAGTGACATACCGCTGTGCCTCAGAATATTCTGCAAGGGAATACGTGAGATACGTGGATCTTTTGATCCTTCCCTGAAAAAAAAAAAGGGAAGCAATAACACATATTTTACTGAATATTCTTCTGCTTGCTTAATATCATTCAATTTAATTTGTTTTTAAAACAGCATCCAGCATTTTGCATAGCAGGTATGAAAATATAGCATTAAATCTATCAGTAAGGATATCTCAAAAAAACGCTTAGAAGTTCACCAAGAATTAGGCTATCTTTTCCATTGCTCAGCTGAAGAAAACCAAGATTCAGCCTGTGTATCAACAAAGAGGAAAACAAACACTGTTTACCCAGTTCTCAGAGATTAAGTAAATGAGAGGTGGAAAATGGGCAAAGATCATCAGATACTATAGCCCTGTTCTTTCTTCTGCTTCCTCTGTTCAAGGTGACTGGAACAGAGTCAGGTGCTTCACAAAGAGAGCACTGAAGAGAAAGACAGCATGAAGTACATTCTGATATTTTTTTGCCCACTTCCTAGGGTACAGAAACTGGGTTTCAACCTTTTGATAACATTATAGAAGAAAAAGAATCAAGAAGGGATTGTTTAAAGATTCTTGTTAATGTCAGTTAGAGAGATTTGATGTTTTAAATCACACCTAGATGTGTGAATTGTGTAAATGAAAACTGAAGTGACCGTGGAGCACAGAGAACATAAGTACCTAAAGCACCTCTGGACATCAATGTGATACAGGAGAATATAACTTAAAATTTTTTGTTATTCAAGGAGTGTCTCTTTCAAAAGGTTACATATGTAGAGTCTCAGTAAGACCTATAACTTTCAATAAGACCTCTGTAATATAGCTCTAATTAAGAGTTACAATTTGGAGTTGTTACTCAGACACTTCAGTGAAATAACAAATGTATACTGATACAAAAAGAGTGTTTTCATTGCCACCTTGAACTTGGCTCAAACTAAATAAACTACTTTTAAAGAGGAAGAGAGTTTTTCACAAGTAGGAAAAGAAAAAGAAGAAAGACACTCTTTTTTCATTCTATGACCATTACACGAACAAACTTACGAATATCAGAGGACTGTGAGACTTCAACAGAAAAGGCAACTAATGAGATGAAAGGACTCTAAGTAAAGATGAATTGCCAGGATGACCTCTAAGCACAGTTTAGGAATATTCACAGTATAGTGTCATATCTGCCATCTTCATTATCTTTGGTTTTAATGACCCTTTAGTTATATTTCAGGATTTAAACTCAAGTTTCAGGTGCCAATCAAGTGGCAGAGTTTAACAGATACTGAAATGTTAGAAAATACGGGAACTGTATGCTAAAAAGTTAACTAGTCTTCAGAGAGAGAGCAGAGCTGAATCCAAGAAAACAGAATTATGTTTAATCTGCAAAAGAACTACTAAATTGACATTACTTGGAAAAAAAAAAACAAAACTAATTATTACAGTCAGAGATGAAAAGGAGAACTAAATATAAAATGTTCTATAGTTATACTTTACAAGTCAGTGTTAAAATCCAAATGGGACTGTGGAATAAAAAAGAAAAAGCTAGGCAGATTTTGTATGTCAAATCAAAGGAAAAATGGAACAGGTAAGGCAATGCAAATGGAAGAAGCATAAATTATTGCAGAATTGTAGATCTATCCATTTATGAAGGAAAGGCACAAGGGGCTAAAGTAAGCATAATAGACGGTAAGAATGATGGAAACTACTGCACAGGAACAGATCTGTATTAGATGATTTAACTTGTCAAAAAATATGTAAATTAACTCAAAAACTAGTAGCAGAAAAAAAATTCTGGTGCACAGAACACAAATCATGTAATCGTGTTCAGGAAAAATGTAACAATAAGAAAGTCCAATAAAGTATAAGATCATCTTATTAAGGGAAACTTTAATTAATCTCTAAATAATTTTAATTTAAATAATAGCAAAATAAGACATATTCTTATATGTAATCAATAGAAAATATGTAATAAAATGTATTTTATCCCTCTATGGAACTGCTAAAGGTAGCTACTGTTCTCTCTAAAATGTAGAATGTATCAGATTTAAGCATGAAACGTGGTTGAGCTCAGACTAAATATTAAACTGTCATGTTTTACTACAAGCTATAGTTGCTTGAATTCAGCAAGAAGTAGCTGCCAGTAATTTTTCAGATATCACCAGCACATTTGTTTTGCTATTATTTCTCCAGTAAATTTGTCTCCTTTTTTACACTTGGGCAGACTAGTTTCTTCCTGAAAGAAATATTTTCAAAAAGTAGTAACAGAAGGAGTACTTCTGCATCAAAAATATTCAGTGCTCAACTGTGAGACCATGAAATGAGTGAGTTCTGACAGCAGAACTGGAAGATTATCTGTGGACTTGACAAGCAAAGACGAAGGAAGAGGGAGAGAGAATGAAGAACAAGGAAAGGATGACAAGGAAAAAGTGCTTACTGTCCCTTTCCAAAAATCTTGCTGCTTTAACAGCAAGGCAACATGTTTCAGCAACAATGGAAGAGAAGACCTGAGGTCATCTCTTAGTTATACACTTGGAGCATCTTCCTGTCCTAAACTTCTTCAAGACCAGTGCTGTTTCCTGCTCTGTATCACGTGCTCTCTCATCCACTAATTAGAAGACCTGATTTTATTCAATGTCATTTTCTGCACATTCCCTAACCAATGTGAATAGGGTATCCATCATCTTTTTTGCACCAAGCCCCAACTACTGCACAGAAACAGCAGCCCTCCTTCCTCAAGGAGAATGATCATAAAAACCAGAGTGCTTAACACACAGAAACCTGGGGCAGGGATCTCCTCAGACTTTTCACCTAGAAGGCCAAGGAGGTGTGAGCCTCTTGGGAAACAAGTTAAAGCCTCTTGTTGTCTCCTGATCTTGCACAAAATTAAAATAACCTAAATGCAGAAAATATGTCTTATGATCCAAGAGATGTGGTTATCCAAACTCTTTCAGGTTGACACAACAGTGCACAGTGACGTTGGAAGGTCAGAGGACTGCTGCAGCAATAAACAGACAATTCAAGAGAGTAGAAGAAAAGAAGTTCTGTACCCATGTCTTTTCCTTATACTGAAATAAGCTTAGGTAGCTATGAAAGTCCTGTGAATTAAAATCTTTGGTACATATGAACAGTTAAAAGACATTTCTTTTTTTTTTTTGGAGGTAGGAGAGGGACAGAAAGACATGAGATTTCTGAGATATGTATGTCTGCTGCTGGTAGATTTCTTGGCTGAAAGAGTCTCCACTCTATAGAATAGAGAAGTATCTCCAGACTTGGAATTCTGCCTGTATATATTCAAACTACTTTGCTTCAAGACTCATGGAAAACTGGAGATGAGGTAATTATAATATCTTGGATCAAATTTTTGCATGTTAACCTCCAAAAAAAAAAACCCCAAGATCATATTCTTTTTTTTTAACTCAACTTCATTTTGCCAATTCCTTAAAAAAATCATGCATGCACGCATACATCATGGTAAAGTATGAGACATTTGATCGTGCTTGTGATTTTTGCATTATTCAGCATTTTCTGCTGACATTTCCAAAATGCAACAGGTCTGAACTTCACTTTTCTTTCAAAGTGCTTCTGCTTCTCCCTACCTTCAGCCTGAATTGTGAGGGTCAGCCTACTAGGTTCACTGAGCAAGCTTTGCAAAAATTCCACAAGCAGCTAATAAATGGGGTTGTCATAATGTTTTTTCATTAGGCACATTGAATAATACAGATTTTCATTCACAGGCTTAACGTACTTAAAAGTGATGAGTTTCTTTAGTGTCACTATGAAGAATGTGTGTTCATGGCAAGGACCATTCTTGTAGCCCAATGAAAAGTGCAATATTATATAAAATCAGATCTAGTAATATCTTAAATAGAGAATAATGAAAACCTTGTTTACAAGCTGCTGGGGTGGGTCAGAGTAACTCAGGTGACCTACTTTCTCTAGACACGTGCATTGGTTACAACGCATTAGTTCTAGAATCAAAGTAGTCTAATTTTTTTCATTTACTATTTACAGATAAAGAGGTATTTAAACTAGATTCTGAAAACTGTAGTAGAAACTCTTGCCTGGGTTATAATCATAACACATGCCTCTAAAGTAAACCTACATTAGCACAATTCAATGTGGTAATTAAGATAGAAAAAGGCAGTACTAAGCTGCAGGGCCTATCAGATTCCTTAGGGAGAAAAAAAAAGGACTGACGTGACTTGAAACGTGTCCAAAGGGTTTAGTTAGCCTCCAATTAGCTGCAAACTTCCTCTATTAAAATGCATAACAAATACCACACAACATGTCCCTGAACCCTTCATTATTTAAGTCCTAATTTCAGATGGTTCTTTTATTATACCATATATCCCAAAAGCTAGCATTGACTTTTAATTACACTATACAATCATTGCTGTCAGGTGATAAGCTGGAAGGACAGAAGACTCCAGGGCACCTCTGGGTGAACCACAAGAGCTCAGCTCTTAACCAAAAGCAAACAACAGAACAAAGGCAAACATTCTAGGAACAATCTACAATAAAATGAAGGCCAAATGGTCATTTCTCCTTAACCTTGCATTTTATACTTGCCAGGAAATCGAGAGTTTATTCAGACAGACAGACAGAAGTATAGGAACTGGGAAGGTGAAGTGGAACAGAATATTAATTGTACTCAACTCCTGGCATTCCCTCAACTTCAATAAGGACACATTTCTTTTTTCCCACATTGCTGTTACTGACCTCTTATAAAAAAGGTCCTGTTGGGGGTTGTTTGCTGAAGATTTCCATGTTGTACCAATGTAATTAATATATTGGGGATGGGATGATAGTGCTTCTGTCTTTGTGTATGTTTTGACGAAGTTTAGTGTCTCCTGGCCATTGTCCATTGTAATTGTGTCTGTGTGAGACTTTGAAGGTGGGTGGAAACAGTTGATCAGATTTTGAAATTAAGAGATGCTCGTATGTCCTTGGGATTGCTGGGTGGTGGTAACTGCTTCCCAAATTAGAAGAACATAAAACTGTCAGTGAAAAAAACCACAGTCAGAAGAGCACAGAGCAAGCAGAGAGATGGATGTGTGTGAGGTCCGCCCTTCTAAAAGTTATAGGCCTGCCATCAGGAAAAACAGAGCTGGGAGAAGACTTACATGGGCAGTATTACACTGAGTATCACACTTTATTTGTTTATTGTCTACATTAATGGAAAAAAATACACTTAGGATAGAAGAGCTTCTTTATCTTTTGAGCTTGCTTTTTGCATGGGGAAAACATAACAGAGCAGCTGATGTACAGTCATAGAATCATGGAATCCTAGAATCACAGATTCATAGAATGGCTCGGGTTGGAAAGGACCTCAAAGATCTCCTAGTTCCAACCCCCCACCATGGGCACGGACAACTTTCACTAAACCAGGTTCCTCAGAGCCCCATCCAGCCTGGCCTTAAACATTTCCAGGGATGGGGCAACCACAGCTTCTCTGTTCCCCTGCTTTATCACACTCACAGTAAAGAATTTCTTCCTAATATCCAATATAAACCTACTTTTAGTTTGAAGCCCTTGTCCTGTCATTACATGCTCTTGTAAAACCTCTCTCCACCTTTCTTGTAGGCTCCCTTCAGGTACTGGAAGGGCACAATTAAGTCACTCTGAAGCCTTCTCTTTTCCAGGCTGAACAATCCCAATTCTGTCAGCATTTCCTCACAGGAGAAGTGTTCCATCCCTTTAATCATCTTGGTGTCCCTCCTCTGGACTCTCTCCAATGAGTCAATGTCTAAATGTCCACCATGGGAATCTGTAGTGCGTAATATTCAGCTGAAGTGTATAATATGAAACAACTCTTTTTTTTTTTTCTTTTCCTGTCTCTTGGTGTAACTATGACATCTCTCCTGCATGAGCAAGTCACAGAAATAGGAATTGTACAGAAAAGAGATACTTTTTATTTTATTATATTTACATACTTTGAGGATTTATGCAGAATTATCTTGTTAATTGTATGTAAATATCTTCTTAAAATTATGTACTTCTTGCTTAAATGGAAAAAGCATGCAAACATGCAATCCCAATCTTTTTTTCCCTTACATGTTTTCAAAACAAAATCCACATGTTCTAACAAAAATTAATACTGTTATTTGCTACGGCTTCTCTTTCTTTACTTTAAGATGGCTACAGTTGTGAAGTTCAGAATCAAGACTGGTGCAGCCTTCAAGGAATTTTTTTCCTCCCACTCTGCTTAATAATTTGCTGGGAAATTCAGTTCTGTTGGGCTTTATGAAGGACAGACACATTTTAAAAGGCTCCACAGCAAAGATTGATTTATCAAAGGTGAAAGAAGCCTGAAAATGTAATAAGAAACAGTCAGTACAATGGTAGGCTAAAGGATGCTGAAATCTCAATTCAGTACAGCTACAACTAAGTGCAGGCTCTATTCCTGTGCTGGATTTGGCCATGAAACATGAGATAAAAATAGAAGGGTCAGAGGAAGCTATAAAGCAACAACATGAGATCATTCAAAGCTTATGCAGCCCTTTGGAAGTCCTAGTCTGAAAGGTCTAACCATCTGAAATCAGTACTATTTGGAGCATTTTTTGAATACTCAGAGGTAATGAAATGTCAGATGCAAGCTTAAAAAGGAGATGGCAAGTTAAGGTGCAGGAAGGTATGAAGGCAGCGAAGAGTTGAATAAATACCACTTAATTACGATGCATTGCTGAAATGTACTTACTCGTGGTTTTTAAGGTTAATATTCTCCTTTCCAGATAAGCTGCATAGGAATGAGTTGAACTTAAGCCTAAGGTAAAAAGCAGTGACTGAATACTACTGCTTTTCTGATAGTGGAAATTCAGTGTGAAATGTTTATTCATCATTCCATTAGCCCACAGCAGACAGGTACAAATCAACAGAATGTGTACACCATTGCCTTCTGTTTGCCAATTAACAATTCAATTGTGATATATTAGGAGAGAGAAAAGTAATTTTTTAAAAAACCTGCTTAAAACAATGTATCTAGGTCAAGCTTTGGGAGGCAGGCATTAATCAGAAGTATGTAGAGAGTGATCTGTTTAAAACACTGCAGAACCAGTTTTCCCACAAATAAACTGTCTATGGCTATGCAGACAGGCAAAGTAGTTCTGGCTGCACTGGCCCCCAAAGCCACATTGTCTTTTATTAGTAGTGTTGGTGATTAAATTAATCTGAAGTTCAAGGTAAGAATTTTCATGTTTGAAATAATTCAGAGCACAAAATACCAACAGAGCAGTTGGATGAGTTGCCAGCCAGCCCTGGCTTGATAGAGCCAGACTGCATTGTAAGACGCATGGAGCAACTTTTAAAAGCTTCAGAGTTCAACTTATAAACCCATCCAACCATGTATTCAGTTGTGTCAATAACAAATGATTGGTGAATCTGATTGAAAAATGGGCTTGTATCTTCAACTAACTGACTGTAGCCTCTGCCTTTGAAAGGTTTCCTCTACAAGCCTGATTTGACTTTTTTTTTACTTCTTTCCCCAATAAATGATTATTTATAATTAAGTATTAATTATCAGCCCTAAATTCAGTCTAACACAAATGTTCTTTTACCATACCTTTTTTTATTAGTTTTTTTCATCATTCAGATCTATCCTGTGCCTCCTGACTGATATTAGCATTCTTGGTATAATTAATGACAGAGAGGAAAAGAAAAGGAAAAAAAAGAAAAATAAGAGTTTCCAAGAGCTTAACATAAGTACCTGGAGTTCCCTAATCCTTCGTCCAAGTAGAGGCTTCTTAATAAAACAAGGTATAAAGAGCTATGAGGTATTATATTTTACTTGTCCTTATAGGAATTCCATTAAATTAATAACCCAGTGGACAATTCCCAACAGCTTCCTTCCTTTTCCATAGACTAAACAACCCCAGCTCCCTCAGTCACTTCTCACAAGACTTGTGTTGCAGACTCTTTACCAGCTTTGTTGTCCTTCTCTGGACATTCTCTAGCACCTCAATGTCTTTCTTGTAGTGAGGGGCCCAAAGCTGAACATGGGATTCAAGATGTAGCATCACCAGTGCCAAGTGCCCGGGGACAATCACTGCCCTGATCCTGCTGGCCACACTATTCCTCATACAAGCCAGGATGTCACTGGCTTCCTTGGCCACCTGGACACAGCACCAGCTCATGTGAAGCTGGCTGTCAACTGACTCTCCCTGAACTTATTCTATTCAATGTTTTCTTCCATTTTGACCTTTGATAGATACAATTTTAAGTCCAGTGTACCCCTACCCAAAAGTACTTCTATAAAAATCGTATTTCCCTGGATTTATTTTTAGGATGGATTATGACTGCAAAAGGTCATGATGTATAACATCTGTTTTCATCTTTATCTTCATTATGCAGAATTTAAAGGAAAAATTATGAGAATCAGAATATCCCGAGTCGGAAGGGACTACCTAAAATCACCAAACTCTTGGCCCTGCACAGGACATCCCAGGTGTAGATACAAAAATGCTGCTAGCAAGGATTTTCTTGCTATTTTCCAAGTCCGTGAGAGACTTTTCTCTCTCACAGAAGAGGTAGCAGGGAATGTAAACAACCAGACACCTGCAACCTTGAAAAGCCTTGTTTATGGTATAGTAGAAAAATATTTTGACAATGGATGTTTCAGGAATTTAGCCAATCACCCCAAGGGGTGGCTGATCCTTTGTCCAATTAGACTATGAAGAAAAAAGTCTAAAGAGTTTTTAAAATAATTAAATAAATCAATCTTACTGCACTATTCCTGCCTGCTGGATCTTCTCTCCTCCTCCTCCTCCCTATGGCTGCGGGACACGGTGATATACCCTAGGGCCCAGGCCTGCGGTAACACCCAGGAATCACAATCATGTGCCTCAGAACATTGTACAAACATGTCTTGAACTCAGACAGGCTTGGTGCTGTGACCAGTTCCCTGGGGAGCCTATTTCAGTCCCCAACAACCCTCTGGGTGAAAAGTCTTTTCCTAATATCGAACCTGAACCTCCCCTGACACAACTTCAGGACATTCCCTTCGGTCCTGTCACTGGTCACAAGAGAGAAGAGATCAGTGCCTGCCCCTCCTCTTCCCCTCACAAGGATTTTGTAGACTGCAATGAGATCTCCCCTCAGTCTCCTCCAGTCTGAACAGACCAAGTAACCCCAGCCACTCCTTGTATGACTTCCCCTCAAGTCCCTTCACCATCTTCATGGCCCTCCTTTGAATGCTCTCCAACAGTTCTATATCCTTCTTATACTGTGGTTCCCAAAACTGCACACAGGACCCAAGGTGAGGCTGCCCAAGTGCAGAGCAGAGCAGGACAAATCCCTCCCCTGACCAGCTGGCGATGCTGTGCCCTGACAAACCCCAGGATACAGCCGATGCTTCCAACTGCCAGGGCACTGCTGTCTCGCATTCAACTTGCTGCCAGCCAGGACCCCAAGGTCCTTTTCCATGGCACTGCTTTCCAGTATCTCATTCCCCAGTCTGTAAATCCAGGATTGCACCATTCCAGGTGCAGAGTCTGTTACACATCTTTGTTAAAATTCATACAGTTGGTGATTGCCCAGGCCTCTGAATTGTCTAATCTCTGCAGGGCATCTCTACCCTTGAGTGAGTGAGCAGCTCCTACCAATTTAGCATGATCAGAAAACTTAGTATACCTTTGACTCCTGTGTCCAAGTAATTTACAAAGATGTTGAAGAGCACTAGGCCTGTGAAAGAGCCCCACAAGTGACCTGTTGCCAGCCAGATGTGACCCGACCCATAAGGTGTTTCATGATGTGTTTATCCAGGTGTGTGCTGGATGTTTTGTCCAGAAGGATTCTGTGAGAGACAGTATCAAAAGTTTTACCGAAATCCAAAAAGATTACATCAACTAGCTTCCCATCAACTCCCTTCCCTGAACAACTAAGTGGGTTACCTTGTCATAAAATGAAATTAAGTTTGACAAGTGGGACTTTCTCTTCGTGAAGTTGTGCTAGCTGTGACCAATGCCTGCATTGTCTTTCAGGTGTTTTTCTGTAACTCCTAGAATAATGTCCATAATTTTACCAGTTGCTGAAGTGAGACTGGCTGTAGTTTCCAGGATCACCCTTCTTGCTCTTCTTGAAAATATGGATGACGTTGACAAGCTTCCAGTCAAATGGGACCTCTCCAGATTCCCAAGATTGTTTAAAAATCATTGAGAGAAGCCTCACAATGACATCAGCCAGGTCTTTGAGTATTTTTAGATGAATCCCAGCAGGTCCCATAGGCTTATAGGGATCCAGCTGAAGCAGTAGATCCTGCAAAAGTTCCGGATCAACTACGAGTTTATCATTTTCACCATCATGGTCCTTCAGCTCAAGGCACTTGGACTCCCTTGGCCCACCTTCAGTGTTGAAGGCAGAAAGCATTGAACATGTCTGCCTTGCCTATGATCCTGTTTGTGAAGTGACCATTCTCATCATGTGATGGGAGAATGTAATTTCTGTACTACCTTTAGCTATTAATGTATTAAAAAAAACCTCTTTTCATTGTTCCCCACAAGTTCTGGCCAGCTTCAATTCTAATTGAGCTTTCACCACTCAAATTTTCTCCCTAAGGTGGCAAGCAGTATCTCCAGATTCTGACCACATCACACAACCCTGCTTCCACTGGGGATACACCTTCCTCTTTTGCCTTCTTTCCAAGGGAAGACCCCTGTTTAGCCAAGCCAGCCTTCTGCCTTGCCTGCTTGACTTCCGGAAGTCTGCTCTCCTCATGCCAAGGTTTGAAGTTATGCTGGCACTTTTCTTCCAGTCAACAGAGATCTCTTTGTGGCTGCTCTGGCCAAGATGCCACCAATCTCCACTCATGAGATCTTCCTGTTAACAAGCAAAAAATCAAAGGGAGCATCTTTCCTAGCTGGCTCCCTTAATACTTGTATTGCGTTGGCTTTGCTCATTTCCTTGCTATCTTGGAAATTGTTAGCTGAATTATTTGTTCCAGATTCTTCTGAGGAACTGAAATAACTTGAGTAGTTGCCAATTCTCCAAGTTTTTTTTTTTTTCCTTAATTCCATGACCTCTTTAAAGAAAGACATGATGTTTAGATTCTAGCATCCCACGAGTTCTCAAAAATATTCAGAAATGTTTCTGAGACTTCTTCAATTGAACAGCAGAGCTTAGAGAAATTTAAAAATCTGAAATATTGGAGACTGAAAAAAACCCTGGAAAGGGACAGGAAAATTCATGTAAAGTGTTAATGCAGCACATTCTGGTGGGTGTAAAGTTCTAATTAAGAATTGTAATTTTAAATTTGAACAGTTATAAATTTCAAGTATTAACTAAAGTGCTTCATAAAGTAATTTAAAATGCCAATGGAAAGAGCATTTCACTCTCCCTTAGGCATTTCCCATGGTGCAGGGCATATACATGAAAACCAAAGCTGGAAAACAACAGCTTTGCTTTTACCAAGTTTAAGAACATATGTACATAAACCACATTTTTAATAAAAACATAATGCATTTTAACTGTTTATGGTTCACAACCTAGAGATTCTGTTCATCATTAGAAGCCGGTTGAAAAATGAAATCTTTATCCTTAATTTGGAAATATTTCTGCATCATTTTATTCCTTAGATAGTTCTTTATTACTCATCTTTCATAACCTAACAAATCTGAGAAGTGAATATATTCAAACTTCATTCAACAGTTGAAACACATTTCAATGAATTTGCTTGTTTATTGACCACCTAGTTATATGAGTGCAGCTAATGGTGCTTCAAAACTATTTTGTGCTTAGTGATTAGCCATTTTTGCTAACACAACAGGAAAGACTTTCAAGGTGGCTGGATTTTCAAGGTTTAGATTATTGCTGCTGTTGAATACTGGACTCCTTTTATGCATCTCTAGCTGGACATACTAGAATTGACTTGACAATTTTTTTTTATGCTACCTGATTTTAAATTGAAAGAGGACAATTTTGAATGCAAATACCAACCAATGGGGTGCCGACCTTGTGAGGGTGGTGTGATTGGTAAGTAATACAATTTCTCCCACCTGCATTACCTTTGTGTACCACACAGCTGAAACAGGTTCATTTTCTTGGAAAGCAATTTAAAAGTTTTATCCATAATGCAATCATATTACCATATTTATTTGCTGCTGTATTTTCCCTGCCTCATTTGCCCTACTCACATCTTTTCCAGCTAGTGATGCTGGGGAAACAAAGGCGTGAAAAAAGGGAACAAAAGAGGATGGAGCAGGAAAAAAACCACTATGATATTTTTGCTTTCTTTCATCAAACCTTTTATATTGGGGGTCAAGATATATCTTGCTGAATGAATTTTGGTGTGCTTTGACGCATCTATAATCCCAGCACACTCATCTGAATAGGTATTATGGACTAAAAAACTTATTATTTTCTGCTTAGCCAAGTGAACCACAAGAAGAAGAATAATTCTACAACCTTAAAGGCAATGGTCTGAAGAAAAACAAACAACAGAAAATAATGATGGAAGGGGCAAAAGGAGATCAGCCATTCTGCTAAGGAGGAAGAAGCCTTCAATTAAATATCTATTCACTGGTAATGAATGCCAAATAACATTAAATAAGCATCTAACAGAATATTAATCACATACTTAAGGGCTAATTGCAGTATATTAACAATTAATGGCCCTTTAAGAAACTAGATATACTATGGGATGCAGTAAGTGTTAATTGAAAGCTATTTCAGGAACGTTATTTTGCTTTTCTTAATTGGACAGTGACACAATATATTGTTACTGAGGCCTTATGTCCTTATGCTTTTAAGATTGCCATTGCTTCTATGCTACAGAAAGCAAAATTCAACCAGTTGTGCTCCAGGAAAAAAAATCAAGCGTTTTTCCTATATATGGCCTGCCATAATCCTTACTGACAGCACGTGTGCTTCTTGTCCAGTAACTTTAGTTCACTCTGCAGGATGATGACGGTTTAAGAGCTACTCTATGTTTAAACCCATCTTCAAGCAATTATTCACCAGGGCTACATCATTTCCGAAGAAGTTACTGAAACTGGAATGCACTTGCAATAACCTGCAAGCCTTGCTCTTTATCAGAAACTCTAAAAGAAGAAAACAGAAGAAAATTTTTAAAAAATACAGAAAGGAAAGAACAGTAAAACAGTGTTTAAATCAAAGCAGTGGAAAGAATGGAGAAGAAAGTGTAGAGGAAACAAAATGGGGATCTAGTAAAAATAAAGCACATGAAGCAATTCTTCAGTTTTCTCTAAGTTAATGAGGCCCAAGTCAGAAATTTTCCCCTGTCAAGATATAAAATTTGGTGTGGAATTTTTGGTAGTCTCTTTCCTCTTGAACAAGGCAGTCACATACACAAACAGTTCTCAATGTGACTCCACTCCAGGGGGTTGTGTCATATCCATGGTGACAGACTAGTGCTGCCATCGAAAAAAGTTGCCTTGGTTTTCCCCCTGGACCCTTTTTCTCATCCTCTCACTGTTCATTCCCGTGCACCAGCAAAATTGTTTATGCGATTAGGATACTGAACAGCTTGGACACCTGATCCAGATCAAATAGCATGAGAGGAAAATTAGTCCTAACTAGGGTCATTTCCCTAGTGAAATTAAAAAAATCCCAAAGGTTCTTCATCTAATGTGGCATGACTAGATTTTTCTAGGGACAGACTGATGCTCAGGCTTTGTTGGGGTCCCTTCCCCCCTGCCATGGGGTCCTGGGAAAGGGGCCCTGGGGGGGAGGCACGGGGTTTCCCTGCCCCTGCTCAGCCTCATTCCCCATTGGTTGTTTTGTGTTCCCTGTGCGGGCAGAAGGACCCTCGGGTCCTGTGATTGCCTCAGTTCCTCGGCAGAGCCCCGGCCATGTGGCTGGAGAAATAAACATCTCTGAAACATGTATGAAGAATCAGTCCATATATATTTCTTTTCCACGGGCCTCGTTGTCTGATACACGTGCTGCAGTATCCACACTGTAACAAATGGCAGGGATGCCGGGGAGTTGTACAATTTGATATAGTGCAAGGAAAGAAGGGTTTACAAGCAGCAAATGTTACTGGGCCTGGGGATATTCCAGTCAAAGGCCGCCATTATGCACAAAATTATAAACAATATCCATCCCAGCAGCTTCCCTACCTGTTGGGGTCCCTCCCCTCGTCATGTAGCCCTGGGAGAGGGACCCTGGGGGGGAGGCACGGGGTTTCCCAGCCCCTGGTCAGCCTCATTCCCCATTGCTTGTTCTGTGTTTCCCTGCGAGGGCAAGGACTCTCGAGTCCAGACTGTAAGAGTTCCTCAGCGGAGCTCCGGCCATGCGGCTGGAGAAATAAACATCTCTCTGAAACATCTATCAAGAATTTGTCTACATATATTTCTTTTCCACGGCCTCCTGGTTTGGTGCATCGTGTTACAGTATCCCCGCTGTAACACCTACCCACAGCCTACTTTCCCCTTTTACCCTATACCCAATATGAACCCTTTCCTAAGTTTACCCCATCCCCAATTTATCCCTAATCCATTTTTCATCCCATAGCTTCCCTATACAATTCCCTTTCCCTACAACTCCTCTCCAATGCCGAAGGGGGAATGAAGAGGGGGAGGGAAGAAATTAACTATTGTTGTTTGGAGTTCCAACAGGTACAAATGGAAGAAACCCTCTCCTGCCTCAGTTTCCCCACAAAGCATGCTCGGAGAGTCCTGTCTCCCTTCTGTCAGCCTTAAGATGTTCCAGAGAATCTGTCTGGACTCAGGAGGGTGGCTTGTTTTGTTTTGAAACTGTTCTTGTTATGTGTATCCAGTTGCTTTCAATGTTAAGTTTTAAATCTCCTTTTGTTAAAGATAAATGGGTGAAATGTTGGGATCCCTTCCCCCCTGCCATGGGGTCCTGGGAGAGGGGCCCTGGGGGGGAGGCACGGGGTTTCCCTGCCCCTGGTCAGCCTCATTCCCCATTGGTTGTTTTGAGTTCCCCTGTGCGGGCAAGGACCCTCGGGTCCTGTGATTGCCTCAGTTCCTCAGCAGAGCCCCGGCCATGTGGCTGGAGAAATAAGCATCTCTGAAACATCTATCAAGAATCAGTCCATACGTATTTCTTTTCCACAGGCCTCGTTGTCTGATACACGTGTTGCAGTATCCACACTGTAACAAGGCTTCAAGTCAGACATCCTGTGTTTCCCATTTATTACAAAAAAACAGTTGGTTTAACACCACCTGTCTTCAAACGTGTTCTGATTCTCCATGTTTTTTAGCAAAGGAACAGAGCATCTAACAGTCAAAGACAGACACACTTTGTGTTGAGCACACACTACTCCTCAAGCAGAAGATATGGAAGGAAAGGGTGTGCATTAATGTATTTTTTTAGGGGCTTATCACTGCAGTTTCAAAAGTCTACTGAGGCTGTTCATTAACCTTTTAATAGTAGTATCACAGTACCAGAACTCAGCAGGGTGCTGTATAAAGCATTTTTACAAGTCTGCTAAGAGCAACTGTGCTGTACAGATGTTAGACCCCAGACATGTAAATCCAGGGATTAAACTGAAGGTTCAATTACTCTAGTTTAATGCAAGGAGAAATCCCAACCAGATATTCTCAAGTGGTAAAAAACACACAAAAGTTTACTGTCAAAAATATAGGAAGTTAGGGAAACTTAGGCAAAGGAGTAAATACAACACCGAATTCAATACAAAACACTTATTATAGCATTACTTAGCATTAATTTAGCACTTACTTAGCATAAACTTAGCCCATTCAACCAAGAAACCTTCATAATCTAAAGATGTTACGTTACCCAAAAATGTTCCACGCAAAAGAGAATTAGAAGAAGAGAGAGAGAAAAAGAAGAGGAATATAAAAACACATATATAGCTACCAACTCCTAGGGTTCCAGCATAGGTGAGATGGGAACTTCCCCCGCACAACATGCTATGATTGGCAGCTCAGCCAGGGCTTGGGGGGGTCTGGGGCAGGGCAGGGTGCTGCCTCACCAAGCACAGCCCAACCTGCCCCACCTCTCACCAGACACACACGAGCAGTCATTCCCAGCAACCCAAAAATGGCTAGACACACTAAACGTACCCAGTCTCTGACACAACAGGAACTTAGGATCTCATCCATGTGGGGAATTTTTGTGTTTTATTCTGATGACAATCACATTTTTACTTCAGCAAAGAAGATAAACTTCTGGCCGAAAAATCCTGCCAAGGACGTTTAACTGCAGCATAGAAGCTCCATAAAGCCAGTAGTGGTGAATAATTCCATACAGCAAAAAAAATGTCATGGTCAAGCAGGGTAGCAAATTCATCTGCCATAAATGTCCTCCAGATCAATGTCAATTTTATTCTGCAAAAATTGCATGGGACCCCAAACCATCTGCCCCACTGCTGAACCAGTTCTTTGTAGCATTTCTAAAAAATTTTGAATAGAACTGCTTCATCTTTTTGCTTTCTCAAAATCTGACTTTTGCTATGTTTTAATTTTCATATAGGCCAAAACTTTGCTGCTTATAATACTATGGGAACTCATGATAACTGGCATGTCTGGGAGATTTCAGCAACTGCAACTTCCAGAGTAACTGGTGTTAAACCTCTTGGCATGATTTAGGAATGGTATGCTCCAAATTAGTACTTCCACTAAAAAGACCACTGCACTGCTCCCCTCCCTTCTCCAGTGGGAGTCACAAAAGGCAATTGTCACAGGTTGAGATAAGAACAATTTACTGGAAACAGCAATGAGATAAGAAAATGTACAGCAACAATAAAAAACATAGAAACTATTTACATGGAATCCCCCAGCAATAAAAAAAATACTGGACTGCTCCACCCGCCAAGTTTTTCCACAGTAAGGAATGCCCTTCTCCTGGGAAGGGAGAGAGAGTTCCTTTCCCCATCAAATAATGGTAGGGTCCTGGCCATGCTCCCTCCCTGCTATTGCAAAAAAATTAACCCTGTCCTGGCTGAAACCACGGCAGCTCTGAGCTCTGTATCTCCAACACTGGTGTGTTGGACAGAAGGCCCCCAAATGCACTGTCTTCCACAGTGTGATCTTAATGCTTATTTATTCTGACAGTGTAAGTAAAAATAAAAAAGAAGCTATTTTCCAACACAGAAATACATAAGCATTAAATTCACCTTATGCTCCAGACCAAGATTTCTGTATTACCAAAAATCCCAGCAGTGCCCTTTGATATTCAAAGATGATTACTCCAGCTGTGGACAGCTATGCCTCACAAATCTACTCAACATTTAGCACTGGCACAGGCTGCATATACTGGGTGAGGAGCTTTGCAGCCCATTGCAAGCCAAGCTTTAGCCAGTGGAGCTTCAGTAGTAGCCCCAGTGAAAGAGCAGATGGAGACTTGTTGGGATATGGTTAGAGGATCAGGGGCATGGATCATTGATAGAATTATGGGATCAATAAAAGAACTGTACAGGCAAGAGCCTGCAAGCAAAAGGCCTGTGTGAGAAAAACTCTGCAGGAGAAAAATCCCTGTGTGAGAAACAGGCCTGGGAAACAAAGAGGGAGTTTTGAAGTGATGCAGCTGGGCTGATAAGATGTGCTAACCGGGAGAGAAGGGAGGCTGAACTCTGAATTCTTTTAATCACAACATAACTGTAGAAGCTTGCCAGTGTAAGTCCAATTATGTAGATGATGCCATAAAGATTTTTGCCTTTTCTCTTATACCCCTGTTATGCCTTTTACAACTTCTGTATTCCTAGTGCTTTTTGCCTACATTCTTAGACTTGTTTGTCAAGCTAAGAGACTAAACATTTTAGAAGCTTCGTAGTTAGAGATCAGTGTGCCTCAGACCCCAAGGTCCTCTCCAGAACATATTCTGTAAACCAAGATAGAACCATCCAGGGGAAGGTTCCTTAGGGAGGGGACTCACTCGAGCCTCTCATTGGGGAATCTTTGATAGACATGCTAATTAATAAAACCTATAATGTTATACCCAATGTTGGGGAGAAAGAGAGACACACAGAGACACAGAGACACAGGGAAAGACTCGGTGGGGTGCATCTCGATGCATATGACCTAGACGTGTACACCTAAGGATCCTTAAAAATAAATACCAAGATAAAATCCCTTTTCCCCTTCTAACCGTGTATGCCTCTTGATTTTAAGACCAGGAAAAGGCATCAGAAGCAGAAATGCGCTTTGATAAGTTTTAAGCCACTTAAGAGTTAACAAGCTGGTATACTATATAAGTGCCTCTGGATTGCTAATAAACGGAGCTTGCTTTTATCAACCATATTGGCTGGGTCAGCAATTTCTCCCTCCACCGGAGTCCACGGACCCTTTTTTTCCAACAGAGACTGAGGTCTCTGAGCCTTCATCAGCATTGCTTAAGCCCAAAGACAGCTTTAGACAACTGCACCTGACCTGCCTACCCTTTTCCATATGAAATCTCACATCCCTCATGTTTGCTGCCTGGACAAGGATTATCTCTTCTCTCATGAGGACTGTCTGATTTTCTTTTGTCCCCATCTGATTTATGCTCTTCCTTTATTCCTCATCTGTACCCTCTAGAAGACAGTGGGGAGGAGGGATCCCAATGGGGAGGAGAGCCATCGCTTATAGTCCCTGAAACCAGGGTTTTCCAGAAAAGTCAATTCCATTCTTTGGGTTGAAATTGAGAGATTGTATAATAGAACTATGAGGATATCCCATATTCTCTGTGACTTTCGAGGAAATGCACCATTTTCAAATTCTTTGGGCACTAAAATCTGAAAAATCTTTCCTGTCAAAAATCGGAAAACTGGAGTTTTAGAAGCATTTGTCTGTTTGAATGTGAACACCATAGTCAAAGGAACTGCAGAAGAAATGGCTGATACATAGGCATTATCCTGTAAAATATGAATAAAGGCCGTTTTCCTGAGCTTGTTTTTTGAGAACTAGAGTAAAGGTGAATTATTCTGGCTGAAGATTTTCACAGAAAATGCAATGTGAAATCTTCTTCACCTATATACGTGAAACACTCTGCATCAAGTAACTGGATTACAGTTCAGTCATGAACAGAAAACCAAGACTTATAATGGTTTTCTGATACTCCCTCAGTAGTGAAGCACCTCAGTCACCTCATAGTCCTACATTACAATGCATGTAGAATATCAGGAGACATCTACTATCTGAGGAATGAACACATAAAAGTGGATGTTAGATGATCATGCTTTAAAATTTTTGGTTTTCTATTTCACTTGTCTCTTTTACATTTTGCAGCAATATATCACAGGATCATGTATTTTGAAAGTCTCCAAGGACATTATATTCTACAAGGAAACTGCACTTTTAAAGCTTTTCCCTACAAATTTAAATTTCTACTACATTCAGATAATAATAAAGGAAATGTCTCTTCTTACAGGACTTCTGTTGCTGTTAAATGTTTGTCTCGGTTTGAGACAAATTAGGAGGAAACGTCCTGCGATGAACATCTCCTCTAATAGAAGGCAGGCTTCGGCAGCCCCTCCCCCACAGGTTCAAAAGGAATTTCTTGGAGGAAAGTGAAAAAAAAACCCTGTTTATTTAACAAGCAAGGTGCATGCAGGCACAAAGGAAAAAAATTAATTAATAATGTTAGATAATAAAACCTCTTGCTGTGGTGAAGACCTGGTAGATTCAGAGTTCTTTCTGTAGGTGTGGCTCTGTTCTCTCTGGAGCTGGGGTGTGGCGTGGGCCCCTCTGGGCCGTGGTGTGGGGCCTCCCGGTGACGGTATTCCTGACAGGAGCAAAGCTGAACAGTTCCAGGAGAAGAAGAAGAAGCCACAGTACCAGGAAAACTTCTTGCCTCAGCTAATGAACGAGAAGCTAGCTAAAAAGCAAAAGAATGCAACTCTCTTCCCTGCTGCAGAGCTGAGAGATGGGGAAAAAATGACAGAGTTATCTGTGTTTTGAACACAGGCTGCCAAAAGAATTCCACCAGCTTCCCCCCGCCTCCCCCCCCCAGACTTAGCTTAAAGGTACAGAACTCATGTCTGGGCAACAAGCAGGCGATAGGGAGTACAGTATTATACAGTCACCCCAGGACAACATTGTAGAGAGAATTTTAGGATAAAGGGAAATTTAGTTCTAAGTGTCCTTGAAGATAAACCCTAAAATTGTACAACCCTCATTAAAAACAACTAGGATTATCAAGCTTAGTGCTATCACAAATAAATCAGGAAGATTAATACTCATTTATCATTAGCATCTTTCATTTAAATAAAACCAAACAAGAAGTGCCTTCAGAAGACATAATGTCATTTTAGGGTCAAACTCTGATGGGACAGAGAACATGGCTTTTGATCTCCTAGACACTGTTTATACAAAGATATATACATAGATAGATAGATAGATAGATATGAGAAAAACTTTTTATGTATGACTTTTATGATTTTGACTGACCACTGCTTGCTTATTTACTCAGCACTGACTGTATCCTTGACCTTGCACAACATGTAGATATCAAAACAATCCATCCCCTACAGGCTTTATAATTTGGAAGACAAACATGAATGATAAGACACACCAGGAAACCCAGAGGATATGTTCCCTGTAAATAATAGGATTTTTTCTTTGTGTTGTTGATTTTGCTTTTTATTGTGTCCTCCACACAGAGACAGGAAAGACCGAAGGTCTGCAGAGTCCTCTGAAAGTAGGCTACAAGAAATATTAGATGTTCCTGTGCCTTGTTTTGACTACAGAAAATGAAGTTCCTCAATGGTCCTGCACCAGGCTTTTCAGAAGAAAGATAAAAGTAAATAATGATGCCTGTTTTATTTGTAAAATGAACATTTTCTACAATTTCAGCAGCAATATCAATTTCATTTGCTGGGAAAATAAATAATTTTGCAAAATTCTTATAACTGTGTTGACAGTTACAGACCAACTGATATATCCTATCATGAGGGAATTTTATCTGCCACAGAGAGAGATGGATTGAGAGAGAGAGAACAAAGACCAAATCTTAGTGCTGGGAAATTGCCATATAAGCTTCAGCAATGATTGTGGATAATTTTGCTTGCTTCAGTTATTTTTTGCATGAGAAATATTACACGTTATTTTTTACATTTTTCTGTTGCTGACAATTGCCAAGGATTCCACTGTCCATTGATCTCGCCAGTCTTTTTTTTTTTTACAACTAACATTTGAGTTGCCAAATCATGTGTTCCCAAACTATAGTTTGTGCTACAAACTATAGTTTGCAAACGCAAATGAAGTAGCAAACTGAACTGGCAAAATACCTGTTTGTGCACATAAATATAGATTTGTCTGTAAATTTTAACTAACTTTATTATCCAGTTCTGCTTAGGTCTAACTAGATAATCATAAAAATTATGTTGAAATCAAAGAAATGACTATAATTCACTGAGGTGGAATGTCATACACTTTATCTGACAATTTTAATTTTGAATACTATGTCTGTATATATTTCCAACTACTAAGACTTATCACATCTCAGTCTTTTTGGCCATGATGTATTCTCTCTGTTTCCTCTAGAGAAGATTTCTTTCCCCCCAAGCCCCTGCACTCCAGCTATTTCTCTAAGCTATTTTTAGAAATTCCATTTAGTAAATGTAACTTCTAAGGAGAAACATATGTGAAAACTGATATTAAAGTAGATCTTTGACTGTAAGGTTTTTCTTAAAATGAGAATTTTCCCTCAAGACTGACGATAAACTATAAATTAGTGGCAATGTAAATTATACTCATGCATACTAGCCAAAGCATTTGTCTTTCCACTAGAAACAAATTTACAGTCAATCAGTGTTATCAGTCAGGTGCTAGGCAAAGAAACCCACATAAAAGCATGCAGTTTCCCCAGAGAATTCTTCCTTTTCCCCTTCTTCTTTACTCTGAGGGAAAGGCAGAAATCTTGGGCAAACAGTATGTCTGCATAGCTGCAATTGTTGCTTTACAGCAATGGAATCTCATCTCACTTTAGAACTTCAAGGCATTATTCAACCTACTGTGTTTTCAGTCTACAGCAATGTGTTCTAAATTAAGATTTTCTTTCTTGACTCACCACATAGACTCTGCAGGCTTTATCAGAAAATTATGTTACTGAGTCTCAAAACCATTTCTTAAAATTCTACCTGTGTGCATACATGCAAATTTGTGCGCCTGGGACAAATGAAATATCCATTTAAATAGAAGAGGGGAGAAGAGCTGTCCTTATGTCCTAGTGCCTTACCTTCAAAATAAGCTTGTAATTGACATTAAAATTTTAGTAAAAAAGATTTAGGGACAAGCCTGTGACTGATGTCATTCATCTCCTATGAAACTTTGATGAAAGCTTCCTTGAGGCAAAAAGTTTACTGTCTTTTTTGCTGCTTAAGGATATAAGCAAGAAGAGAAAAAGTACACACATACAGAGACATATTTATGGAATTTATTTAACTGTAGCAAACTACAGAAGGAAATTGTGTCTGAAGATTCAAAAGATTCAATGTTTCCTAAATTTAATAGGAGTGACCAAATGCTTAACGATAAATGAAGGCCTTCTCATGGGACTTGAAGGGCAGTGATATTTTATCCAAATACATGTGCTTATTCTTTCTGAACAACGGGAAGTGCTGAGAGGAACTAAACATATCTTCTGGTAAACTTGATTGGAGCCTGAGGCATTTCAACGGTGATAGAGAAAAGGAAAATATAAATGAACAACAGGATGGCAGTCCTTGAAAAACATCAGTTCACCTAAATCAGAACAAATTGTGTATACTCTGCTGACTTACATTTATGACTTCTATCTTCATTTCCCTAGCATTTAACTTGGAATACCACAAAGAGCCCAAAAATGCAGAAGCTTTGGCTCTGCCCTCTGTTGCCATTTTTCCACCAGTTCTTGAGATTTGTTAACAGAGGTCTCTGAGGACAGTTCATTGGCAAGCTACAAAAAGGAAAACACCAGAAAAGTCAAGACTTGATTTGCTTCGATTTTAATGTAATTTTAAAGAAAAAAATCAGATATGACTGGATAATTAAATACCATTTTTAATCTGGAGAAAGACAGATATGAAGTTAGAGTCTCTTCTGTTACCAGAGACATTCTATAAGGCAGGAGCTGAGGCATAGATGTATGGCACACTAGCATTATATGGTAGCTATCCAAATGTATAAGCTCATCCCACAGCGGGCATGAGGTAACCTACTGTCACTGAGATGTAGCCAAAACAAAGGCATGTGACACTTACAGAAGTCCACAAATTAGGACATAATTAATATTAACTTGAATTTAACATGAATATAAGCATACTGACACCATGTAGCTAAAAACTGTGGGTAAGTGTTCCACAACACTGTGAATATTCTATAAATTCATACATGAGCAATGTGGGCACCAAGAGAGAAAACAAAGGTTAGAACAGCTGAACATAGAAAAGGTTCAAGGAACAAGATGTTGACACAGAAAAAGGCAAGTGCATGGCACTGCAAATAGGCAGGCATCCTGCTAAAACACACAAGAGAGATGGCTGGGAAGACAGATGAGAAGGAGATAAGCATAATCAAAGTCATAGCTAGATGCATAAAAATATCAGGCCTAAGTGAGAAAAATAAATAAATAAACAAGGACCACCAAGGACCACAACCATCAGTTCTAACTACATGATGTCAGATCTCTATATTCACATATCATTTAGTACATTAGTGTTAAGATGAACAGTATTGTATATATACTGGTGAAGATTACTAATATGCAAGAACTAACCATTTGCGGACAGAGTGCTATAAATGACAAATTTAGTAAAGTTTTAAACTTTAAGCTGTCCTGTTTAGTCTGTCTTCTGAAAACTTCCCCCACAGTGATGTCTGAGTTCCTGTATGCATAGATATATACATATATTCAATGCCAGCAGAGAGATAAGCTGGCTTTCACTCAAGTGTTTTCTGGGAGTATGCAAAGTGTTTCTCCTTGCCCACCATGTGCAAATTTTGCAGGGGAACACTGTGTTTATTGTATGTACTAGAGAATGTGTGAAGCAACACTTCATATGAGTGAGGACTAGGGAATTCTTGCAGTGTGATGACATGCCTCTTGGAGTATTAAAATTCACAAACAACAGCCTGAAAAAAAAAAATCCCTACTGTTTCTGCTAAAACAATGTAATCCTACATATAAAATTACAATCCTGTCTATTTCTTCCCTGACCTTGTAATTTCCCTGACCCCTCCTTCCCTCCATAGGGGAGACCTGGTTCAGAATTTTGCCCAATCTTTACAGAAACTGCTCATTAAAATGCAGACAGCATGGCTGGGAACTTTCCAACTTCCCATTTCAGTGGGAAAAAGCAGACTTAGCCTTGAGAAGAAAAATAGATGGAGACTGTTTTTCCCTTCATGGCTGGAGAACACAGGCGAATTCTTATTTACAAAGCCTTTGAGAAGTTTTTTGATGGTATACTCTAAGATTTGGAGTATGATGACAGCATACTTCACAGTTACTGAAGGAAGCCAAACAATAAACTACAAGTACAGGCAGAAATACACAAGCACACTGAGACAAATTGAATTGTTGGTGCAATTCCACTCACTTCAGTGGGACTACACCAGGAGACGAAATTGTCCCTCAGCATTATTTAAGGTTCAAAGAGTGCATTTACAACACAATAAATGGATAATGCCCAACTTGGGCACTTTAAAACCAAGCTTTCTTCTGTCGTGGTGGATGATCCAGAGTCAGCGAAGCATTATAAAACCTTTCATTTTTCATTGGTACTAACGTATATCTACGTAGCCAAAGTACTCTATATAGGAAAATCAATAAATGCAATGCTTAGTGATAAATGGTTACAATTTGCTTCTTTGTTGCTACCATGTCCTAATAAAAGCACAGCCTCAAGAAATTGAGGTTACACTCACAAAAAGGAAAACCCTTCATTCTTTTTAAGTACAAAAGTATGTTTATCAAATATATTTTCTTGTTTTTCAATATTAGAATATACATGTATTTTGAAAGAATTAAGACTGACACAAAGAAAGGATGCCTAAACTTCAATTTTTCATTGCCTTTTGAAAGGTGTTATGAAGAGGACTGTATGCTTAAAGCTGAGAAAAAAAGTTGGCTGGACTTTCATTTTCCCTTTGAATCAGTGACTTATGCGTGCAACAAAGCAAGAGGTAAATGTGAATGAATTTAATTGGTTATTCTGCCCCTCTGTCTTAAAAAAACCTTTCTTGCTGGTGAAATATCTCAAAAGCTAAATAACCCAGTGCCACCATATTTTATGTGAAATGACAGGTTTCATGTTTCAGTAGAAAAGCAAGACAACAGGACAGGCATTTACAATGTGACAAAGAATTCTTCTGACTTATGTATATATTCTTTTTTAACTTAGTCAATTCACCATTGTATGGGCAGGTGATATGCCATACCAGAGAGAAAGAAGTAATTATCTCTTTCCCCAGGTGATTTCTTTTAGTTCATAGATTTCCTGTAGAAGCTTTTAATATTTGGGTAGCTGTATGGCATAGTGTTTTTAAGTGAAGTGTAAACAAGGGGAAAAAACGTGGACTGATTCTATGAAAACTAAAATTCCTACAGCTACAACTTTTTACCCCATAATTTGTATATCATTCAATATTCATCATCCCTCTTAAGAACCTGTAATTTTAACTCCATTCACAATAATTCTATCTTTAGCACCGGAACTTTTTCCTGAAAAATAATTTATCCCATTGTAAAAAGACAAAGTTAATCTCTGTGTTCCCATCCTGACTTTGAAGTACAGTTTCATCCAGACACTCATTAATGTAGTGGGAGTATCCAGGACTAGTTCTGGGCCACTCTGAAGTAATCTTGAAGAGAAAGAATTGACTAGGATAAGGCTGCTGCTTCTTCTAATCAGAGTAAAAACTGCTTCTGAAGAAGGTTTTCTTTTCACAGTAAAGGCTTATGATTATTTTTTTAATCTCCCCACATGTTATATAGGAATATCGCTACACATCGTGTATAACTCTCTCAAACCAGAAAGTTGATTTAGTTAAGGTCTGTGACAGAAAGCTGTTTGAAAATTTGACACATTGTAGAATTGTGTCCCATTGCCAAAAAAAAAACTCATTCAATTTTTCTTCTTGCTCATAGATTACAAAAGCTATTGTAAATGAGAAATAATCATTCACAAAAAACTTTTCTCCCCAGTAATGTCTTGGATTAGTTCTTGGCTTGGTGAAATAAGTATCTTCAGCAATATTTATAATGAAAATAATACACTTTCTGGATGCTGGTAAAAATTTGCAATGATGTGAAAATGTGTAGAATATTAAATAATGAGGGGACAAGCTCTTGGTCTAAAATATGGGTTCCTTTGAATAACTGAAGCTTTAATGTGGATACAAGTTCAGACACCAGCAAATAAAAGTAGGCTGCAATTGTGAGAGGAGCTGCATTCTGGATTGCAGTGACATTGAGAGGAAATTAAGGGTCAAAATACATAACAAAATGAAGAATGAAATCACGTAATTAAAGGGTGAGCATAACATTGGGATAGGGAAGCAAGGAAATAAACAGCAGAAAAGGGTCTGCTTCACAACTGACATTCACTGATATACACTATTCCTGGAACAGTTCTGCATAGTTAAGGTGTTTTCTCTTCAAAGGAAAGCTCGTAATGTTGCCAAGAGTTTTACATGATAGCCATGAAAGAATATCACACAAACAGAAATGGCAAACTTACTTTACAGCACTCCCAGTGAACCTCAGAGTTGGTATAACCAATTAATCATTCAATGTTACTAAGTCTCAGTCTACAGAAGATTTGTGAGAAAGTGATTTAGACTTAATGGCCAGTAAAAGAAAAAAGGTAATCTTGTGGTTGAAGTCTGTATTAAGAAATGTGAGACATCAATACAGTTAACTGCTAGAAAAAGACACCTGGAGATACTCTGAAAATCTTGAGCTGACAGAAATTTCAGAGAAGGATAGACATGATTCTAAAGACCAGGTTCAATGGGCTCAAACATTTGAGCAACCTGGTCTAGCGGAAGGTATCCCTGGTGACGGCAAGAGGGCTGGAACAAGATGGTATTTAAGGTCCCTTACAACCCAAACGTGAGGGTTTGCACGCTAACCGAAAAGCCCGGAGATCTAGCTGCACCCCTCTGGTTCAAGGTGGCTCACTCACAAAAATATGCAGAGGGGGTGAGCTCCTCACCCGAGGGAGCTGTATCTGAGCCGGATGTAAAGGCACGCAGGCGGAGAAAAAGAAGGAGGGAGGGGACTCAGCGTATGGATTCCACAGAGAAGACTTACCGGGAAGGTACCAAGAACAAAGAGCCAAAAATCTGAGGGTGGCTAAGGATTTTATACTGAGGATAGGAAAGGCGGGGATAAGGGATACAGCCAATGGGATTAGGGGAAAGAGAAGGGGTTGAAGTTGAGGGAACCAATGGGAGTAACACACAGGAGGGACTTATGGAAGGAACCAATGGGGTGTCGAGTAACACAGAAGCTTCTGGAATTTATACATATTCCCTAAGGGAAATGAATATTTACAAGTTTTTACAAAAAATAGGGAGGGGAAAACATGAACCAATCATATGAGAACATGTAGATCACAGAACTGGGGGATTATGGGCTCTCACCCTAACTGCGAAGTGAGCTGTTAAACCTCAGTGCCTGACCACCATAATTTGGTCTTGGTTTTACTTTCAGGTAAAGAGCGGCTGCAGCCACTTGCACTGCCACACAAACCATTTTATGATTTCAAAATATATGTTGCAGATATATAGTTTAGAGCTTGAAACAGTTTGAGATTTGGTTCCAGAGGATGGAAGTTATGTTAATGAAATAAAATAGTCTGTATAAACCTTAAAAAAATTACAGGAGGATGTACAAGAGTCTCTGGGATATAGTCTAAGATTTTTCTCCAGGAGTGTGAAAAATCTAACAACAAGATGATTCCTTCCACAGATCCCAACACAAGGTTAATGTTTTCATGGAAATTCAAAGTAGCAGAACTGAAGTGTCTTATAGTCTCTGATCCAAACCAAAGGAAAATAAGACCTGTGAGGTTTTTGGAGAGAAACCTATTTGACTGATTAGAAAGGAAGATCACAGGAAATTGTTGTTGGGCTTTTGAAGTTAACTGCTGTCCTCCTACACTTAAAAAAGTTGTATCCTACATCTGCTATATCATTCTATTTCTGATTAGGAAATTTTTTCAGCCCACCACAGGCTATTATCAATAGTTAATTTATATCTAAAGGTTGACATTTCAAAGGTAGTTTAAATGGAGCTTTGTATGCCAGATGTTCATTAGTATGAGAACTGTTACTACAGGATGAAATAACATACATGTTTTTAGTGGTATGAACAAAATCTCTGATCTCTGATCAATTATATCATTTATCCACCAGCATTTAAAAATGAACTTGTTATTCATATTATGACTTTTTTCTTCTGGAGCAGCCACAGGAACCAAGTTTGTCATCCACTAGCAATGCCTTACTGAGGGCTGCACTATTTCATGGACTATTTCAGATGCTGTGTGGTTGATATTCACATCATTTAGGACTTCCCAAAGAGCCTGCAGCTTGCTAAATTGCCAGATTTCCTCCAGTCTTTCATGCAAAACCTTAATCATTTTCTCTTACTATTTGGGTTCCTCTCTCTTTTCCCACTTATTAGTGAGTGTACTAGGACAGAATTCTTCCTGCCCATTCTCTGTCACCTCAATATTCTAGATTACTCTGCAAGTCCTTTCTTAGTAATGAGCTAAAGCTGCAGCAGGCAAGGGCAGATGTGTAATTACTAGGGCACCTGAAATCCAGTGGAGACTTTTCTGTCTCTTTCTCTTTGGAGAGGAAATAACCAAAGCTGACATCATCACTCATGCACATTCAATGACTCAATTATCTCAATACCTGTGCATTGAGATAATTAGTTTGTCAATAGACTATAGCTATGCCTACTTTGTGAAAGGACACACTGGACCACTGGCTTGCAGTGCTGAGAAACAGAGGAACTGGCAGCTTTTCCTGCAAGACAGAATTCTTTGGATCAGCAGTCCAAATATTCTTATGACCTAGAACATGTAATTAAACAGTTATCTTCCATGTTTAAAAATCAGACTTGGCCCACTACAGAATAAGGCCTTTAACACTTAATGAAAGGATGTGAAAGAAAATTCTTTTGTATAACAGAAGATAATACTTATGAACAGTCACTGCCTTTCCAAGTCTATAAAACCTGTAACTAATGTGCTAAAAATAGCTCTGTTGTGCAATATTATGCATGTAGCAATTATCATGGATGGATTTTATTATATTCATTCATATTAATGGAGCAGTTTTCATTTATAGGTTTGTAAACATTTCAAACTCTATTACCTAGCCGCATTATTTCATTCTGTTGACAGAATATATTGTCTTTTGTTTTATAGCCATAATTGAGTGCAGAGAGCAAAGAAGCCCATAGCACACAAAAATTCAGTCTTGTTTATGAAATTGAACTTGAACACTTGTAGTATAGATGCAGATTCTTCTCAAAGGCCAATGCAATGGACTTAAAATCTGCTTGTCATCCTCAACCATCAGCTGAATCCATCCTTCTTTGAATGCTAGGAGTCCCTCACCATAGAAACCACTTATCAAATTGTAAAAGTTAAGAACTGAATTGTCTATTTGGAGAATTTATTTAATTGCAAATAGAGACCTTTAAAAACCTAGCTCACTACTGGAGTTATACTAAATCTCCTGTGGATACTCAAAAATATGAAAATATTATGTAGGAAAAGTGTAACTGAGAAAGATGAAGAGGGGAGCAGGAGGTCATTTTTCATGATGGGTCAAAAACTAGGTTTATTTATGTTCTGCAGTGGATTGAATTCCAGAACATCAGCAAAAAGTGCAAAAGTGACTCAGAATTGCTCAGGTCTGTTTAGATCCTTGCTGTGGAAGCACAGCTGCTGCAAAATTAATCTTTTTACAATGTTTCCTGACTTGAAGTAAAGTTTCACAATGTGTTTATGAACACTTCGTAGTTGATAATGATTTTCTGTAACCAATTTTTTTCCCAGTAAATCTGTTGCAGTTTAAAAAAAAAAAAAAAAAAAAAAAAAAGAGAGAGAGGCATGAAACTAAACTAGAGACTGTATTAGACCTGGAAATAGTATCATGTCAGACGCCTGTGCTTTCATGGCATAGAAAATGTCTCTTAGCTTCAAGAATAACTAAGTGAAAGCTTATATTTTTAAGTACCATGAACATAAATTTTGGGAGAGAGGTATTTCTGAATGTTCATACCTTATTTTAGGGTGGCAGAAAATGCCAAGTGTTTCAAATGTGTCCCATTAATTTCAGTGAGTTCTGAATTAATTTCAGGGAGTTCTGCCTGTTAAGTACTTATTCCAATATGACCAGCATGGCATGGGTCTGAACAGTGTTTTCAGATGTGCGATAATTCTGCAATACTGGATTAAGTATCTTATAGCATGATTTCAGCATCTTCTAGTGGATACTCGGATGTTTTTATTGTATTATCGGCATATTAATCTGGAGGTTTCCAAAATCAAATGGAAACAAGCAATTGGTCAGATATTGGTGCTGGATACAGTTCCCTGAAATGAACAGGCAGAAATAGAATCAGCTGCAGGAGGAACCTGACATACACCACCAGTTAAGCAGCAAGAAGAGAAGGGACCAATGAGAAGCACAGCATTATGAATGTGGAGAGGACGCCAGATGCCTTTGTCCAGGAGAGAGAAAGAAACGGACCCATACTGAAGAGCAAGAGAAGGAGAAAAGCCAGGAGGGATATGAAGGAATGCTGCTGAGAGAAGAGACAGAAGAATGGAACAGAAGGGAGACTAATTGTGTAATTGTGTCACTGCATACAAATGCCAATCTCTCATTCGGCACTTCAAATATATGACAAATGCTCTTCAAAAGAGATCAGCCTCCTGACTAGGCAGCAGGTGCATTCTTCTGCTGAAAGAAAACATTTAACAATATAGATATCAGATTGCTCTAGAGACACTTGCATGACATTGCTTGTTTAGCTAAGCAGCTGTTCTTGGTGTTAGAGAGCTCTTTTATGACGTCAGTTGACAGGAAGGGTGAGGCCATTAGACAGACTGGTAAGATGAGGTCCCTGAGGAAAAAAAATAGAGCATCCTCCTGTTCAAACAAAGTAGCATGTTTACATTTTGCTGGTGTAAAAGTAGTATGTTTACAGTTTGGTTGTCAGATATACACACACACACCCACACAGCTCGTTTTTTTTCCTAAACCCTTCATATTCATCTTAGATTATTTGTTCAGTGTTAGTTGTGCAAATGTTTTTTACAGGCAGACTCATCCATGTCTGCATCCAAAGGAAACCACAACTTTTTAGAAAATAACCTTTTTGTAGGGAAGGGGAAATACACAAAGCTCCTTCTGTGATATTCTTGCCATTTCCCAGGATCTAAGGAAAATTCCCTCTTACGCCGGGTGAGGGTGATGGAAAGGTCTAAAAGGATGCGTAACCCCACCATTTATCAGCATGTCTAGAGTTAGGTAGCAAAGGTAGTACACTGACAAGCTAAGTATTCCTCCTTCTGATGTATAAATCCAACTGTTAAGGACAAGCCTCAAAAACCTTTCCTAGGAGCTGGATTTCTAAGGAGCAGAGAGGGGAGGGCATCATGGGCTGAGTATGGCCAGCAGGAGAGCACTTACCCTGCCACTTGCTCATTCCCCTTTCCTGCAGGGCAGACAGAAAATAGAAGACAAGAAGATTTGTGCATTGACATGAAGAGAGTTAAATAGACGAGTCAAGGGTGGTATGCACAAGCAAACGGAAATGAAGAATTTATTCACTACTTCCCACCAGTAGGCTGATGTCCAGCCACCACCTGGCAAGCAGGGTCTCAGAATGCATAATGATCACCAGGGCAAACAAGTGCCATGACCATGAATGACGTCCCTTCCTCCTCCTTTTCCCCCAAAGGGGTCAGAATGGGTAAAACCAAAAATCCTTGGTGCTGTGCAAGCACAGCTCAGCAATAGGCAAACACCTATTGGTGTGCTATCAAGACTGTTTTAGCCCCAAATGCAGAGCAAACCACCATATTGGCTGCTGTGAGGGAAAATAATTCCATCCTAAACAGATCCAGCACCAAAGGCAAAGAATAAGAACACTGTGAAGATGCAACGTTCTTAACATCAATGACTATATGTCTAACACCCTGCCATCTACTGTAACTGATGTTCACACTGAGGACTTCCATTCTGTACAACACAGAAACCCCTTTTCCCATCCTGCTCAAACAGCTCCAAAATGGAAACCTAATGAAGAAGTCCAGAGATTTCTTGTCCCCTAACTTTCAAGATACATTCTCCAGTGGCAGAACAACCGGGAGGGGTTTCCTATGCCTATGAGAGGAAGGGGAGTGGGGGTATGGAGCAGCTCATCATTATTTCAATTAAAAAATGTTAAATGATGTTAAATGCTAAAAGATGTTAAAAAGTTTAGTTCTTAAGATTAATATTAAGTTAATATTATTAATCTAGTTAATATTACTAAATATTATAGCTGAGGCAAAAACCAGATTTTTTTTAAAGTGGACTGTATTCTAAAAAAATTATTTATATCCTTCATCCCTTCAAATGTCACTCAACAAAAGCAAACTAAATAGCTTTTTATTTTCCTCACACTACCTTCTAACCTGGTCCTTAATTATCTGAAAATCACTGAAGTCACATGAGTCTGTGTACTGAGCTTTCATTAACTTTCTTCAAGTTTGCCAGTGTTTGACAATTGATCCCCAAACAATTACACTGGCTTTCAGTGTAATTACCACTTTCAGCTTGCTCTTACAGATACTTAGTATACCACTTAAATCTCCCAGGTGCATGTTTTTTGGAGTTATTCAGAAGGTCATTACTTAAGATCACACTTAATCATCCAATTATTTGCTCCCAAAAGAAAAGTACTAGGGATCAAGAAGTACAGCATGTGAATGTAATCCCTGTCGAGTCTCCATTTTTCTACAACTTTAGTATTTATTAGGAGCTCTTTCTTTAAGCCAGAAATTTACATAATAACTTTCACGAATAAAAAAACCTCTCTGGTGAATCCTGAAATACTTCCACTTTCTTTTCCTTCAAGAATAATTCAGGCCAAACTGATGGAGAGCAGAACTTATATATTTACCAAGATGTTTTGTTATCATTGTTTTCACTCTTTTCCTCCACAAAGGGCAAGAAATTAATAATTTTTTTCTGGGTGAGAAGCCACTTAGTCAGGATGGATCCCCTGAAGTGCAGTCTTCAGTCAATCCAATAGAAACTGGATGTTACATAAACCATTTTTCTACTAAACCACATGGCACAAGAATAATTCTGCCTCATGTGTCCTAGTGTTGGTAAGAAAATATTACTTATGTCTTGGTTACTGAATAACAGTAGCTAAAAACATAACATCCTGAAAGAAATGGAACATGCATTTCTCACAATGAGAATTTATTTACCTTTTGGACAATAGTCATCTATATGTAATTGAAACAGCAAAGCACTGTACATGGAGGAGTGGAGAGGGGAAGAGAGTATCCTCAAGACAAGGCAATCAAATGCTGATTATCTGCTGGAGAGGTAAATGCTACTAGTGATATTCTGCACCAGACTGCATTGATTCTGTGATATATAAAATGGGAGAGTTCCGTGGCACAGAAAAAGGATGGCTTCTTTCAGGTCTGGTTCCCTTCAGTACTACAGTACTGGGTTAGGGGTTTGTTACAGTACTCACTGTTTTCTTACAGCTTATGTTTAAGGTAACCTAAGAGAAACCTTTCAAAATATAATGACCCTATTAAGAGATAGACAAGCCTTTGTTCACTGTGTGATCCCTCTGAGTATGACTTTCCAATTTCCCACCTTGTCCAAGACAGAACTATGTATTTCTCCCATTTTAACACTGGGCCCCAGGTGTGTATTTTTTGCATCAGTGATATCTGTTCTGTCTGTTAACAACTGTTCTCTTTCCCACAGAAGTTTTATTCTAAGTTGGTGTATAGTTGCAAAAGTGACATCACCTATGCAATGAAAACAGAGGGGAAAAAAGGGGGGTTTTGACCAAATTCCACAGGCATAACTTTTGTTTTCCCAGGATGACAGCCACTCGGTAATAATTTCAAAAGCATTGTAAGACAGCTTTCCTATACAGTTCTCTTATCAATCTTAGAGGCATGTTGTCCAGTTCTGTAACTCTTCTGATCTGATGTCCTGGCATCATTTCTTAAAAACTCTCAGGCTATGAAGTGGCTCATCTTGACCCATTCTTTTAATTCTATCCCCCTTGTTTTTCTTCTTGCTATCTATCCTTTAATTAAAACCTCTTCTTTATACTGAAAGTCTTCTAGTTACTGTGAAACAGACAAAATTCATTAATATAGAGAAGTTCTAATTGTCTTACATTCAAAGGTTTGACCTACACAAATCCCCTCCTTTTTCTCCAAAAAATCTTCCTGTCCTCTTGTGCTTGAACTGAACCATGCAAGATCCATTTCCATCTCAACACACATATGCCTATTCCATGTTTTACATACCTTTGAAGCTTATCATAAAGCTGATTACTTATCCATTTGTCTGAAACCCCTTTGACTGCCTTAAGTAACTCAAACTCCAAAGTTACTGGCATATGTCCAACCACATATGTTAGGAAGGACACAGCCTACCTGCTCTTTCTTCCCAGAAGACAGAGCAAGAGAAACCCTTTCCCTCCTCCTCCCACCCCAATCCCTTGAAATAAGATTCCTTAGAAAAACATTAGGATCTTTGCCACATCCACACTGCTCCAGGCCCGCCCCCATGGTTACTGCAAAAAATTAACCCTGCCCTTGACTGAAACCAGGCCACAAGTTAAGTAATGATCAAATAAAAACCAAAAACTCATACTCCAGGTCCATCAGAGATGGAAGTAGTTAAGAAAAAATCTTTTTTTTTTTTTCTGTTATGGAAATCAATATAAAGAATCCTTACAGTAGAGATGATTACATTAGACTTGCTTTCAAAGAAAGTAAAAGCATGCAAAGACAAGTTTAAAAATTATCTTAGTAGTAGCATCCAGAATGTATCAAAATACAACATGACTCTCATTCCTGTCAACAAATTTGTATTGAGGCTGTGGCCTACAATAAAAGTATAGGGGGTTTTTGGATTTCTCTTGCTTTCAGAAAAAAAGGTGTTTAAGTAGGAAAGGCTCATCTATCCACTGACAATAGATAAGGCACTGGGCATCTTACACAGCTCACATATTATCTAAAAAACGTATCAGATCTTACTGTCCTATAAAGACATTCTAGAAAAAGCATTTCTTGACAGTATTTGTATCTCATCATTTCCCATACAAATGTTCTTCACTGCAAAAATTAAGCTATCTTCAAATGCATACTCAGCTAGTTGTCAATTAAGATATCCCCAAGATTCCTCTGTGATAAATTAATAGATTGATAAGGTAATTGTATTAAGTACAAACAAGCTGATTTTTAAAATTCCTTGGAAAAATACTGTTTGATAAGTCTCATTGTTGCATATTTATTTGATCTGTGCAAAACTCCTTTTTTTTTTTATAGCATGTCAGTAGAGGAAAAATATTCTTGAGGAACAGACAACCAAAAAAGCTCCATTTTCCAGAAGACGAGGACCATAAGTAAGGAATTGTGAATTGGGAAGCCAAAAATCTCCATTCCTTTCAACCAAACGTAAGATTGACATATTTCTTCAGAATGCTTAGAACATTCAATTCATATGTGAACTTGAACATTAACCCTGAATGATGTTACTCGGTTCTGCAAATGAAGAAGTAAATACCAAGACTCCCTTTATCCTCTCAGACACCAAATCTTTCCAGCCTTTCCATTTAATACTGTTCCAGAAGGGCCTATAAGTGAGCAATTAAATTCTAGAAAATTTGATATACCTGTGTTTTGATAGCAGCATTATAACTGCACCTGTACACTACTACATCCTTTCTGCTTGGATTTTCCAACTTCTTGTCCTATTTTATTAAGCTCTCTCCAGATTAGTCAGATGAATATGACTGAAAAGGTAAATACAGTTGTTCATGCTAGCATGCAAACTAAGGAAGATTGTGGCCTAGAATAATTGAGTTCATGTAGTTCTTACAATTTTGTAATTCAAGTGTGTACAGTGTAAGTTTCCAACAATAAGTTACCTTTCTATAGCTACATAAAAGATTTGCTCAGTAACAGAGATGAAAACACAGAAAAATTTGGCATTCTTTTTGTTTTTGTTTGAGTTAGTTGTGTGGATTATGACATTCATCTTTCACACTAGAGTTTCCATTTATTCAATATGTGTGTCTTGAATGGAAGTATAGAAGAGGAAGAAAGAAAAGAAAGAGGAAGAAAGAAAAGAATGAGGAAGGTGTAAGACCTGAACAGCATCCAAAAAATTACATTCTAATTTGCCAGAGACCTAAGTTTAGGTCTACCAGGGACCTTTTTTCTTGTTTGGCTTTTATCAGTAGTTTTGGGTTTTGTTTTTTGCTGCAAGTTGTTTGGGTTTTTTTCTTTGTTATACAGGTATGTGTTCTTAGGGAGTAATTCTAGATTTCCAAGCAATACATGGTGCTCTCTCTTTTTTCTGTCATCCCATACCTTGGCTACCCATGTATATACATTATATTGAGAGGATGTCTTTCTTGACCCAGCAGATGCCATTACCATTGAGAAACTATGTGAAGTATCATCAAGAGCCAGCAGACATAAATCCCCACTGAGTTCAGCCTGGCTTTGATTCCCAGTATTCCACTGACCTCCCTTTTACCAGCATCCTGTCTGTCAGATTTTTCCATTATACATACACTTTGAAGATGAAATACATGTCTTAGATTTGAATGTAGAGAGATCAAACTGTACAACCAGGATTGCAGCCAGACCACTTGCAAGTGAGGCTGGGACTTAACATAAAACTGTAAGTCATCCTCTTGAAGTTGAGCAGAAATGTCCAGCAAAAGTAATGAGAGTAGACTGCATCAATAGATATTTCCCTAAGAACTGACTGTGAAAAGAAAAGAGGAAGATTGCCTTTCTTGTTTGCCTTCTTTTAAAAAGCTTTCCTGAGAAGAGTGGCAAGAAAATGTCACAGAAGGGAACAAGCAAGGACAAAAGTTGATGCTGCAGCTGTTGCAAGGTTATCAGGACCACCAGTTTCAGCTGGAGTGACAGAATGAGATCTGGTACAAAGAGGCAAGTGCTGGCAGGTAAATTCCCAGCAAGGTTTGGTGGCTTATATTCTCTCTAAGAATTTGTAGGTGTTAACTTTTTCTTCCTTTTACATCTGAGTTTGTCTGCAAAGCTCTGAATCTTAGGAGGATTTAGCAATAATTAAGGCAAAGATACACACCTCCAAGCAAAATGCAAACCAAGCAATTTGCAGCTTAAACAACATTGTAGTCTTTACCTATAGTTAAAGTCTTTATTTAGAGATAAACATGAATTTTTTTAACAGACTTAAATTAATTTTGATATAGTCTATAAACTTCTTAACTACAGAATAATTTGTGTGCAGGAAGAAAACTTTAAATAACAGGCTGAGACAATTTACTGAAGTAGGGTATGAAAGAAATTAATTATATTGGGATATTTGGAATGAAAACAACATAGAGAAATATTCTTATTGAAAAAATAATTAGGCATGTCTTTAACTGAGACAACAGCTGACACAAATAAAGTTGAATGATGAAGAAAAGGTGCAAAAATATTTTATATTTTACTCTTATGAGTTTATAACACAATAGCTCAGCAATAGAATTTGCTTAATGTACATGCATCTAGTCGCTCACAAGAACTTCTCAACTCTTATGTCACCAACTTCTGTTTCTGATTAAGTGAATACAGATAGATAAATCTAGACCTTAAAGGTGTAGCAGCAGAAAAAATCTAATACATATTGTTGATTTCTCTTTTTATGGTTTATAGTACTAAAGAAATGTCTGACATATAAATAATCAATGTAGTTGATTGGCAGACAGAGCTCCCTGTAGTATGCCAGAAACATATTTGTTGTCTCTATGGTCTAAGATTGTGCATTTAGATTTCTGATTTAGCAGAAAGAGGCATACATTTCAATGCTGCTTAAATCACAAACCAAACAGACTGTATAAATCAAAAGGCTTATGGGAATGCTCTTTGGCTTGCTTTGCTTTGCTCCCCACAAAACAAGGACTAAGTTGTAATTAAAATACCCATTCCTCTTAGTCTTGTTTCAGGAGGTTGTATAAGAAACAAGGAAAAGTAAAAACATTTTGACAGGACAAGGATGGTGCTCGAAGAGAGATGTGATGTGCACATATAAGAAGTCTTAAGTTTCCTCTGTAGGGTTATTTTTCAAGGCTGTGAAATCTTCATTTTGGTCTTAAAATCCCACTTAGAAACAACTTGAACTTGGTGCTTGGTTCTGAAAGTTTGTAAGAAGTTTTATACAACTGCAAAACTTTCAAGTGTTCCCTAAATCCCCATGTTTCCAAAAAAAAATATCATGATGATGATTGAGGTTTCTTAGTCTTTAATATTCAATTACTTTTTTAAAAAAACTGTTGACTATCATTAAAAAATCTGCTGGTGTTATAAAGCTTGCAACATTCTCTTCCAAAAGAAAGCTTGACTTCATCTCTGCTGGAATCCCCACAGCTTGGCATAACAGTGACAACTACTCCAACTCTTTGAGACGGAGCAGGGAGCAGGTCATGGAAGGGAAGCCTTCTCAGAAAGAGGTTAGCTGCAGTTAATTTGAATTTATTAATTTAAATGTCCAATTGGTATTAAGAATCACAGATTAACTAAATTCTCTCATCACCATAAAAATGACATGAGAAGTGTCAGTTTGTAAAAATCAGCAAGAACCAAGCCTTTAAGGTTTTCAAGATTTCTGTGTTGCAATCCTAAGAGGAACAGAAGCTAATAATTTTGATATAACATACACTTCTGAAGAGTGAAAGAAAGATTTCAAAATTATGCAAAATATTTTCACTAAGTAAGAAAAAATAATCTTTTACTTTATGCTCATGCTAGAGAACCCTACAACAAAATGGTATAAGCCCTCCTTCAGAAAAGGAAAACACTGTGTAATGGTAATGGTTTAAGTGTCCTGTCCCTCTCATCGTAATCCTGTTGCATTATCAGCCATAGATGTGTTTTCAAGTTATACTGAAGTTCCTCTTTAGCTAACAAAACATTGTTCTGCATATTCCAGGACCAAGTCCTGTGTTTGTATATGGCTTCACTCGTTCTCTGTCTGCAATGCATATAAATCAAATGTGGCTCTTTGCTCTCTTCACACCACTTTGTTTAATTTTACTTGCAAAATTCAATAAAAATAATGAAGGAGAAATTGTTAAAAATTCTGATTTGAAATGTCTTCAACTAAAACTTGAACAAAATTGTAGTGGATATATAAAATACTTTTAAGTAATATTTAAAATAGACATTCTTTTGCTTTTATTTTGCAGCTTTTTTTTTCTGTGACAACTTTTAACAGACTAGAAGTTTTGTAAATTATTCTTTTCAAA
This sequence comes from Coloeus monedula, assembly GCF_965178545.1. NCBI lineage: Eukaryota > Metazoa > Chordata > Aves > Passeriformes > Corvidae > Coloeus > Coloeus monedula. The sequence goes on from NC_138781.1 coordinate 104,767,596, forward strand.
ACATATATGCATATGTATGTAATGAAACTCCATTCTGGATTTACTTTAAAATGGCATTCTTTAAAAAAATGTTTAGAATGTTGCAGAAAAGAAACAGATTTTGTTGGGTTCCTTTCCCCCTCTTTTATCAGTTTGGATAAGTTACTTACAATGTTACTGAACTGAGAACTTATATCTATTCTGGGAAGAGCCAGATTGCCCATTAATTTAAAAAAAAAAAAAAAAAAAAAAAAGCCCAAACTAAATAACTAAATAATTTAATATGTAAATATTCATTTTTCCATTTCATCCTTTACTGAAATGACACAATAAGCAATCCAGGTTAACAATCATACTGAAAACCACATACTATATCTTGATTATTGAGATTATAATTACCATTAATTTTAAGTTCAGCGGACATGTCTAGAGCAGATGTTTCCAAATGTGTTTCATTAACTGTACTCCTTATTTTCATTTTCCTCTCCCCACATGTACAGAGGTGCTGCAAGTCTGAATGTCTGCTTAGTAAGTTAGTGTTATATGAGAAAGTCTGTGAAGGAATGAGGTGGCACCAGTTATATATGAGCATTTCAGCACAAAATGCTGAACTACTGGTGACAAGTCTTGCAAGAACCAGTGTCATTCTTTAAAGTAAGCTTAAAGCAAAATCAAATTCAAGAATTTTATCCTGACAATATGCCTTAAAAATATGAGCTTCATAGTAGCATACATATCCAATAATATGAGCCCATGTTCATGGCATATCGAATGCAATTTTGTGAAAGATGTAAGCCATGCTATTGGTCTTGGCTCTTTGTCTGATAAGAAGTTTTATGGTCTGACCACAATTTACACAGGAAGGTCAAAAATTTGTCAACCAGACATGCCACCGGTGCTGGCTGAAGAGAACAGACTTCCCAGTGATAGAGATCTCCAGTACATTACCATGACCTTTTTTCTGCAAGGAAAACTAAATCCTTAATAACCAAAGTAAATACATTTTCTTCAGCTAAATTAACTATTTCAGGTCCTCATGTGGGGAAAAAAAAAACGGTTGAAAGTTCCTCACTGTGAAACAAAACCACATTGAAGGAGACTGGATTTCTCAAAGAATCAGAATCACTGAATCATTTAGGTTGGAAAAGACCTCTGAGACCATCAAGTTCCCCATCCTTGACCCACCACCACCTTGTCAAGGAGACCATGGCACTCAGTGCCACATCCAGTCATTTCTTTAACACCTCCAGGGATGGTGACTCCACCACCTCTCTGGGCAGTCCATTCCAATGTTTAGAAACCCTTTCCATGTAGAAATTCTTTCTGATGTCCAGCCTGAACATCCCCGTGTGTAGGCTGAGGCTGTGTCCTCTTGCCCTGTTGCTGTTTGCCTGGGAGAAGAAACCAAACCCTAATGGGCCCACCTGCCTTTCAGAAAGATGTAGAGTGGTAAAGTCACCCTGGTGCCTCCTCCAGGGTAAACAACCCCAGCTCCCTCAGCCACTCCACATATGATTCATCCTCCAGACCCTTCACAAGGTTTGTTGCCCTTCTCTGGACACTCTCCAGCACCTCAATGCCTTTCTTGTAGTGCCCAGAACTGAATACAGCACTCAAGGTGCAGCCTCACCAGTGCAAATAGTTATTGTATTTATAACTGTTCCAAACATAGCAGCAGAAATGAGTGTAAATACCACATTATAGACAGAGCACTGCCAACAGCTGTTATTAGGGCTGCCCTCAGAATTGTATTGCAAATTAAATGTTTTCACTTACTCAGTGTTTTTTTGAAGCATTCATACATCAGTCTACTCTTTTTTTCCGGCAGAACAAAGACAAAACCTACTACTGTGAAAGTGTCCTCAAGAAAACTTTTCTCAAAGGAGTTAGTAGAGTTCCCTTTTCTCTTATAAAAATGATTATGCCCCATTTTTTAAAACCTCGGCACAAAAATGAGTAAGATGACTGAAATTTCAAGGGAATTTTTAAGAAGTAAATTTCACTGCAGATATTCATTTTGTGCTTGGCCAAATTTAAGAGATTTAAATATGTGTTTCATGTATTTTTATTGAATTAATTTTTTATCACAAATAGAGAATATTTGCACTTGGGAATGGGAATTAAAAAAAAAGAAAAAAGAAAGAAAAGGAAAATTTCCTAAGCTTCTCTCTCAGACTTCTTCCAAAGTGGAAAATTATTTTCTAAGGAAAGCAATGAAGTGTGTTTGTATGTTCCTCTACGATGCTAAAGCCAAAGACAGCAACAAATACAAATCAAATAGAAGTCCTTGAAAATACATCCTTTTTCTTTATTGCTCACCAGAAATTGATTGCTCTACCAGCTATATATGACAAGGTGGGTAACCACAAATGTACTTAGATTTGATTAATTAATGAGTCTATAAAGAATAGGACAACTGTTGACAGGATTGATCCAGTTCAAAACAACTTCCAACACCAAAATGCAGTAAATCAAAGACAGACATAACATTGCATAATTTTTAGAACTGGCACCATTTTACTCAAAAATCTCATACATTTGCAACATGATTTGTGGATTTGTATATATTTTAAATATGTATCTAATAACTGTACACATACAACATTGACTAGATCTAAAAAATTCAGCTGTGTCTTTCAGACTCCACATAAACTTTTTCTTTGCATATTTTTTAATTTTAAGACATTTCTACAGATTGTACTGAAATAATTAACAAGATTTGGTATGTCTGCCTGCAGAAAATGTTAAAGGATGCAAGGCCCAGAACCCCTACTACTTATTCTGGTAGAAAGAATGTATGCTCACTGACTTAGGTAAAATTGCAAATAATTTTCATTGACATCTGTTTTACTAAAATCTGTTTCTATTTACTAAAAAGTATTATTTGTCTGTGCCAGCTATGCTGTCAGGACTACAAAGTGCATTTTTCCTCTGAGAAAACTTGTAATTACTGGCACGTTGATGTAATTAATTAAAATTGTAAGTTTAATTTAATATATGTTTTAGTATTTTCAGTAGGCACAGAGTTACAAATGTATGTTAGCTTCTGGGGAAACAGACTATTTTTTCAATCTATCAAATTTTGTTCTTCTAATTAATGTTAATTGAGAAAACTACTCATGCACTTTTAATTTCTGCTTATTATAAGGCCAAATTGTTTAGAGACAAAAAAATGTACATGTTTATGCATTCTATTCTTGCATAATTTGATTTGGTTTTTTAATTTTTGTAGTATTGTTTGCAGCACCATAACTCTATGAAAAACATATGAAAGTAAATAAAAGCTATATGGAAAACAATTATTCTCAGGACATTCTTTGAATAAAAATAAATTACCTGTGAAATTAGGTAAAGTATGATTACTATTTCTGTGAAAAAAACCTTTCAGCCTCTCTCAATAGTGCAAGGGTTTTTTGTTTGGTTTTTATGCTAAAGTGCATAAGTGAGCACAGACAGAGCACATTTTGAAGTAGAAAACCATAACTTGGAATGTCTGCAGAAAAGAAGATATTACTGATGTTTAAAAGTCACCTGACATTTTAATAATAATGCCTTATGACACAGTGCTTGTCAAAAAATACAATTCATCATCTCAGAGAGAAAGTTGCCTTTCTATATATTATCAACAGCACAATTACTTCAAGAAGCAACCCACTTCCATCTAAAAGTAACTGTAGTAAGTCCCATTAATAAAATAATATAACAAAGAGTAATTTCTTACCAAGGAAAAGTAAGAAATATTAAACATTCAACCACTTGTACAAATATAAGTATTTTTATCCTTCAGGGTATATTTAGCATTGGAATAACACAAATTCAAAACAATTCTGTATTTGCAGAGTCCAACATATTTCTACAGTCAGTAAAAGCTTTGTGCTAGCATAGAAGTGAATTTATATCTTATTGATACAATTTCTGTTGCAAAAATGGAATAACTTGCAGTGTGGAGTGAAAATTAATTTGCACCTCAACAGATGTAAGTGAAGACAAAATTACCCATCTGCCAAGTAAGAAATTGCTTTAAAACAGATCTTTAAAACTGAATGAAAAGTGTTAGCTGTCCTTAAAACTGAATTTACACTTTGCTTTCATGGGGGAGTGAAGGCAATGAGGTTATTCAGCCTATATTTTGAGGGCCCCTACACAAATCTTCATCATCCTACCAGACGTCTTGCCATACACGCAATAAACAGAGCTCATAATTAGAGTTTATTTCCATGTGCATCTATGCCTAATGTAGATACAGGTGTTATTTCCTTTTGTTTAGAGAAAGCTCCTTTACTACTAATTGTCCACAACTTTGATCATTCTGTCATACTTTTTAATATGTATTGATACTGGTCATTCAAAGGAATCTTGTAAAAAATGGAAAACTTCAGGTCTTGCCTTTTCAAAATTGTATTGTTTGAAAGATTATTTATGGCCATGAAATTACTATAACAAAAGCTTCAATCAACCTGCTAAATATTCATCTCTCTATGCCTACAAGCCCAGAAATGCTATATCTCAGAGGCAAAAACTAAGCATAACCTTTAAGCATTTAGGTAAATTTATTTCAGTGATCTGTGAGGTATTTCCATTACCTTGAAAATTATGATGGAAGCAGCTAACTTTGATACATCTCTTTTTTCCCCCAAGACAGGTAGAACTAATGCCAAGGGTATCTATATCTTCCTAGTTACTGGGAGTACTGCATAAATTTTGACTTGTGAACAGGTACTGCTTTAATTAGTAAGTCACTCTGCCTCTTTTAGTTACCTCTTAAACTGTAGCAGCTACACCTTTCTTCTTACTTAAAAAAATATATTTGCATGTTCAAACTACCTATTCCCTTTGTGATTCATTTGTCAGTTTGTGAATTGAGAGAATTCATCCTTTCAAAATTGCATAACCAGTTCAACCAGTTCGCTCCAGTCGGCATCCTAACATTTCCTGGGTCCAAGCTGAAGAATCAGAAACCCCAAACTGGCCAATTTCCCAGCTCCACATAGGAGATCTGGGATAACCATAACAGCTTTCTGTCTGGACTGCCCTAGAGCTATGGATGAGGGCATCCTGGGCTCCCCAACATTTTGACACAAAAGCTAGCAGAACATCAGTCAGCTTCATGTCACAACCTTGTCCCTATTCTGATGTATAGAGCATCAAAACAGAGAAGTATCCATTTTGTAAGAAAATTTCAGATCTCAGAAAGACCTGGGAGACTTGTAAAAGGCCAGCAAGTTGGCAGATTTCTCCAGTGACAGATCCTCACAAAGACAAAGCCAGACACAGAGCCTGTGGGTAAATCACAATGTCTGCAACAGACAGAAACTCTTCCCCTACTTCTAGAGACCTCATGTTTCATGTACACATCAGAAACAGTGAATGCCAAGTGCTTTACTAGTCCCAGTGGTGAATGTCAGAATGAATGGGCAATACAAGTAAGAAGTAGTATCACCATTTGAGCTAAGTACATCATTTGATGGCCACATGGCTGCATCCACTTTAAACTTCTTTTAACAGTGTTTAACTCTGCTCTTTATTTTTCTATTTAAAAAGTTTAAATGAGGGGAAATAAAGGTTTATTTGGCCAGATGGATAGACTTTGAACCAGGCAGATGGAAGACAGCAAATCCTGCCTGGATTTCTGACAGATTTCTGGAGTCCACTGGCTTGGGAAAATTGTGCCAGACAGTCTATGCTCCCTCATCATGTTTCTCTAAGGCAACCAGCCACCATGCCTTTCCTAGGTTCAATCCAAACTTCAAAGATTTCCATACTAGGAATCCCCATACTAACCAAAATTTAGCTGTCTGTGGCAATACAGGCAGCTCCAGCTTCTCTGTCTCCTGAGGAGAACTCAGACAACCAGCTGTGGTGGTCAGCAATGCAAGTTTAGCACGTAACTTCCAGTCATGGTGAGACCCCATGAGTCCCTTGTGCTGCTGTTTGCATGTTTCCCCCTAATTGGTTAATGTTTTTCCCTCTTTGCTTTATGTATGAGGTTGTGTATATTCATTTTCCAAGCTTAATATGTATCAGTTCTAGAAAGTTCTTTGTTCCTCGATGCCCCATTGGTTCCTTCCCTAAATCCCTCCTTTGTGTTATTTCCATTGGTTCCCTTGCACTCAACCCTGCCTCCTGTCAAGTATCCCATTTGCTGTATCCCTTATCCCCACCTTTCCTATTCCCACTATAAAATCCCTGGACCCTTATCGGATCCTCGGCTCTCCATCTCTTCCCTCCATTGTCTCATCTCAATAAACCTTCTGCATAGAAAGAAGTCCCCTCTCTCTCCCTTCTTGGCCTCTGCCTGCGTGCCTCCACACCCTGTTCAGGGAGGGCCCCCTCGGCTGAGGAGCGCACCCCCGTCTGCCTGTGCCTTTGGGTGTGTCTGTGCCTGCCCTAGTGCAGTCGGGTTATGGCTCGGCCTCCGGGCTCTCTTTGAGCCAGAGCCTGAATCCCTACAAGAAGCTGAGGACTTGGGATGAGTTCCCAAGGATCTTGATTTTTAGGTGACTGTCTAATGAATGTCTACTTGAGTGCTTTGTACATTCCAGTCACCTTCCTAGTGATGTTGTCCTGCAGTTATTGTCTGCATAGTATCACTGTGCATCTACAAGATCCTTGTGAATATACTTTGCTTCTGAAACAGCTATTTGTACCTTGAATCTCAGTCTTAATGAATTCTATTTAGCTGTGCTACTTAGTGGTGTATTTCAGCCATGCCTTTGACTCAGTGACCATAAATCCTCATTGTTAGATGGAAACATATTTGTCTAGTGTAAAAACAGTAGGGAGAGGTGTTCTATAGCTGCTGCTGCACTCCTACATTATCAGTAAAATGACATCCTTTCTCCACGGAAAGAGCTATTATTCCTATGAGGCCTAGAACTATCAACTGTTTGGCTTTTTTAAAAAAAAGCACATATATATATCTGACGAATATATTCATACAAACATATGTGTAAAGGGAGGCTATATATCTAGTGGGAGAAGCAGAGGGAGGGAGAATATATGCCACAAGAGGATTACTGTATATGTTAAAAAATTACACAACATCTTTTTGTCAAGTTACACTGGCAGAGTTTACGTTAAGGGATTCATAAATTAAATCAAACAGCACTACTAGAGAAAATGTTTGGAAAAGAGACTGAGGCAGAAAAATGTGATATATTTGGGATGTTTCTTTTGAATTTTCAGGAGTTACTTTAAGAAAACAATTAAGGATAGTTAAACATAATCCACCACTGGATAGGAATAGGCTAAGCCAGTTACAGAAAGGTAAGGTTTGACATTGTAGTGGTTTGGTCCAAAATACTCATTACTGTTTATCTGCTGTGAGATAAGAATTAGGAGAAAAAGCAAAGCAGGCACCAAACTTGAAAGAATATAAAGAAGTTTATTAACAGACATAAAAGAGGGAAAAAAAATTATACCATACCTTCAGAACTCTCCTCCTCCCCCCACCTTTCTCCTTTCTCGCACTGACCATGTAAAAAGACAACCCTTAAGATGTTCAGTCTGTTTACCACTTCCATACTAACCTTGTTCAGTCCATTTAGAAAGAGAAGTCTCTTCTTGCTCGTGCAATGAAGACAGTATAACAATGAGACAGCCGCCCACTTCCAAATATTGTTCAGTCCGTTTAGAAAGAGGAGTCTCTCTGCTCGCATGCGAGTCCCTTCCCACGACTTGCAGCTTTTCCCACAACTGCATTTGAGGGTCCACTCTTGAAGTTTTTTGGGGTACAATTTTAAGGTTGAGCCGTTCAGAAACAAAAGTTCTCTTCACCCATCTCTGGGAGCATTTCATCACTAAGAACAGAGGTCCTTCTCCTTCCCTGGGAGCAAAGGGTCTTCCTCATCTTCATCTCTAGGACTATCTCTGGGAGCATCTCTAGGAACTGAGGTTTTCTCCTTTCCCGTGTGGAGCAACAGTCCTCATTGCTTCCATTGCTCCCTGTCCAAACTTCTCATGAAATTACAGCTGCCTCAGCCTCTGCCTATCTCAGCACAGGTGCTTTTGATCACGAGCTGAACACTCCACCTCCCATATCTTCATGAAATTACAACGGGGTACTCTGATACATCATAGCTTCACAACAGAATTTCAGCTTTAAGCATTTCCTCTTTCTTCTCCCTCAGGTTTTCAGCTCTTCAGAGCACTAAAAGGGTTAATCTCACCTCGGCCTTGCAGCTGGAATGTGGCTTATCGCTGTTGGTCACCTGATCTCTGCCAGACAGCGGTGCCGCTTTGCTGAAATCTTGGCCGCAGTGGAGGGGCGGGGGGTTCCGAGCCTCTCTGGCTGCCCACAGCCCTGCTGGGGCTGGGGGTCATCCTGGAGCCGTGGCCCGGCCCGGCCTGGCCCGAGCAGGGCCTGGGCTGGGCCCACTGGGCCCCGCTCGGCCCCGCAGCCACCTGTCCCAGGGCCGGAAACGAGAGAGAGCTGGGGGGGAGTTTGTCTGTTCTTAAGTGTGGATCACAGAGGTGGTCACAACTTTAAAGAATTGTCTTAAAGAATTGGCTTAAAGAATTGTCCATATTCAAACTGGCCACTGACAGGTTCTATCAGGTCCCAGAGGAAGCCGTAAGCACCCCTTAGCAAGGACATCCCTTCCGGGACTATGCTTGCTAACCTATGACACATGTATTTTCCCTGCAAATGCAGTCCTCTTCCTGCAGCATTTTGAAGTATGCCTCACAGTGCTCAGAGGCAAGGGTTGGGAGGCTCATTGTGGAGAGCCTTCCCCATCAGGAGAACTAAGGAGCATGAGAAGATGCCTCAAACATTTTGTTTGCTTTGTCAGGCACACAGCAATTGCTCTGTGCAGATAGTTCTGACAAACCATTCACCTCTGCACTGTTGACATGAGAAAGGCACTGTCAGGGCCCCATGGAGGCCCACCATGGCTCTGTCAGGGCACAGTCTGTCAGCCAGAACTCATCCCACCATCCCAGCCAGGAACTGGGCAGCCCCAGCCCCAGGCAATGGACACCTCCCTTGGAAGGCTCTGTGGGCTGACATGGGGTCCTAGTCTATGGATAGGGTGTGGGGAGCCACAGGGAGGGGCAGGAACATTCAGAGCAGGTAGGGCCTGAGTGCCATGGCAGTAAGGAGTTTAAAGAATTTATCATTATGGTGATGGAGTTGGGGAACTGTTGATGAAAGGTGTTTTAATGTTTTATTCATCAGTTTTACTTTTCCTACTTTCATGTGTTAGTGGTAAACAGTAGATGTTAACCCTCTTACCACTGACATAATTTTTTTCAACACACAGTTGTACAGGTCTACAAAACCCTAGCTGAGTCTAAGAAAATTGTAAAGGTGCTTCAGCAAATGTCATGGTTTTCCTGCAGATTCAGACATGGACAGTGAGGGCTTCATACATAATCTGCCTGTGCACCCTTTACTGTCGGAGGAGAAAGGAGGGAGACCAAGCTCCAAGCCACTCTCAGGAAGGAGATAATTTCCTGACACTAAGGGTATTATCTGTTATGGGTTATGAATTAGTTTTTGTGAATTACCCTCATCAGCACGTTACAAATAGCAGCACTAAGTGCTATCCAAAAACCTGCTAATCATTCTGGGGAAAAAAAATTCTTTCCAAGAGTTGCTGAGCTGAGACATAATGCTTATTGATAGGCCAAATATCTTCTAAAATTGTTCAAGCAACTTTAAAGAAAAAGAAACCACTAAAAACGGTGATTTTTGAGTAATTGTTGGGAGATAATTAAGTTGGTAATTATAAAATCATAGAGAAGATATAAAACCAGATTGAAACTGTGAGTTCTTAATGTAGTTTTGTAATATCCTCACTTTTGGATGGATTCCTGTTGTTTAAACGGGATGAGTATTGGAGCTTTAACCACATTTCTTACAGAACATGTGGAGTGACTGTCCATCCCAAGGTAGCCAACTAGTACTGTGGGATGAAAGAGATGCTTCAGATACCAGAAATTGATGCAGTAGGAAAAATGAAGACCTGATAAGGATAAAATAAATTTTTTAAAAAGGAAGAAAAGAGAAAAAATCTGATGATGTAAATAAGAACTACTGCAAAGCATCTGATGAAATACAAGCAGCTCTTAAAAGCAGAAAGGCAGAGAAGATCAAGATGTCATGAGAAAAAAAAATATATTGGATATTTGCATGCTCTCTGTCTCTCTTCCCTACATATTATCTCTAAATTGCTTACAACCAGTTTGGTTTTTCTTCCTGAGAAAACTGTTTATTTCGAACTTTGAAACTCCAAACTGGAATGAAAATTGTCCTCCAAAAGTTACTTGGAACAAGAAATAAGCATTGGGATTATTATATGTTAGTATTTCCAGTGAAACAATACCATATCATCCACATTTTATATGGCAAATTAAGAAAAATTTATTTTTCAGTAGGGCTTAAAACATACTGCTTTTGACTTTTTTTTTTCAGCTTCTAGCACCAAATCAAACCAAAATATTTATCAATTTTCTTTTTGAAATATGAAATAAACCTGTTTCTGCCCATAAAATATTTTATTTTACTCAAGCAGTGTTTTCTAATGGAACAGATATTTTATAGAAATGTTTCTGAGCAGATAACATGCTGCATGAGAGATGAAAAGTAGACTCATTCTTGATTTCAAGTGGCTTTCATTCAAAGGGCAAAATTGTCATTGCTCCCATGGACAGCCATAGGGCTATCCTTGATATTCACCTTAGATGTGAGGGTGAATATGGGGAGAGATAAGAGAGAATTGGGCTGTGAGCTGTAAAAGCTGCCTGCTTTTGTGTTGCACATGGCAACACACAGGAGCACATGGCAGCACACAGAGGCTTGTCTCCACCGGGCCCTGGGGGGAGGAGGTGTCACAGGCAGACCCCTACTGAGAGGAGCCTGCAGGGAGCTGATAGATGGGTGAACAGCGAGTGGTCATCCCATAGAAGGACATTGAGAAAGTGTGTTGCTGATGTGGCAACACGGGATAGGTCATGTAGTGAGAATTACCATGTAAGGAAATGCTGTACCTTGGAAAAGTGTATAAAACCAGCTCGTTTCTTTGAATAAATGATTCCGTTTCCCTGCCAGTCCGTGACTCAACTGCCGACAACGTGACAAATGAGATAAACTGATATTACATATTAGTTTAAAGATCATGTTCCACTTGTGGTCTTCAAGCCAAGGTCTAAAATCCTCAGCGGATACTAAAGACAATTTGAATTTCTTCAACAAATAGCTAAGAAAAATATATCTGTAGTTAATAGACTTACATTTATTTTATAAGAAACTCACCAGCCTCAAAAATATTTTGGTCATTCACAATCTTAAAGCAGCTGAAAACCCACTATCTGTGTTATGTCACAGACAGGCATTGAATTGTCTTTCATTGAGTAGCGTGGGATATCAGCCCATACACAGACCATATTACATATGATAGTATCCCAGTGAGGAGTATTTTTCCATAGTGGTCTCATACATTAGGGTAAAAGATTCACACCATAATGGTCCTCTATGTATAAATAAGTTAAGCAAATTAGATCCATGTACTTAAACACTGGGATCAATATTTTTTAAAATGGGAAACAAAAAAAAGCCCACAAAAACAAAGTATATTTCAAAATATAAGACAAAAATATAGGACATTCCTGATACAATGAAACACCAAAATACACTGTTGGTAGCTACAGTACTGTTGCTCTTCCTGAGTGGAAGTTCTTGCCTTTATATAGCACAGAATACTCTGAATTATAGTAGAAATAGAGGAAAATACAAGATATAAATAACAGATGCAATAAAACTCAAGATTGCCACCAGCAAGGAAACAATCTATTCCTTTATATATCTCCATTAAGGCAGCCAAAGTGCCAAAAATGATACTGTTTGTGGAGTTATGTCCTGACTCAGATGAAAATTTTCTTATATGGAGCTACACGAGTGTTAACTTAAAAAGGGTTACTCACATGAATCAGCAGAGTATGATTCGTCCACAGCACAGCTGGAAGATAATTCATCCCTCAGGAAACAAGTCCTGACAACTTCAGCTTCTTGCTGAAAAGTTATCTCTTCTGTCTTTCTTTTATCTTCTTGTCTGGCCTGCAGGAACAAGTGATTTTTAATTTGGGGGAGGCAGGGATAGGCTATCTAAAACACTCAGCATTCCTTGACTCCGTAGCATTAACAGTCTTATAATATATAATTCCTTTAATCTATATTTCATTTTCTAAAGGCGTTAGACCAGTGTTTAGATTAAAAGCATATTGTGCACTACTACTTACTAACCCTGTATAGGCGGTGGTATAGGAGCTTCTTGGCCTGTGCCTGTCCTAAAATCATATGTCCTTCATTACATGGCAGTTCTGGGAAGCAACTGTCCTGAATTCACACAGAGCAGATTGAAGGGCTTTCTAAGTCTAGACTAAATCTAAGCAGTCATCAAGAGTTTTGATAAGCCAAACCATTGAATCTTGTCTCATCTACTCCTTGCTCTCTATTAAATCAGGTCTTGGCAAGTGTCCTGGATCAACAACAAATTCCCATATGGATTTCTGATTCTGCTTTCTGAAATTTAGCAGCTTGAACTGGAAATCAGATGACTTTTACTGAATCTGGTCATATTTCTTCCTTCTATCAGTATTCTACCCATCTTTTCCTTGTGCTGTGCCCACACCACCTGCTAATCCATCTGGTCTGTTCCTGTGTCTGTTGCCTATATCCCAGGCTTTACTTGCCTAGCATTCAATAACTCTGTATCTGTGACTGCTGCCTTCAACCTGCCAATCCTGCAAACTCCTAGCTTGCTCTCCTTCTCCTCATAGTCCTTCTCTACTTAAGACGTGTCAGTAATGCTGAGTTAACTACTATTCTGATATTCAAATGGCTCACCCATGTCATTCCCTTTGTGAGGCTGAAATCAAAACACAGCAGAGATTTTCCACATTCTTCTGCTGGACCCTACAAGACACCTATATGCTCCCTTACCACCTAACTTTTTCATTTGAAGAACAGAAGAACACTTTGCACACCTCATTTCCACTTGCCTAAAACTGCAGGTACTCCGCCAGCCTCCTCTTGCTAGATTCTCCGTAAGCTCCATACCGTTCCTCTGTCCTCTGTCCTAGACCCCTATATTCCCTTTCACCCATCCTTATTCTTTCCTCCAGTAGATTTCTGCTCCTGCCCTATGCATTTGACAGAAACTATAGTTCCCTGTCATGTCCATACATTTTCTATACATTACACTCTCCCCTTTTTTCTGTCATTTCCCTTACTGCAGGACTCCCTAGATTTTCCATTTCCTTTTATTCTACTCCCAACACAGCATCACAGAATCAGGATGGTTGAGGTTTGAAGGCACCTCTTGAGACCACTTATTTTGCCCCTTTACCTGATCCTGCTGCCCAAGAGGGATCTGCTAAAGCAGGCTGCCCTCTTGTACTGGGGAGCCCAGAACTGGACTCAGCATTCTAGACATGGCCTCCCCAGAGCTAAGCAGAGTGTAAGATCATCTCCATCAACCTGCTGGCAGTGGTCTTCCTACTGCAGCCCAGGATGTTGGCAGCCATCAATGCAAGCACACATTGCTGGCTCAAGTTCAACTTGACTACCAGGACTTTCACGTCTTTTTCTGCAAAGCTGCTTGTCAGCTAGCCAGCCCTCACCATCCACCAGTACACGGAGTACTCTCCCCACATCAGAGAGTCTCATTTAATCTCATTTCATGTCTCTTTATCCCACCTTGTCTTCCAGTGTTGTAAGAGAACATTAAAATGTATTTTAAGAGTGTAAACCAGGAGTGGAGACAAGTAGATACAGGTATGCTGGAAACTATCGTCCCCTCGCTAGAGCTGTAATTCATCAGGCACTATGGCAGCTGAGCTAAGACAAAAGAATCTCTGAAATTCTCTCCTGTTTTTCCAGTTCTTTCAGGCTATGCACACTGATTTCAGTATTTGCCTGCAATCTTGCAATCTCTCAGAAGTTATAGTTGAAACTACTAACTTGAAAATACAACAGAATTGCCAAGACAGATCACAAGGTAGTTTGAGGTCTTGTGCCACAGACTGTCCTTAGCTTGTGAGATGCCTTTCTGACATAGTAATTCCACTAATAGTTTCACTCTGACATTGTTACTGCAGAACTATTTGGGACCTGGCAACAATAGTATTATTTTCTTGGCAAGTGGTCAGAAGAACAATTCGGAACAATTTATTAGAAATTGTGTGTAGAGATGAGACAGAGGTCATTGAACTACAAAGTCACCATCTTGCTTCTAAATACATTTGCATGTTTCCATCATCCAAACTAATTTTCTGAAAGGTAGTCTGTAATTTCTTAACTTGACTTTGTTCCATTTACCAATCCTAAATATGATACTAGCTATCAGATATCTATGCTGAAAACATAAACAAAACCAGAAAAAGAACCATATGTTCCTCATTTTCTAGCTGTTATCTCAACATTTGCAGCTTTTGCAGGGCTGAACTCCAAGCGTGGGAACATTGTCTTCCTTCATTCCAATGGATTTCATGTGTACCTTGACAATAGTTTGCTTTCACATCTGTTTTCTCCTTACGGACTATTCTTTTATGTGTTTCCAGCTATTAAGCACCAAATATAAAGAGAAAGCTGAAAAGTTTATGACCATCAAGAGTGAAACTAGTCACAGGTAGAACAAACGTATATGTTTGTGAGCGTGTGTATATATTTGTGTGCACGTGTGTGTGCTTCTAAAATGCTGGAAGTAATGAGTTTGATTTGAACTGAGAAAAAATTTTTATTATCTCAAGAGATTATGCCACTTGTTCTGTATTTTCATTGCTAGCTTTCCATTTTCTGTTTTTCTTTTCCATGAGCAAGTACAGTAAGTGTTCAAGTTCAGCAGTGGTAGGTGCTATACAAAGGATAACTAAGTTGACAATCCTGTATACTCCTAAATGTCTATGAGGGGATATGTAATACAGTGGCGAATAAAACTGCCAGCAGTTTTCAAGGGTATATCAGCATATGTAAAAGACCATGTAAATAATGTTGTGTAACCTCTTACATTTTTCAACCTATTTAGCTTGGATCCTCATTCAACACTGTAAAGTGGTCTGTATTTACAGATACTTATGTTAAACTACTGAGAGCCACTCTTTCCCCAGAAACAGTCAGATTATTCTGCATGAGTAGAGCCTCAGCAACCATCGTTTAGATACACAAGGAGACCAGTCTGTCTGTTCCCAGTGTGTATCACAGTATAACTCACATTTGTTGCCTGATGTTTTGTACCTCAGTTGGTACTTGGCAGCTGCAAGGGTCATAAGTTGAGCTGCAAAAATATGATTCCAGATAATTACTCCTCCAGCAGCTTTTTCTTCTCCAGCAGCTTTTCTTTTTGGAAAAGCCACAAAAGGGAACCACTGCTACTGTATGAAAACTGTGGTAAATACCCATATCTATCAAAAGATTAAGTTTCTATACAGACTGTGTTGAATTAAAAGCATTCATAATACAAGAACTTACTCTTTGTTCTAAAGTATAAGAAAAAGGGGAATCTCAAAACACAGACACAAACTCACTGTCAAGAATTAAATTCCAAGTGCAGTTAGAAAAGCTGTGGATTTGGTCAGTCAGTCTTTTGAGAACTGGCTTGAAGTGAACCAACCAATAAAGGTCAGGAAGCAAAGAGAAGGAGCACAAAAGGCCATGTGCATACATGAGAGCAGTGAACATGAAAATAATGAGACACCACCCTGGAAAGAGGTTAAAGAGAAAGCCTTTGGATCAGGATCTGAAATACCATCAGGGATGAAGGCAAGAAAAATGTCATCAGCTGTGGTACCTCTTGTATTTAGGGAAGCAGGACTTTGTACATTCTTTGTAAATATGCTGAATAACTTTAAGACTCCTTACTCTGTCTTCTAGATGGGTACCTCCTGGCAACTAGTTACATGCTTGTGTCAAAGAAACTATACAGCCACAATTAAATTTAAGATACAAAGCAGGCCATACTAATTTCAATGTAATTTAAAACAAGGCAGTAAAACCAAGAGCAAAACAAAATATTATTATTTCTCCTCTAAGAAAACACAACAGTGTTTGATCTTCAGGATTGCAGTCATTAGAATGTAAAAGGTTGACATGTGATATCACACACAAATGATTTAACAAAAGTAGTGCTGAGTCTGTGGAATTTTTTATTTATTATTATGGTAGAATAACACTTCCTTTATTTGTTTATATTTTTAGAAAGTGACTGAGTGAGGTGAAATATATAGATTGAAGACCTTTGGTCTTCTCACAAAAGCTTATTACACCACAGTTACCTCTTAGAGGTCGGGGTGACTCTGGTTTGTGCAACATTTTCTCGAAAGCAAAAAAACTCTTTCCTGATGACATGTGACAGAAATACATGCCCTTTTTCCAGAAATTTGGGGTGGAAATGAGTTTGCTACTGGTGCATTCACAGAGCACTGAACTAATTAAATGAAAACTGTAACATCACAGTATTATATTTTAGAAGAAAAGCCAAATATTTCAATAATATTCTTCCTTTTACACTGAAAATGCATAAACTTTCAGTAAGTTTATAACTCTATGTGTTTCAAAAGGTTTATCTTATTTTACAGTATTTGGATTTTCTTATTTTACTTCTTCAAAGCAGAGTAAGTCTGCTCTTCTGTTCTTGCATGAGAATACAGTTCCCTTATTGAAAACAGTCAAAGTTTACTTCCCTCCATTTATCCTAAATATGCTCCTGTTTAAGTGATTCTTTACTAAGCTAATTATTTTACAGCTCTAGCAAAAGGACATTTGTGCCTTAATTAAAACATTATACATGGAACTGCCAACATTGCTTCAGTCTGACTGTTTTATTAAGTCTGATAGTTCACCTAAATCTTCATCGACAGGTGATAAATTTCCTCTAAGTTCACCCAAAAAATGCAGTAAGAAACAAACTTCTAGACTGTGATTCATTTTCAATCTATTAATGAGGATACACTTTATGATTTGAAGGCAACTGGCTGTTCAGAGATCTTAGAATGTATGTAATGTGCTTGTTAACCTTGATCGTGATGGACCCAACTACACCATTACACGTGGAAACTCAGAAACAATTCCTTCTGAGTACTCTCTTCTGAAAGAGGAAGAAAGGAAAAAGAAATAGTGGGACACTGAGTATAGGAAAGGGAAAGAGGAGTACCTGCAGAAAACACTAATAGATTTACAGTGTCCACTCCCCATACAAAATGAAGATAGACAATATGCCACTTTGGAGACTTAGTTTAATATAGGAGAAACTTTTTCGATCTGAATGAAGTATCTTAGCATATCCCCTAATGTCTTTAGAAGCAAAATGTGAATCGACATTCCTGTCTGAACCAAGCCAATTAGTCAGTTAACCTTGTAAATCACAGTTTCTTTTGTGACCCGGAGCAGACAATCCTTAAATTAACAGAATTAGGGATAGCTCCACAAGGTATAATGGCTTTGATTTTCAAGGAACAAACGGTGCAACTAGAAATCCAGTTCAGTTTATTTGTAAGTTTACTCACAAATCCAAACCACATTCATATCCCACAAACTTTCTTTACTGATTCCATTGTCCCTGTGAAGACAACAACAAAGTGAAACAAAAAACTGAAATAAGGTATGTGCCCTTGTGGTGGGTTGATCTTGTCTGGCTGCCAGACTCCCACTTAGTTGGTCTTTCACTCCTCCTTCTCGTGAGGACAGGAGGATAAAATAAGATGGAAAAGCTTGTGGGTTGAGATGCAGCAGAAGCTGCATGTGGACGAAAGGCACAAAGGGGAATTCATTCACTACTTCCCATCAGCAGGCAGATGCCCAGACACTTCTTGGAAAGCAGGTCCTCAGCACTCATAGTGGTTGTTTGGGAAGACAAATGCCTTAGGTGTGAATGCCCCCCTTCTCCATTCTCCCATCTTTAGCTGATGAGCATGGAGTCATATGATATGGCATATCACTTTGATCAGTTGGGTCAGCTGTCCCAGCTCTCTCCTCCAGATCTCTTGCCCACCCCCAGCCCACTGGCCTTTAGGGAAAGGAAAGGTTTGGAAGAGATAGCCTTGATGCTGTGGAAACACTGCTCAGCCCAGGTAAAACACTGTTGTGTTATCAACAGTGTATTAACCACAAGTGTGGAGCACAGCACAACAGCTGTTGTGACAAAAGCTTACTCCATCCCAGCCAGACCCAGGATAGCCTTGAAATTTCTTTCTTTCCTTCTTTCTTTCTTTCTTTCTTTCTTTCTTTCTTTCTTTCTTTCTTTCTTTCTTTCTTTCTTTCTTTCTTTCTTTCTTTCTTTCTTTCTTTCTTTCTTTCCTCTCTTTCTCTCTCTCTTTCTCTCTTTCTTTTCTTTCTTTCTCTCTTTCTTTCTTTCTCTCTTTCTCTCTTTCTTTCTTTCTTTTCTTTCTTTCTCTCTTTCTTTCTTTCTTTTCTTTCTTTCTCTCTTTCTTTCTTTCTTTCTTTCTTTCTTTCTTTCTTTCTTTCTTTCTTTCTTTCTTTCTTTCTTTCTTTCTTTCTTTCTTTCTTTCTTTCTTTCTTTCTATCTATGATGTTCCAGTCAGGGTGACTTTTTTCAGTTCTTCAGACAAAGTAGTAATATATTGTCATTTTAGTACTTTTCCTGAGCTTTACTAGATCTGACTAAAATCAATTAGATGGAAAATATTAGCCTCAGTGGTGTCTGGATATGGTCTTTTCATCCTCCCTGTCAAGTCTAATATTTTTTAAATTACAAATCAGACTTTTATTTTAATTAGAAATTCTACAGGGTTATAAAGAATGCATAATATTGGAAAGTATTCTATTCTAGATGATGATATTGCCTTTTGCAAGGCCATCTATGGTTTAACACAATATTACTGATATACAAGTAAGTATCCTTTTTTCTATAACTGGGCTCAAAAATTTGCCATTTTCCGCCAAGAAATACTAAAGCATTGGAACATATCAACAAATGAAAGTTCTGTAGTACTTTAAAATTACTCTGAATTCTCTGAACTTAAATACAATTTAAATCATATTAAGAGTCAATGAGTGCTGAAATGTAATATGGTTATAATTTGATGAATCAAAATGCTGATATATATTCCCTGATTCACCAATACAGCTGAAGTTGCTATGTATATTTACAATAACCTGTAAATCATGTGGGTACAAGACAGTTTGATGTCATGGGACACTTTTTAATCATAGCTGGGGCTTTGTTTTATCCTCATTAAATATGTGTATGATCTTACACACACAGAGATGAAAGTATTCACTACCTTTGTATCAAAAGAAAGAATTAAAAATAGCCAAGAGCAAGACATCACTTCAGCAGATGAAGTACTGAGAAGACCTAATTACATCCACTATTTGCAAACACAAACGGGAAAAGTAAAACTCATTGAAAATAGAGACAGGTCAAGAGACAACCTCTTTTTTCTCATATCAGTGTAAGAATGACAATGACATATCACCAAAGAGATTACCACCAGCAAGTTTCATTAGCAATAACACATTGCATTTCTTGGGACTTACTATTACATGATGTTTTACTTCATAAACACTCACATGGAGGGCCAACAGAACCACTCATTAAAAAAAATACTGGTTTCAGTTACATTACAAAAATTTCTTCTTCATACTGAGCAGGTGATTACAGCTACAAATTTACAAATCAATGAAAATGGAGAAGAACCTATCCCACACTCTGCACATAGAATCTATATTTTACTGATGTGCACCTTATCATTTTACCAATCCTGGAAGTTGATCATGTGATAAGTTTTCCCTCTTACATCTACAGAACTCGGGTCACAGGTGACTTTTGACACAATCTCCCAACGATAATGAAAATTTGAATTTTTATCCCCTGTGTCATCTCTAAGTATAAATTGTAACCACACAAACATCTACTATTGTTAAATTAACGTTTTTGGTGTAGAACATCTATCTCTCATTCAAAAGCACTATATTCCCAGAACTGAAAATTTCACAATTAGCAAAGCAGAAATAAAACACTTCAGAGTTTTTAATGTGCCTTTCAATACAAATCCTTTCCTTATAGCAGTTGGGATAGTCAGAATAAAATTATGTTTGGCAACAGAACATTTAAGGAACACATTTGTGGAAATGTTTTTTTCCAAGGATCTTGAAGAGTATTGATTATGCAACTTAGCAGTCAACTAATTCTATGGAAAATGAGAGGTAAAAACACTGTGGGAAGTTCTCAGTAAGCAAGGAATCATATAAAACTTTTTAGCATTTTAACCATCCAAAAAGTGAAAGTTTGTATTCTACGGAAGTATTTTAATAAATCTGGGATAACCAATTTCTGCCAGAAAGGTTTTTGAAGTCAACATCTTAAAAGTAGATAAATATAAAGTTTAGGCCAACTTTTCTGCCCCTTCTAGAAGTTCCACCTTCTTCACTCCTTCCAATGCCTCACATCCACCAGTCTTCATGGCTGGTGCTAGTGGTAAATTTCATGGGAGATAAAGAAAAGGACTCAGATTGGCCGCCCACATGCCTTCAGAATTTTAAAGACATCAGCAGTGCTGTGAGGAAATCATTAGATGAATGTCTTCAAAGAACAAAGTGGGCACTTGTTTCTACTTCCTACTTTTGCCAGCCAGCAGTGCTGTCCAAGCAGACAGATACCAAAGAAACAAACAATAAAATCCCCAAATACCTGATGATGACTTCTGAAAGATAAAATACTAAGTTCTGACACCCCCATGCTTGGTTGATTCACACTATTCTATCTTATATTTGACATACAAGAAAGACAATTTGCAGATATTTTACGTAATTGCTCATCTGCTTATTCTGTGTCTTAGAAGAGATTGTATGATATTTTTCAATTTCTAAAGACTTACACAGAAATTAAAGTTATTCACAGGTAAGAACTGGCATGCTTGAAAATATGACATTTGCTTGAAAAAGCAAAGGGAGTGCAGAATACATCAGAAGCTGGGTTTGCCACCATCCTCCAGTGAGCGGCCTACAGAATTGTTAGATGGTGATGAACAAATCAGTTGATCTCCGTTTCTAACGTCTTCATTCTGTACTTTTCTCCATAAACTCTGTCCCTTTGATAATTACTGTCATTTTCATTTTCCAAATACAGGAATATGACCTAGAAGTTAAGAGAGTTTCAGAAGTTTACACTGCTGTCTCAAAGTTATATCCAGGACTAAAAGACAGATTATTTAACATACTTACATTATTTCAAAATCTAAGACTACCTGATACATTACCAAGAATAGAACAAAAGCCGTCCTCTCCAAAATCCTATTAATTTTTTTTTAATAATGGAGGAGGGACATTTTCAGTTGACTAAGAGGGGTGAAATCTGGTAAACTGGAGAGAAAGGAATACCACTACATACAGTACATAATAGGAAAATTAAATCTAGCTGGTTTTAAAACCACTAAAGCCAACTCAAACTTGAAACAAATTCATTTTTGTGTTTCACATATTCAACACTGAGGGCATAATCTGAAATCGAACAATAGACATCCAGTAAAGAATCAAAGCAGTCCAAGCAGAAAAATGGCTCAGGGAACAACAATTATTTTATCTTACTGCTTCCTATTAGCCAACTCATTCAAATGCAGATACTCAAAATAACAGCTACACAGAGGATTCCACTCTGCGATAAGTAAAACTTGCTTTTTTCAACTAAATACAATATCACATCTTTTCCTTTTAGCCCTAATAGACTAATCACTATTCAAAGCTGCAGTCATTTGCCTTATGATGAATGAGTTACTGGCCTCCGTGTAACTTATATTGATGGGAATCAACACATGGAGACCATCACCACAGCTGCTGTTAATTAGCAGATTAATGATAATATAAAAAAAAAAGATGAAGCAATGTGAAGGATTTGTGTTGCTATTGTATCTTGTATAAATGTAGGTAGACAAGTGGCTACCTTTTTATTACCCAGATAAGAGGAATGATTTAAGAAATTGAAAGCATAATCTGCCATATAACATGCTTTGTGGGCCTTCAAATGCTATCGAAAGTAAAATTTTGTCACTCAGGAGCTGTCTTCATAAATCATTGACAGATGATAGCAAATGTCCTCAGCAGTCAACATCTGAAGTGATTAATTCCTTCAACCTTGACTTATAAGGCTATCTGCTGTACTTATGCCGAATACATGACTTTGTCAATCTTGAAACACTGGCATGCATGTCATACATGTAGGTCTCAGTACTCCCCCTTGTTGCGCCAATTTGTAGTCAGTGAAAATTCTGTGAGAAAAAATGGAAACCAGGGATGACCTTTTAAGGATTATGAAGCTGGCACAAAAATTAGTTTGTGGATAACTCTTTCCAGAACTCCCTTATACAGTCAGAAGATGCTGGGGATGCAACTGCTCATTTTTACCTTTCTTCTTTTCTGCCAATTTCTTTAAAAAATCTAAGCACTTTTCTTTCCCAACTAGTCTGTGTTGAATTTTCAAAGACATTTGGAAATTCAAATGTATCTTTGTCTGGAAAGAGTTCTTAGCAACTTTCAGACCCCTTCACCCTCACACACAAATGCACATATATATGCATTATATGCATTAGTGGCTCAGCTTAACTCATGGCCAGAGACATAACAGCTTACAAGAGATTGGATTTCCTGTAGCAGACTCCCTACAGCAGTGTCCATGACATTATTCTGAATTAGGTCACCAGAGTCAGGATCCATCCCCTTCACCCAGCTACCACACTGGTTTCTAGTACAATGAGTAAATTAATCTCCCTGTCTCTCAGTTCTCATATTTAGATTAGCCATACACCTTTTTTGCTTGGGTCATTCAATTTTAGACTGCAAAGTATTAAGACACAAATACAGCATATTCAGCATAACAAGACCTTTATGTCAGCTAAGGCCTTCAGGTGTTTCTGCAGAAAAATAAAAGAAAACAATAGTTAACATCAGTGTGAATCAATTCTCTCAGTATAGTATGCAGCAAATTCTGAAAGTTTAATGTTCTTCATATTTTCACTAGAAGACAATGCTATGTCTTTTGTGTTGGATGTTAAATTTCAAATAAGATGAGAAACAGGACAAAAGGTAAGAGGGAAAGGACTAGATTTAAGATGTAACCTGCTGACTTTGATTAATTCCAAATTCATTAGCAATTCTCCTGACTTAGGCAGCTGTAATTAATATTTGTTTCCTGCAGTCTTTTCCGCTTGATTCACTGTAGGCCCCGATCTCCCATATTCTGTAAGCAAGTTAAGCAGTTTGTCTGAAGTGATGTGAAGACTCCAGCTTTGTTTTCAATGTGGAACATCCCTTTATAGCTCATTCACTGTTGGGAAAGAGCAGCTAGTTGGGGTAAAAAGGAATTATGAGGATTTTAATTACTTAATAATTATTACTAGCATAGCTGGCAAAACATATCCCTCTGAAGGATTTTGGAGAAACATTAAAAATCTATGTGCAAAAGTAGCCAATATGAAGTATGTTAGGCTCTACAAAATTATTCTGATGCTAAAATAATTAAAGGGCATTTTCGGGTATGGATGAAAACAGTACTTTATAGGCAAATAAATTGCCACTTTTTTAAATTGCTGATTTTTAAAAAATCCAGAATAACAAAAAAAAACCCTTATACTTGATTGAATACAGTGTCATTTTGTATAACTTAGAATTATTGAAGTAATAAACTTGAAATGGGGAATTAGGTAATCTTTATGGCACTGTTACTGTTTTGTTCACAAGAGGTTTTTTAGACATACCTTTTAAAAATACAATGTAGTTAATAACTGCTAGATTTTTGTTACCATTGTTAATTTTGGTAATTAAAGTTTGTGTCCTGAAATGTAAAATAATACCTTTGCAATGCAGAAAGAATTTCCACATAAACTGTGATGAATCACTTTTATATAAGGTAGCTGTTTTCCAGAAGAAAATTTGGGATTACAGAAGAAAAAAACACTCAGGCTACACTATATACTTTACACAAAGTAAAAGAAGGACCAAACTTTTCTGTGGTTGTAATAATATATAATCTTCTTAGATGCCAAATTTAGATGTACAGATTTGCAATTAAACATTATTGCCAATTAAGTGCAAATAACAAATTCTGTCTATCAAAAATTAGAATGAGATCTATGTCCAGACCCTCTCCTATGATTCTAAAAGGCTGTTCAGGTGAATGAAGTGCTGCATTCTGGTGAATCTACCCTGGTTTAAAGGAAATCACGCATCTTCTTGTTCTCAGAACTGTGACTTTATGCACTTTACTGAGAAGGAAATCAATTACATGATATTGTCAGACTTTAAAAGTCTGGCAATTAAAGTCTGCTTTAGTTTCTTAATACTCTTTCTGTCTAGATAACAATCAGTTGTGTTCTTAAGTTCCTTTAACACAGGCCAAATTATGCAGGAGCTCACAATCCCCATTCACTGAGACTCATTACAGGCCAAAATGATCCTAAATTTTAGTTGAATCTATTTTAATATTCTAGATCTTTGGAAAGAAAGAATAAATAGAAGCAGTGGTTTAAGAATACCTATTGAACAATGAGTTTTGTTCTACCTTGTGCTTCTGTTTACAAGTGATGTCACTTGTCGAAAGAGAGAAGCCATTTCCTAAACAACATAGGGCAGCAATAACAGAAAGATGTCTCAATTAATGTCATTTAGTCAGTTTTTATCAAGTAGTTCAGAACTGACTTGCAGAAGTGGTAGTCAAACTGGTTTCCTACAGTTCCTTGTGCTTGTGTATCTTTTTTTTTTTTTTTTTTGCAACAGCACAGTGAGGTACTTGTCCATGGAATAAGTAATCTGATTAGATAGGAAAGGAACTGTCACACAGATCAAATTCTTTGCCTACTATTACTTCTTTGGTGAGAACACAAAGTTTTTCCTTTGCATTTTTTTAAAGCATCACATCCGATTGCTGAAAACTCAATTCTAACAGAAAATAAATGATGAAATCCATTCTGGTTTGATTCTGGTGTCTGTGGCTTTTTTCAGAACTGGTACATGAGTTTTCATCTGTTTTGTCAACCAAAAGAAAAACAAGTGGATTTCAGCTGCAGGCTGCAGCAACTATTTTGTACAAAGATTATAGAATTGATCTCAGAGGCAATTGGGCATGGTACTGCCAAGGCTTTAAGATTAAATTTCCTATTGAATATGACGGAGCAGTTAAAAAATTAACATTGGGCATAATACAATCACAATGTCTTAAATAACATAGTAATTACACTGATGGATTGCAGAGCTCTTCTTAGCAGACACAAAACATAAAAACTATACTCAGATGGCATTGAGTTTAAAATAACAGAAATTGATCAACCCCCACAAAAAAAAAAAAAAAATCAGATTCCTCATACTAAACTTTAGCACAGGACTCTATAACTGTTTTTCGTAGTTGTAATACACTGACATAGATTAAATGGGGTTTAAAAATATCGCAGTTTGATAGACAATGATCAGATAAAGAGTTTCACAAGAATCCTGTTCTAAGCTTCAGAAGCTGTTGTATTTAAAAGTTCAGTGTGACTTTCATCACCTGCTTCACCCTTTTGCTTTCAATAACTTGAGGCATCATCATTGCCTCCCTGAACATGTTCCTTCTGGTAGCAAGTGTTCGACGAGTCTTATCATCTTAGTCATCATCAGATCCCTGACACCAAGTCCAAGTGCTGACTAATAATTAGTGGCACTCCTTAGGCATTGATTGAGAGAATAGTAAGGTTTAACATCTCTATTTAAATGTCCTGCATGATGGAATGGCATGCACTCCCAGCAAGGTCATGGATGACAGCAAACTGGGGTGGGCACAGCTACTATTGAGATGGAGTGTGGCAGGCTGGAAAAACGAGCTGCCAGAAGCCTCAGGTGGGTCAGCAAAGGTAAATGCAGAGTCCAGCATTCCTGATGAAAAATTCAAATGTGTAAGTAGCACATCACTGTTAACAGAGACAGCCACCTGTATCTTGGGCTGTATTGGCTAGAGCATAACTGTTAAAGGAAGCCGTTCCTCATCTCTCCTTAGTGCTTGTGAGATTGCATCTGGACTACCATGTCCAGTTTTGCTCTCCCCAGGACAGTACAGAAACTGATGTCCTGGAATGAGCCCAGGGACAAGCAACAAAGATGACTGGTGAGCTGGACTACATGAGTAAAAGGACATATTAAAAGAGTTCAGTTTCTTAAGTCCACAGAAAAGAAGGCCAATAAAAGCAGCTAATTTGCCATGCCCAATTATTTTATTTGATTATTTCTAGTTTTCAGTTCCTCTAGAAAGTCCTGAGAAAATACTGTCACATGTTAAAAAAAAAAAAAAAAAAGAGCTAAAAGAAAACAAAAACCTCCAAGGAAAAACAAAAAAAGCCTGAGAAGGTTGTGGAAGGGGTTTTTTTGCTTTAAATTTTTTGATCTAAAAGCGTTTGGGAAATTCAATTGGCCCATTAATGATTAGATTTGAAGGGGCAATTCAATTTCTATAGTAGGAAACAGGTAAACTTAATTTTTTCACTAAGATTATATTTTTCCTTCTCTCTTACCTATGGACAAACTCAGCCTGACACCTAAATAGCATTGTTCTTACCTGCTTGTCCTTTGCCAGTTTTGTGACTGTGATTCCCGAGGTGATCAGGTTAGTTCCCTTAGTTCCCCTGCAATACTTGCCCATAATTCTTTGCCTTGGCTTGCAAATTTCGTTGACATAATTTGGTTTTATATGCAAAAGTTCTAAACCTCAATCTTCATGAAACTTTATTATTCATGAGACTAGAACAAGTAATATATGTCAGCCACCCAATTAGTCTCCTTTAATGCACTTTTCAATTGCAATGATGTTGCAACAGCTCATTGCAGAGTTAATGGGGCTGAGTGCAGCAAGCAGGCACACACAACTTGGAAAGGATTCTCTCCTCCAAAGGTTAATTTCTCCATGTGGAGCTTATTTCCTGTATATTACAAGCTTGTTCCTCCTAATCCAGCTGGAAAATTCCTCAGTAATTCTTCTGCCATTTACTAAAATTTGTAAGTGTAAATATTATCTGCAAGCTCCAGCTGCAGTAGCAAATCTGAACTAACTGAATACTCACATAAACTTTTGCCACACCAAAGGGTTAAATGTTTGGATGGATCCAAAATATCAGTACCACGACAAAGTTAGTTCTTAAGAAGTCTTAAACTCCTGTATTGAATTTTTTATACCTGGTAGACTAGTTCATAAGACAAGAAATCTCACTTTTATGACATGTTTCTTCCATTTCTCTACTCTGACACCCTTAATCACTCATATTGGTACAATTAATTGATGAAATATCAGAATGAAAGAGATTTCCACATCAACAACATAGTAAATGAAGAGTCATAGGGTCTCAGCAGCATTATAGTCAAAACAAAAGTATTCTAAAGCTATTGGTTAGAAGAAATTAGGAGTGATGATCACTTAGTAGAGCAACAACGTTTTCTCTTTTTGATGAATAATTAACAGAGAAAACAGACACAGAGACATGCAGAGACAGAAGAAAAACTGAAACAACTTTTAATGTTGTAAAAATACTTCTGTAGATAAATACTGAATTGAAGTCACATCATGTTTTTTCTAAGATAGAAGAGCCATGGAATTTCCTCAGGAAAATGCAGAGTTCTCATTAAAACAGCAATGATATATTCCAAACTGACAGCTGGGCTGCATGATTTAGTTCACTGGTGCTTGTAGAATTATTTAAGGTAGTGGGATACTGTAAAAATATTGTCTCCCAATCTTATAATTTGTATTTTCATAGGCTACTGTTATTCACAGTTTCATAGAATAAAATGAAATAAAATAAATTCCTGTTACTTTGTTTTAATTTGGTTGGTTTTTTTATCTGTAATTGACTTTTATTTCAAATTAAAATGTTGGGTATTTCTTCTATACTTCATGAGGAAGAAAAACTGATCCTCTCTAAGTCTTCATCAGTGTGCCTATATTTAAAATAAACTTATATAAAATAAACTTGATTTAAGTGACCTTATTTTTCCTTTAAGTTTTGAAGTGTTTTTGTCTTTTAATGCATGATTGAGAGCTGCAGAAGGCAAAATGGTTCCAATTAGACTCTCTTTTTTTCTCATACACTGATTAACTGCTTAGAACCACCTTTCATCCTTGATCCAGGTGGAGATAGATACCAAAATCTAGAGGCTACATTATCTTAGGCTAACAGTGATCTGTTACAGGTAATTTCCTGTCCATCTTTCCATCTGCTGAGTGGGAAATGGGAAAATTGGGTCAGTGGATGTTTTAACATCCAACTGCAGAGATCAGAACCAGACCACGAGCACAGAACTTATAAGCAAAAAGAAACTCCAGTTTGTTCAGATAGTTGCTGTCTTCCAGGTGTACCAGAAATCAATAGGCCTTGTATTTTTGTAGGCTGGGATTGGTCTCACTTCACTTTAACAGATTAAGCAATTAATCCAAACAAATTGCCCCAGGTTCCTTTGCAGTCCACTGAAAGACAGATCCAAAAACTGATTCACCCTATTTTAAGATTTTCATTAAAGACAAATGGGATTAATCCCCTTTTAGAGATGGCTTTGTTTCACTATGGACAAGGAAAACCCACACAACTAGCTTATAAAAGACACTTAACTCTTTTATAAGGCTGAAGTTGGAGACAAGAATGTCCTCCCTTCCTAAGTGTTATGTTGCCTGATTTCCATCACACTTTACCTGTAACATGCTCCTTTGCAGTTTTCAGATTCTAACCCTGATTCCTTGAAGTGGTTCATTTATATCAAGTCCACAAAACTGGCAATTTTCCACAGACTTTTCAATTGCCAATGTGTTGCAATGAAACAAGATTGGGGAAAAACTCCTTGAATTTCTACTTCATGGATTATTCTATTCTTGTGGGCAGACACAACTTGATGCTTCCACAGGAAACAAAGTGGTTTTAATACAGAAAACATTTGAAAAAGGTTAGGATGAAAACCATACAATTCTTCATAGCATGTGGTTGAAATAATTGCCACGAAGCTTTGTTATGCTATCCACTTGTTTTTGTATTTCAGACTAATTTAGGGCCCCACTGACTTACACTGAATTTTATGCAGACACTGGGACATTAAAGAAAACAGAGCTATTCTTGTGGTCTTACACAATAATATTAACAATTTCCCTATTGACCAAGATGGATAGATTGGACTTCTTTAATACAAAACTTTATTTTTTTGTGTGGTCGGCTGACCCTAACCAGCAGCCAAACACCCACCCATCCTCTTGCTCAATCTCCTGTGGCATGAGGAAGAAATAGAAGGAAAATAAGACTCAGGGATCTAAATAATAACAATTTATTAAGCAAAGCAAAAAGATAAATTCATTCACTGCTTCCAATCTTCAGGCAAGTATCAGACCACTCTGTGAAAAACAGAACCTCAACAGGTGTAACAGGTGCTTTGGAAGGTAAAACCCAAAACCACAAGCATCCTCCCCTTTCCTCCTCTTTCCCCCTGTCTTCTGTTTCTCAGTGCAACATCTTATGGTATGGGGGTATCCCTTTGGTCAGCTGGGGTCAGCTGTCCTAGCTGTCTCCCCTCCTGACCTCTTGCCCACTCCCAGCCTAGTCTCTTCAGAGAGGAAGAGAAAAAGCCTTGATGCTGTGCCAGCACTGATCAGCAATAACCAAAACACTGCAATGTTATCAAGTCTGTTTTAGACCCAAATGTAAATCACAGCACCATATGGACTGCTATGAAAGAAGTTAACTCCATGCCAGCCAGGCTCAGCACATTGTGAAATGAAGTAGAACGGCTGGAATTATTATACAAAATTTGTTTCTTAAAAAAAGGTGTTCTGATTGTTTCATAAATTAGGTGGAACAGAAAGTTCTTTCACATCCTCTTCTCTGTCTATAATGGTACATTTTTTTCTGTGATTAAACCAACTTATACCTCATATGACTTTGATATAAAGCTTATTTATAATTTGTTGCTTATTTCTTCCAGTGCTAGCACTTTACTGGTATGTACAGTCTTATTTATAACAGGGAATTCAAGAATCAAAATGCATCCTTTGTAAGCTTGGCTACAGAGTATTTCCTTTGGAATAGTCATATCTTCTTTTGCTGGACACTTCTAGTGATAACAGATACTCAAAGTAAAGATGGATATTTTGCTTTTACTGTCAAGTGTTTAAGTGCTTCCTTCTTTAGAACTGCCAAATCGCCAAGAGTAGGAACTGAAATGTTGGTCTCTTTGTATCACGAAAAGACTATTTTTTTTTTCCTTTGCATATTTTTGGGTTTGGAGAAAAGAGTGACCTTCTAATACATTAATTGTACTGCTTCAAATATATCTCTCAATCAGAAATGTGAGAGAGGTATGAAAATGCACCAAAACATTTTGATGAATCCTTGTTCTGGCTGAAAACACGTTTAAATCATTTTGGAAGAAAAGTGCAGAAGAAAAACAAAGAAGAAAAGTAACGTGATACAAAGCTTTATTCAGTATAAGGGGATTGACTGAGTTTATTTCATTGATTTAAATTCAAACACCATAAATGAAAACACTGTTTGGACAACAGGATTCTCTTTAAATGTTCTTTGTGTAGAAAATTTACATTTGTTAGGATTCAGAGGGAAAGGATGAGATAAAAGATATTTTAAATTTGTCAAAATGCTTACAATAGAATTCTAGGGCTCAGTGATGGTGAAGTAGGTCTATCAAATACAGAACACAGAGAAGATATATGCACTATATTATAAAAATACTCTGTCCTGTCAGATAGTAAAGAAATTCATCTTGTGATTTGTTATAGTCCTAGTCTGTGTCCCAAAAAAAAGCTGATGGTGTTTATATAGATTTATTTGCTGTCTTGCTTTAAACTGTTATCTCCTTTCAGGCTTCCCCATGATTAAAGGCATGTAATTCATGTAAGGTTTCTATCCCGCACCCTTCTTTCTGTGCTTTCCAAATCAGCGGAATCCTCATTCATCAGAAACTTCCGGTATAGACCTAAGAAGTCCTTCCACTACTATTTTTGGTAGACAAATTAGAAGAAAGTTGTATCTATCAGTGAATTTATTCAAGGAAACTGCTCTTCTTTAGCTTACCACAAACACACACCTGTCCCCAAAATTTATGAGATGTTGAATTTCCACAGAAAATTAATGCGTTTCAATTTCTTAAGATGTTTCAGACTAAAACTCAAAATAAAAATTGACAGGGAGCTGTGTGCTAGCTAGAAAGGGGCCCAGAGGTCTAGCCATGGTCCCGTCCACACTACGGCAGTCACACACTCACAAACAAAGCAGGTAGATGGAGTTGAGCTCCTCACCTGAGGGGGCTTCCCTCTAAGCTGGTTGAGTAAGCATGCAGTAGCAAAGGCAAAGAAGTAAAGAGAGGGGACTCTCCATATGTGCTCCACGCCAGTTTATTCCAGTGAAAAGGCAGGGACGAAGAGCCAAATTGCTGGGAGGGTCCAGCAATCTTATACTGGGTACAGAATAGGTGGGGAAAGGGATCTCAGCCAATGGGATAGAGACAAGCAGGTGGGGTTGACAGGAAGGGAACCAATGGGAACAACACATAGGAGGGACTTAGGGAAGGATCCAATGGGGGCATCGAGGAACAAAGAACTTTCTAGAACTGATACATATTAAGGCCGGGAAATGAATATACATAACTTCATACATAAAACAGGGAGGGGAAAACATTAACCAATTGGGAGAAAACATGCGAAAGGCAGAACGAGGGAATCATGAGCTCTCGCCATGATGCAAAGTTACATGCTAAACTTGGGTTGCTGACCGCCACAGCCACTTGTCTGAGTTCTTCTCAGGAGATAGAGTGGCTGGAGCCACTTGCACCATCACAAAAAATGGGGTTTATATGCCAGATAGAGAGAATATCAAGAGGCTATTTAAATTGGACAAGAATTTTTCCATTATAATTTTTTTACAGTGGTGATCATAGGATTAAAAACAAAACAATGCTGATGAGATGACCATCATTTTGTATTTGAATGAACAATTCATTTGGCTACTGTTTCTGCTGACAAGAATTTTTACCTAAAAAAAAGAAACCTCATAATTTCTTTAGCTGATTACCACACTATCCTGTGTGATGAAAAGTTTAAGGTACTAAACATTTTACTTTTATGGTGATAATGAAGAGGAAGGACCTAGATAAATGTTCCTGCTGTCCCTGGTATTCAAGGAAACTATGGCTACTTGTGTCAGCCTTTTGTAGCTTATATAATATGGGAATGGCCTTGCTAGGAAACTTGAAGTGGATCACAAAGAGAAAAGCCATTTAAATGTGACCTGTGTGTGTTCTAGAACAGAGCCTGTACTGTAGTATATAAACACATATAAACACAGTCTGAGTATATAGCCACATTTTATTAACAGCACACCTCGATATCTGACTATTTCTTTCCTATATATTGTACTTTGGCATGGTAATTACATAAACCTTTCAGGTTGCAGAAACAATATCACTTGAGCTCTGCATGGACAATAAAATACAAAATTCCAAATTCTATATCAGAGTCTATGTTTGAAGTAAGCCTTCACTGTTTGAACGGACATGCTACTGAAACTCAAGTGTTTGAATATACCTTTGCACAGACTAGAACAGGTTCACAAAAACATTCTTTTTAAAACTGACTTTTGAATTGGAACAAATATTCACTGAGTACTACTGGTTGCTCGGTTGACCTGTTTCCTGCCCTGTCTAATACAGTGTAAGGTGTTTGTATCCCAGACTTTGATTTAAGAAATGCTTTTTGTTCTTACTGAGTGGCGGAAGGTGAACAATACATAGGCACAGTTGGAAGAATTGTAGATTGAAACTCTATGTGTCTTCTGAGATACTCTTTTTAGACCAGAGGTGAGGATGTAAGAGGCAAAACATTCAGAAAGCAGCTTACACTCAGTTAACCACAGCACAATTTAGCTATATTCTTAGAAGGATGACTCATTCTGCCAATACTGCCACATAAAAAAAAATGACCTATACTTCATAAAATAGAATTTCAGTTTAAGTGGACAATTCAGTTTTACATTTTTATTTTTAACACCGAACTGGCTGCAAGATATAGCTCCATAAAAAGCCATATATAACACAGCAGCAATTTTCTAAAAATAATGTGAGGAATTTATGAAAAGGGATATCAAGCTTCAAGCACATCCAGTAGGCAACATTGTGAGGCATCTCATGTGGCTTTTCTATGTGATCTGGTGGTTGAAGAAGAATGGTAAAATTTAATAATCTAACTCAAAGAATTACAAAGAGACAAAAGCATCAGATTAAGAAAACTCATTTTTCAGAATGAGATGCTCTGTAGTGGTAGAATTTTCTGAAGGTTGTGTTAATCATACATGAAAAATCAACAAAGAGAAAATGGAAATACAGAGTTGAACAAAGGATACTTTCATTCGATATATCAGTATAAGAAATAGTGCAAGCTAACTCAAATAATTCAGAATCAAATAAACAGCTCCAAAAAGTGAATCAAATTCAAGACTTGACCTTAATACAAATATTCTTTTATCCGCATGGGAGATATCAAATAGTTGTTTAAAAGTAAAGTGGCCAATGATGCTGCTCATTATACATGATGATTCTGCATGCTTGGGCACTTAGATTTTTCTCATAATACATTTAAAATACTTTCAGACTTTTACTTTTTCCTCCTAGAAGTTCAGCCACAGCACTCTGCAATTTTATTAATGGTTACTTAGACCCAAGAGACTCTTGAGACACACAATTTGCTTTGGGTTTGGGTTGTGGTGTGATACCGGGTGCTCATCAGGTCAGTCTATGACTCTCTTCCTTAGCAGGATGGGGGGAGAAAATAAAATTTAAAAACTCATGGATCAAGATAAAGGCAGTTTAATAATGCAAAATCAAAGGTCGTGTATGGAAACAAAGGAATATAAAAGATTTGTTGTGTACTTCCCATCAGCAGGCAATGTCTGGCTACTTTCTAGGAAACAGTGCTTCCATACGTGTGGTGATTGCTTTGAAGACATTGTAAATAACAAATGCCTCTGCAGCAGCACAGGGGGATGGGGAATGGAACTGTGGTCAGTTCATCACACTCTGCCACTCCTTCCTCCTCAGAGGGAGGACTCCTCACACTCTTCTTTTGCTCCACTGTGGGGTCCCTCCCACAGGAGACAGTCCTCCACCAACTTCTGCAATGGGAGCCCTTACCAAGGGCTGCAGTTCTTCACTAAATTCTCCAGTCTGGTCTCTTCCCCAGGTTCATCAAACCTGCTACACTGTGGGCTCGTCTTTCCATGGGTCCACAGGTCCTGCCAGGAGCCTGATCCAGCATGGGTTTCCCACAGGGCCACAGCATCCTTCGGACATCTTCCTGCTCCATCATGGGTCTTTCATGGCTTGTAGGTGGATCTCTGCTCCACCATGGACTTCCATGGGCTGCAGGGGCACAGCTGTCTCACCATGGTCTGCACCAAGGCCTGCAGGGGAATCTCAGCTCCAGCACCTGGAGCAGCTCCTCCCCCCTCCTACTCAACTGACCTGAGTGTCTGCAGGGCTGTTTATCTCATATATTTTCATTTCGCTCCCCATCTGCACAATGCACAGGGTTTTTCCCCCTTCTTAACTTTGTTACCCCAGAGGTGGTACCACCTCTGAATGGACTTGGCCTTGGCCAGCACTGGATCCATCTTGGAGCTGGATAGCATTGGCTCTGTCAGACATCGAGGAAGCTTCTGGCAACTTCCTACAGAAGAAAGCCCTGTAGCCCCTCAGTACCAAAACTTTGCCACATAAACCAAATATGTATGGCTCTCTCGCTAGTTTGATTTAACTGTTCTCATAGAGAAATGCAACATTAGAGGGACTTTTTAATTATTTTTGCTTTCAAATTCTTAGTTACTTGTTAAAAAGAATAACTCCAATCAGCAGGAGAAATCTATAAATTAATCTCTGCACATGCATCCAGAGAGTTACAGCTTCGTGTTGCTACATTCTCAAGGATTTAACGCTTCTCTAGGGCTATTCACTACCCACAGGAGCCCTCCAGAAATGCCCACAACATGGCGAGCACCTGGGCCACCACGGGCAGCGTGCAAAGAGGCAGGGGAGTAATGACAACACTGAAGCCAAGCTCCTTAGCTGTGCTTGGCATTCCTGGTGTTACACAGTTCTGAAGCAGGACGGAAAAACCATTCTGTCTAGAATGAGCAGCCTGAAAGCAGATTTTAACCTCTATTTTGGCAGAGACAGAAGTGACACACTGGCAGATTTCTCATTACACTCATCCTGTGATGTTCCACACTTGGAGTTCAGAGTAGTACTGGCATGCCTAAGTGAGGGAAGCAAATCACAGGGGACAAGGCTAGCTGTAAAATGGAAGAGCACATGGCAGAGCAGCAACCAGAATTTCAGATTTGCTTGCCTTCCATTTCCCTTTGGTATTGTTTTAATTCTGTAACCTTACTGTTGTTATCTACCTGTGCCTTCTTCTATTCTTGTTTGAGTACAAGGGTTGTTTTTTTGCTTTGCTTTGCTGCAAGAATAATGACAATTGTCTCCTGTTAGAAATAGGTTCAGAAGTTCAAGTCTTCAGAGCTCTTGCTAACTTCAGGCACCACACAGAATATTAAGATGAAACAATATGTCTCTTGTGTTATGCTTCTTCAGGCTTCAAACTCAAATTGACTCACTAAATAATTTTGCTGCACAGAAAACAGGAACCAGAAGAGACATATATCTGTATAAAGGCTGTTTCTGGATGCAAACATTTTCCACTTTCAGGTAGGAAAGTCTGGAAATTAATGGAATGGAAATCAAGCTGAGCTGAGCTCGGATGACCAGTTATTTGCATTTATCTCATTTATCGCCTACCTGTGGTGGTACCCTGACTTTTGAGGAAAAAAAGGTCAAACCTCCAATATAGAAGATCTAGAGTATAATTATTTCCAAGTCCTCGACTCTGCAAGTTGCTAAGGTATTTTAACACAGCACATTCACTTTAGCCTTCACCCAACACAAGCTCAGACACCCCTTTAAACACACTGGTATCTCCAAGCTATTATCCTCACTGAAGTCAATGACAAAGCTTTTACTCATTGTGCAGTGGAGAGACAATTAGAATATCTTGATAAAAAACAGGGATTTAGGCACTCTGATAAAGCTTCTGGGGCTTTGTGGGGTAGACTGCAGGGCATAGCCAAAAAAGATGGTGAGGTTCCGTTATGCCAAAATATGGTCTGTGGTCTGTCTTCTTCCTTTCTGCCAGTTTTGGGTCTTCCTAACTCTGCTATAACCCAGCAGAGGTCCCTAAAAAAACTGAGGAAAATCATAAAAAAGATAATAGTTTCTTGCCAGCCTGGTGACCTTAACTGGCTCATCATGAAATACAAGTAGTGCCAGAGTTGTCTTGTAGGACAAACCCTTGGGCTAGACATGAAATAAAATAAAACAGTCTTTGGGGGATTCAGGGAAAACCAACCACATCAAGGCATACATGTACTCCAAAATTGGACCTCTCAGTGCTTTTTTTTGGGTACAAAAAACACATCTGTGCTCGTTTGGACAAATTTAGAGGAAAATATCCTCTGATAGAAGGCAGGTTACAACCATCCCTCCCCCACCAGGTTCGGAGAAAAAAAAAAATTTCCTCAGAGGAAAGTGAAAGCGATAAAAAGCTATTTATTTAACAAACACACTGGAAAAGGATAATAATCCTAAATAATAAAACCTCTCGCTGTGGAGAGAAGCCTGGGAAGATTTCGAGTCCTTCTGTAGGTGTGGCCTCTCTCCTCCTCCTTGGAGCTGGGTCAGTGTGGGCCCACCTCTGGGGCCTCAGTGGAAAACTCTCCCAATGTATTCTGATGTTGAAACAGTCCAGAAGAGAAGAAGGGAAAAACAAAGTCCCAGGAAAACAAAGTTCAACTCCCATCTCCCTCCAGAGAAAAGGAGCCGAAAGCTGGCTGGAAAGCAAGAAAGGTGCTTCCTCCGGTTCCTGCTACCGCAGCAGCAGAACGCAGAGGAGTGTGTGTCTGTGTCCTTGAACAACTGTTTTGAAAAGTTCACTCAGTTTTTCTTCTCTTCCCCCTCTCGGGCTCAGTTTAAAGGAACAGAAAAGCACAGGATTGATTTCTGGGCATAGAGCAGTGATAGGGGATACACGTCATAAAGTCACCCCAAGACAGCATCCCACATTCCTACAGCAGTTTCCTTTTTGTTTGTATCTCAAAAAATATTCAAATGTCTTCAACTTATTTCATGCTCAAAAGCTGCAGTGTAATTTATAATGTATTTTATTTAAGTGAGGATTACCAGTCTTCCTGGATGACCCTGTCATTTGATCTGTAAAGCAGTGATTTTCCTTAATCTGCAGAAAAGTATTAACAGATACATGGAAAGGTTTTGAATTGCACTTTTCC
The DNA here is from genome assembly GCF_965178545.1 of Coloeus monedula. Taxonomy (NCBI): domain Eukaryota; kingdom Metazoa; phylum Chordata; class Aves; order Passeriformes; family Corvidae; genus Coloeus; species Coloeus monedula. Next base: position 104,804,922 of record NC_138781.1, read on the forward strand.
TATGGGTACAATGTCTCCCTTAAAAAAAAAGCCAAAGTGAAAGAGAGTACATGAAAGATTGTTAGAAACCAAGACTTGTTCTTATATGTACTTAAAATAAATGGAGCACTGGATTGATTTATTGCATACTTGCCTCATACCTGTGCAGATACAACTGAAAGATAAGATTTGTATTTGTAATCTTGATAACCTTCACTGTATGGAACAGACATTCTGCTTCTTTACCAAACCAAATCAAACCAACCAAACCAACAAAAACCCCATAATCAACTAAACAAACAAAAGAAAAACCCCAGTCTACACTTTTTCACAGAGAACTTTGTGACTTTCTTGTTTCCTGTGCTTTGGTTTGTGAATGCACACTGAAATATGATAACTGAGATTTTGTTGTGCAAGAGCACAGTGGAGTTACTACAGCATAGGAGTATACAAATGAATCACATGATATATATATCAGTCTGGATGTATGTCGAGGTGCATCCTCCCCCCATCCCCAACCACTCCTTTCCAGGCTTCAGTGTGATCTGAGAAAATGCTTGTTAGGCCTCATCCTTGAAAACACCACGGCTCAGCTCTTTCTGAGCTTATCACAAACACTGTCTGCTCTCAGGAGCTCCTAACAAGCTTCTCTTTTTCTCATGACCAGCCTTGGAAAATATTTCTCTGGCCTGAATGGCATAACATTGCTATTCTTACACTTTTAAAGAAAGTACCAACCCAAACTGTGGCCAGGAAGAAACACTGTTATGACTAAAGCCCACTCTCTTGCGACCGTATAAACAGCGGTCCAAGATGGGGCCCTTTGAGCTCTCCTGGGCCACTGCAGGCTGTGACCAGCAATCTCCCTCTGAGTGGGACGCCTCTCAGAGCCAGCAAACCCTCAGGTTTGCTATACCTGCAGGATTGCCGAACCATGATGCAACCTGGGCTGATACCCGCACTCCTTGAGGCCCAATCCTTCGCCCATTGGGAGATGCAAAAGCATCTGAAGTGAGTATTTTCACTGACCTCTGAGGGAAATTTTTCTACAGGTACCTTATCTTGCACTGACTCTTCCTTTCTGTGTGCATACCTCTGCACATATGCTATAGCAAATCTGGAAGTTAAGTTATAATTTAGACTAAGTGCTGTTAAGTGTTATTTCTCTGTTAGATTGTTAAGGCTAAAATATAAATTAATGTATAAGTTAAGTTAAAGTACTGTTAAGTTTAAGTGTTGTTAAGCTTTAGGCTGCATTCCTTTTCATGCTTGTTTACACTGTCTTTACACACAGACACACACATCCCCCTAGGTAGTTTCAATTCATTCCTATTTTGATTGGCTGGATTTTGTTTGGTTTTGTTGTTGCTTGCTTGCCCTTGTTGTGCCTTAGTTGCCTTTGTAATTAGAGTGAATCTTGCCGACAAATCTGTTGTGCTTTGCATTCTAATATTAAATCTGACTTTTGCTCATGCCCTTTCTGGTGATTTTTGAGCGATCTCAAGCACATTTGGGACAATGTAGCCTCTCTCTGGAAATTTCAGGGCTGATCATATATTTTGTTCCAGAAGGACAAAAAGTTAACTTCTACCATGTCCTTTCCTTGTCAATCACGTAAAAAAGAATTAGTGCAAGTTAGAGAAATGGACTTGCTTTCACACAAGAAATGGGAAAATCAGGCTTCTTTCCTCTTTATAATTTCTTATGTAAAGCTTTCTAAGTAATGCCACTTTCTGAGAAAATCCCACTGCTTTTTAATATATGATGGTGAAGAGATTGAAGGGGGTTACTCTATTTTGTTGAAAAATACTGAGCTCTCTAATTCTGATGTTATATTCAGATATTCATAAAAAATTCTAGTTTATAATAAACTAGAATTATTTTTAGGTGGATTAGGAGACACTATAATGCTGAAATTTAGGAAAATTGGCCCCATGGTATCATTAGAATTATAGGTTTATATAGCTTTTCATGTGTGTATGTGCACGTACTTTGTTTATCTATCTACATATATATATTACAACATTGACAAACTCTGCAATAGCTCTGACTTTTGTCACATTCTGCCTGATTTATCTGTGTCAGCCACAATGTCTATCTTATAGCCACTAATCTGGCAAGCGTTTTAAGTTAATTCTTGAGGACACAGAGCAACTGCTCATAAATTTAAAATGTCACAGAGAATGCTGACTTGTACTAAATGCTCATTCTATTCATTAAATTTGGCTTTTTACCTCAGAAATGCAAAGGAGACCAATATTGGATAGGCATAACTTATATAGGCACACATTTGCCTCCATATTCATGCATCACATTTTGTATTATTTAACAGCAGTCTGGTCCTGCTGTTTTATTGCCCAATTGGCTAGGATGACATATGACCATAAGAATAGATAGAGGCTTATATTTGCATTTGTTCTCACATTACTGAGCTCAGAAGCAAACTGGTAACCAGAAACATATTATCTAGAATTACAAGGCACACATTGCTACCATGGCAATGTTTTAAAAAATTAAGTGTTCTCAGTAGGTGTTTAGTGCCTCCATATTTCAATTAGTACACACTTACTACATGCCTACAATTCTTAAAGATTGTATATAAGAATACATTATTAGGATGTGCATTATGCATATTTGAATGTCTACACATCCTTACAGCAAAAGTTTCTTATCCAGTATTTTGTGAATATATTACAAAGGAAGAAAAAAATCTTGGAGGATAGGAGATAGAAGGCAAGAAATGAGGGATGAGGGATGTACAAAACTGATGGATCACTTTCCTGATCCCAAGGCTACTGTACTCAGGGTTGCTCCTGAGATATAAATAAGATTTTTCAAACTCTTGCTGTGTGCTGACATACTTAAAAGGCAAAGTTACAGGAAGGATTCCCTATAGCACACAGTAAAGTTTGGGTTCCCCAGGCTACTAGAATCTCTTAAATAGTCTTCAGTAATCTAAATGTCACAGCAGACTACTGGAAAAGACTACTACACAGTGGGGACTTCATTCCCCAGTTCCAGACATGCCAAATGTGGTGATATCAGCCAGCATTGCCACATAAAGAAACTATTTCACAGCAGATAGATTGTCTGACCAAATATCGCTTTGATCTTCACAGCAGAAAAAAAGTTACAGAAATTAGATCTGTTCTCTTTCATGATTTCATATATATTGTGTTCCCAAATTAAGAGTAAAAATTTATAAATGGCATTTTCATCTATACATGTATGTAGCTATGTGTGTGTGTGTGTGTGTGTGTGTATATATATATTTGTACATATTTATATAAATAAGAATTAGATCAACTGGTCATGTATGCAGCATATATGTACATCTGACTAAATATAAAACATTTTTTTAAGGTGTTGGAGCTTCTTCCAGTTCCATCAGAGTCAACTTGAGCTATGAATGTTAAGCATTTCTGAAGACCGAAACATGGTTATTTAGGTGACTAAACAGTGCAAAGACCTGTCATGTTTGAATACACAGGCCACAGTGTTTAGGGATAAATCAGCTTTCTGCTGTCAAGTATATCAGCTTACAGGAAGAGAGAAGACAATACAGTAGCCATGAAAACCGAAACCTGACTTTCAGAAAAGAAGCTAACTCATTAAATCTTTATTTAGCATAGGAGACATAGCACAAAATCATTGGCCTTTCCTAATAGGCAGTTTATGAATAAAAGAGACGAGAAAAATCCATATTCTATCATACAAGTTCATCTCAATGGCTACTTTTTCTCTTTATAAAACCCACAAAACAAACCACAAACCCTTCATTATTTATTACTTTGTAAAGCCACTTGTCTCATCCTTCTGTATTTTGTGCAAACACAGGTTAGTACGGCAAGTTCAACCACTTTCATTTATTATCCACATTTTTGGGACGATATCTCTGGACTGTAAGTTCTTGAATTAGAAATGTATGGCTAGGCTAAACACTTCTGGCAGGGTCATGAAAAGCCTGTCCATTCAGCAATCAGGCTCTTTGATCAAGGGGCTTGCAGGATTGTGACAAATCTAGAGCTATTCCATTGCAGCAAGACTTATTTCACCAGAAATAGTGACAGATCTAGAGCTACTCCACTGAAGCAGACTTATTTCACCAGCACAGCCCTTTGTGTGGCAGCACCCTTTGTCAGGTCTCAGGGTGTTCAAAGTGCTGAGAGGCCTTTCCATCTCGGCTGACTTACTGGTGCTGAAGGAAGAGGTAAAGCCAGTTGGCTACCCTTAGGCTAATCGTCACCAATTGGTGAAAAGCTGCTGTTGAATTTTGGAGTTAATTTTCTGCTGATCCAGGAGCTACTGAACTTGAAAGATATCCTAGGAGAACTGTGCATTACAATAGAATTATATTTTCTTTCAGAAGCAAAAGTTCCTAAAGTAGTACTACTTAAACACAATGTCCACTTTTCATGCCACTGTAAGTTTACTGAAATCATTTTTCACAAAGTTATTTGTAGTTTAAATGATCTTTCAAAAACTACTAGGAATACAATAGGTATACCAAAATATACTGTGATTTGACTGGAATTAATGCATAACTCAAAATTCAGTGGAAAGTTGTAAACTTCCTGAATAATGGTAAAAGAACAGTACCTTAATGACAGAAATAAGGAAACAAAACACTGATCCCCACATGTATTTGTTGCTTAAAATTTTTAGAGTCAAGGTAAATTCCTTACAAGTAAAAGGCACTGTAGTTTAAAGTAGTTTTGCTCTTTTATGAGCTGTCTCCTCTTTACTGCTCTGTGATTTCAAATTTTCATATGTCTATATACTTTTGTTGGACAGTTCCTGTAAGCCTTTCAAAATGGTACATACATTTGTGTTTAGCAAATGAGACCTATGAAGTCCAGGAGGATGTTCAAAGCTGAAAGCAGAGAATATATCCTCTAACATGCAAGGGTGTAGCTACCACTGTTAATTACAGATTTCCTTCAGTCTTGAAAATTAAAGAAAAATATGCTGTATTTTTTCTTTTGGTTTTTTTTTCCCTCTGTCCTTTTTTGTTACTGTTTTCATTTTACATGGGCTACACTTTTCCTAAAATCTGCCTTTAACCTTGCTTTTAAAGGTACTTTGGAGGAATAAATATTTACTGAATGTTCAGAAAAATGAGAAAAGATGAATCCTTTGTCCACAGGTGAAAAAAAACAAACGAAAAAACTTCATGTAACTTAAAACTTCATGTAGCTTCAGTTGTTTCTTGTCTCTAAGCACCTACAGGTGAAGTGCCTTCCCTCACCCAACCCTCCTGGCCTACATGGGGAAAGGAATATATGTGCCATAAAAGTCAGTTGCCTTTTCCATTAAGACTGTAGAAAGTGGTGCTCTACATCAGATCTGGCATTTGTTGCTATATTCCTGAGTGGCAGTATAGGTTTTCTGCATTCCTCAAACCAGACTTGAGTACAAGTCCTGTGCCTTCGTGTCTGGAAAAAGAGAAAGCTGGGAAGAAATCATCCAATACAGTGAATTCTATCCATTCTCACCTTTTAGCCATCAGGCCTTGATCTACCTCTACTCATAAGAATTTTTCCACAGAATCAATTTTTTTTTTTGTCTGCCCTCACCCTGACCCTTACATCATGGCAGAAAATATTTCCCAGTTCCCGAAGAGACTTAGAGCTGCATCAGCCCTCCTGGAACACAATAAGCAGTTGCCAGCAGGTATTATAATTTCCAGAGCAGTATGGTGCTTTTTCCATCTGTTTCCTCCAGGTCCACACTGGACCCGAGGCTGACTTCAGTAACAGCAAATATGAGTTCCAGAAAAACCTAAAGATTATGTTCTTAATTAGAAAGATGAAAACAAAGATAAGATCTTAAAAGGACATAAAAAAGCAAGAGGACTTGGTATGTACATATGTGTGTACATGCATATGCATACACACAGGTAAATAAAGAGATATAACATCAAACAACTTTTGTAACATCATCAGGCATATTTTGGCCAGTAATACAAAGTAATTCAGCTAATAATATTAAGCACTGAATGTGACTTCTTGTCTTTACTGCATACCCAGAAGATTTATATCTTTTTAGTAATGTAATGTTCTGTTTACACTTTTTAATAGCCTTTCATTTTCCTTAGAATTAAAGCTGTATCTTTAGTGGACACTTTGGAGACCATGATAAAGAAACAGGTTTAGGTTTATCAGGGAATGCCACTTCAAAATATGTTTAGTGATTACGTATGTGTTGCAAAATATCCAGCATACAAAAATATCCATATATATGTTTTGGACGTAATTTTCATCAGTCATTTTTTTCCACTTTTTAGCAAGTCAGGAGAAACAAATTTTTTACTTAACTGTCCTCTCAGACAGCAAAATCTAGTATATGAAACTCTCCTTGATAAACAAAACAGTACATACAGAGAACACTGAAATTATACTTTGAAAAAACAGGGTTTCCAATTTTTTGGAATTATGGATAAGTAATAAGAAAATTCATCACAACTAGATCTTCTGGAATTCATCATGCAAACTTGGATGTTTCTTGTTAATACCTAAGATTTTAAGTTAACATTTATCACCATATATTTTGATGCATGAATGTGAACTTGTTGCTGACTTTCCTTTGTGGAGAGATGGTCTCATCCTGGACAAAAGACCTTATGATATACAACAGGTGTCTTAGAATTTGGATACATTTCCAAATTCAACAGAGGGATGCAATTAAACTAGCCGAGGTCTCCACAGTACAAAATTAGCTATTTTGTTTAGCAGATATCTGGACTCCTCAGTTTTGCTGAAACAAAGACATGCAACATGTGCTCAAAGTGATAAAGGTTTGAGGACATTCCACATACACATCTCAGTTTATCAAGGCAATGATTAGAGGTACTCATTCACAGCTGATACTGTTCAGTTCTATACCCATTATTCACAGGTATTTTTTCTTTTATCCTTAAATGTAAAATATTCTGTTCTCATTTCACTTTGACTAGCTCAGTTCTTCTTCTGTCTCTGTGTCTGCAACTGAGCCTGAAAGGGATTAGGGAAGAATTAGGGAAGATTGCTACCTCACACATAGCTTAGCCATTTAAAAATGTATCATTCATGAATGGGTACTGGGAATATGCAATAACTAGCACACTTGTTTCTGAAAGTGTGATATTTTTCAAATGACCTCTTCATTATACATATTCTAACGCACATAAATCCATGGACTCTGGTGGAATGAACCCACCGTTGCTGAGGGAGCTGGCAGATGTTGTTAAGCCACTCTCCATTATCTTTGAAAAGTCACAGAGAACAGGACTGGAGGAAGGCCAGTGTTACTCCCATCTTCAAAAAGGGCAAGAAGGAGGACCCAGGAAACTAGTCAGCCACATCTCCATCACTGGAAAAATAATGGAGCACATAATTTTGGAGGTCATCACGAAGGAAATAACAGAAAAGAAGATGATTAGAAATAGTTAACACGTATTCACCAAAAGTAAATCTTGCTTGACCATTCTTATAGCCTTCTGTGATGGCATGGCAGGATGGGTCAAAGAGGGGAGACCAGTGGATGTTGCCTACCTGCACTATCTCCCATAACATCCTCATAGGTAAGCTCAGGATATGGGTTGAATGAATGGACGGTGGGGCAGATCAAGACCTGGCTGAATGGCAGAGCTCAGAGGGTTGTGATGAGTGGAGTTGGAGGCCTGCAGTCAGTGGCATTCCCCAGGGCTCAATATTTCATCCAGACTTATTCAACTTGTTTATTAATGATCTAGACAAAGGTATCGAATGTACCCTAAGCAAGTTCAATGACGATATAAAACCGGGGGAGGTGGCTGATAAGGCTGAAGGCTCTGCTGCCATTAAGTGGGACCTTAAAAGGCTGGAGAGTTGAGTGGAGAGGAACCTAATCAGGTTCAACAAGGGCAAGTGCAGGGTCTTGTACCTGGAGAGGAATAACCCTAAGCACCAGCACAGGTTGGAGGCTGGAGAGCAGCTCTACTGGAGAGCAGCTCTGCAGAGAAGGACCTGGGAGTCCTGGTGAGTGACAAGCTGACCACGAGCCAGCACTGCCCTTGTGACCAGGAGGGCCAATGGTATCCTGGGGTGCATTGGGAAGAGTGTGGCCAGAAGGTCAAGGGAGGTAATCCTGCCCCTCTACTCAGGCCCAGTGAGGCCACATCTGGAGCATTGCGCTCAATTTTGGTCTCCAAAGTAGACAAGGAGCTACTGGAGGGGGTCCAGTGGGGGGGCACAAAGATGGTTAGGGATGTAGAGCATCTCTCTTGTGAGGAGAGAATGAGGGAGCTGGGCCTTTCTAGTCTAGAGAAGACTGAAAGGGGATTTCATCAATACATACAAATATGTCAAAGAAGAGTGTCAAGAGAATGGTGCCGTATTTTTTCAGTGGTGCCAAGTGACAACATGAGTAGTAATGGCCATAAACTAAAACAGAGAAGTTCCACCTCAACATGAAGAACTTCTTTATGTAGCAATGCAACTGGCTGCCCAAGGAGGTCATGAAGTGTCCCTCTCTAAAGATGTTGAAAACCCACCTGGACCCATTTCTATGATCTTGGTGACCCTGCCTCGACAGAGGGGTTGGACAAGATGGTTTCCAGAGGTCCCTTCCAACCCTATTGATTCTATTATTCTGTGATTCAGTCATTCAGACCCAAATAAGAAACCAGTGGACCTTCTTAAAGCTTTCTATTATTGTTTAAAATTTGTAAACTATAATTATCAGGAGAATGTTTGCTGAAGTTCCTCAGATAAATTTTACCTTTTCTACTGTTTATATACACAATTTATTCACCCCTTTTTATACCAGTAAGGTTCAATGCTGCACGAAACATCAGCATAACAAAGTTGCAATATCTGCCATAAGCCAAGCTTATTTAACAACTGGGAAATGTACAAGTCATCAGGGTAATTAAGACTGAATGGAAAAAAAAACAGAGTAGCTTAATCTGCGCTTATTTCATGTCCCTGCACATCAAATGCAATTGAAGAAGTACAATTAGGAACCAGTGTATAATACGTACTCTTCTTAAGCTGAAAATCAGAGGGGAATTTCTACAAGTTTGAAGGACAATGGATTTGCAAACATTTTCAAATCTGGTGAATCACACTTCCAGCACCTGACTTAAAAGACTATGTACAACCAGTCATCTCCTAAAGGTTTTTCTCTACTGATAAGACCAGTGGTGTCAATAAGTTATATAAAATTGAGAGTAACTAGAGGTCACTTCCCTCCCTCTTTCCCAGGCTTTTGGAATGAAGTATGTCATTCTGGAGGGCAAATTTCAGCTAGGAGTATTTGTGGATCACATTTGACCTTAGATAAAATAGAGAAGTCTTGCATGAAAGCTGTACTAAAATGTATCTCTGTACCTGGTGCTGGTCAAAGATGCAAAATCCAGTTCAGGGAACAGTGTTGATCACATTCATCATGCTATCTTCAGGTTTCCCTTATGCTTCTGCAGGAACAGACCTTCTGGATTCTCCTGATGGGTGTGTGAAACCTTCCTCTGTGTAAAAAGGAAGGCAAGAACAGAGCTTTTTTCCTATGTCTCTTACTTATAAAAAAATTAAGTTCTTTCATTTTGGCAGCAGCACCAACAACTAATAATTCTGGAGCAGATTCAGGTCTCTTTAATATCTCAGGATTTATATAGTTTTTACTAGTAAATTTAATACATACAGTAAGATGGAGGCATATTAGCCTGCTTGATCATTTCAGTGGAAGGTTAATAAGGACTTTAAACAAATTCACTGCTTACATGTATTTGAATCAAATATTTCAAGAACTGTATTTTTAAGTTAACCAGAACCATTTTCAGTCTCCACCTCTTCTTCAGTGTAAGATAGTCAAAATGCCCTCTAACTATTTACAAATTTGGACACATCCCAGATTTGCTGAACTCACAGGTTTGGCTCACCTCTAGTTACTGCAGCAAGGTAGTGTAAATTATACTAAGATGCTGTACTTCAAAAAGAGTGTAAAGATATTCTGCATTTCCCATTATACTGAAGAGTTGAGTTTCATCACATGAAAATATTGCTTGCCTGCTTCTCCTAAAACAGCTGAGGTTTTTATAATAAAGAGGTAATAGCTTCATCTAAGCAGGTATCATTTCTTTCTGTAGATTGCTGTCAGACAGTAAGGCAGACCTAATGCACGACATTCAAAAGGGCAAATACAAATATTGGTTACGACTTATGTTTCTTTCCTGCACTAGCTTGAAGAAATGAAGTGCCATTATTTCCCCAGGAAAAACCATGTTATTTCACCTTCACACCATTTTCTGTGACCTTCTGAGATAGCTTGTTTCAAGCTGCCCACCAGTGTAACCTAACCCAGCATACAAAAGTCCCAGGCTGGTAGGAGCATAGACCAAATTTTTATTTTCCAGTGACATTCAAATGATTCTAAAATCCCCTTCTAAATGACAAAAGGGAATGAAGTTGCAATGCTTTTCACAGCGTCTGTTGCTATTACCTCAGACTAGGCAAAATGCTCATTTATTTATATTTTTTTACAAGAAATTAGTTGTATATGTCAAGAATTTATGCCCTGGATAGAAAGAAACCCTTACATGGCATTATAGAATTTCTCACTAAAGAGGTTTCATATCTGCCTCTGAAACATCTGTTGTTGGCCACTATAGGATACCAGTATAGATTGATGATTAGTCTAATCCCACGTGACACATTCTCTCTTTGAATTATGCTGATGCATTTGCCTAAATGTAACTTTTTACCTTTAGAGGAAATTTAGAGGATATTGGCTGTGGAACCCCAAGACGAACATGTTTCATGCACTTTGGGGTACTGGGTTGGAAGAGGACATTCCAGTTCAAATGACCTATCTCTCTCTTTAGGATTTTTCTCCGGAAAACTCAGGAATTACTGAACTCTTTGGCATCCAGAGGTCTTTCACATGAATTGGTCCTTTCCAGTTCAATGCTTCACAAAATGATTGTCTTTCACGGTTCTGCTCTCCATCTTTGGAAAGCTGGCCTTAGCAGCAGTTCATCTCTCTCAGACACTTCAGGGACATCAATCAGAAGGAAGGTCACACCCAGACTCTCTTCTGAAAGTGTGAATGCACTGAGGTACACATAAAAGTAAAGTTGGAAGTCCTTTCAAATTACAGCGTGTTAGTCTGGGCACCTGAGTAAAGTACTGCCAACATTAGGCAGTTAACTTGACTTCTGGAGTTACAGCACAGTTAGAAATCTTCAGAAACAATTTAGATTTGATGCCCCCAGAGAGCCCCTTCCTTCCCACTACCCAGTCAGAGAGACTGAAAATTCTCAACTAAGTTACTTCCAAGTTGCTCTAAGGTCATTCTATTTGAGCAGTCAAGAGACTGTTCAAATGATAACTTGAGATTAAAAAAGGAGAGCAAACTGAAACATTAGGAATGCTTGACCCCTGAATAAAGTAAAACCAGTTGCACCATTTAGCTTCAAGGTTTCTTTTCCACTGTATGGTTGGGCTTTTCTTCCCTTGATTTATTATGAATGCTTCTTCTTAGTCCGTTTTAGTTCACGATATTAATTCATACCAGTTTGTGTACATTTCAAATATTCAAATTTCATTTTAATCTCCTTGAGAATGTTCTATCCCGATGTATATATACAGTTATAAAAAGTACGCCATCAATGGCTGGAAATAAACAATTAGACACCCACACTCTTAAAAAATCCCTGATTTAGAAAGTGCTCCTTTTTCTAGTGTTTCTTGTTCAGGAGGTTCACTGTTCCCTGGTTTTCAATATACAATCAGAAAGGCATGCTTAAAAGATGCCATGACTAAGGCTTAGCAGCAGTGTTTTAATGCCAGCTTCCACTATCATTTGTATAATTTCCTCATATCCAGTCAAAGAGAGAAAATTATATTATGATTCTTGATTTCTGATTCTGAATGATCTCCTCCAAGTGTGATATTCAGTTCTATGTGCAGCACCCATGAAAGCACAGTACGTAATGAGAATGTTCTGTGCATTGTTATTCCACAAATGATTACTTTTTTGATCACAGTATAGCAATGCCAACCTGTTTAAACCGGTTGTCAATACAAATAAACAAGATCAAAGTGTTTGCCTTAGAGTGACAGCACAAAGCAGCCTGCAATCAAGCCAGCATGTTTAGAAGACAAAGCAGTAAACAGTAAAAGGTTAACTTCTAACCTTTGGTAATATGATAGAGTGTTGTTTTGGTAAAAACATGCAATTGAATCCAAATCTGGCTTTTCATTGCACAAAAAGCATATTCAGTGTAGATTTGATGCATCCCTAAACTGCAAGACATTCTGGCTATTAGGAGACAATTTTCCTGAGCTGTATTTTTTTAATCCAATTTCAAGCTAACTCCAGAAATGCTGGGTTTTAAATGACAAGAAAAAGCAGAGATCAGCTAGTCTTTCATCAGTTCTAAAGCTTTCAAGTGACTGTACAAAAGTCATTGCATGTTTTTCCAGTCCAGTAAATTTATGTACTGCATCTTGGAAAATTGAAAGCATCATCCTCATGAAAATTTTTATAATAAATTAAGATCTTGATATGTTCTAAAAGAGGAAGAAAACGCACCCTGGCCAGAAGCAGCAACTTTTGGATGACCTAAGATGGTATATCAAGATGGTTTTTCACATCCTCTGATTGGAACTATATTGTTCAGGCAGGCTGTTCTAACTGTGCAAAACCAGTTCTAATACATCTTGGAAATAAATGGCTACCAGAATGCTGGAATTAATCCTTGCACCAGTGGTCTGAATGTGTGGATGGATGAGCACACAGGAGAGAGTTCTTGCAGAGGAATTCACTCTGCACCTGGAAGTCCCTGCCTCTCTGCTGACAACTGTCAACTGGCCTTGTGCTTAATCCCAATCATAATTTACAGCTAAGGATTTACTCCTAATAGGGAGTCATTGGGATACTTTATGGTGCCATTAAGCAGCATTTTGAACTAATCCAACTGACTAATCCAGTCTCATTGCAGTTGATTTCAAGCCCATAACTTGCTAGTTCCTGATAAGGGCAAAAAGCCACTGACTTCTATCATTCTGGCTCTGTCACGGGATTGTTTGTCCCTAATCTACTGCGGGTGATCTCTGTCTTCCCTTTTGGCATCCACATCCCCTTATTTTCCTCTTTGTTGGGATTCTTCCTTCTAAATTTATGGGCTAAGCATACTTATACTTTCCTGACCTTAAATCCCAAATGATTGTTCTTTCTAAAAAATCTATTAAGCTCTCAAATAAACAAGTCAAGTACCTGCACAATGCTATAACTTCTCAGCTTTCTCATTTAAAACTGCTCTGTTAATTTCTGTGCCTTCCTATATTCTCTGGAAAAACACCAATCTTACAGAAACATTTGCATAGACCTTTGACTAAAAATTTACAGGGAATTCATGTTTGTTGATTATTTGCCATTTTATATTTGATTATTTGAGTTTTAAGAAGCATAATATAGGCTTAGTGAAGGATATCTGATCCCTGACAACATCTAGGAAAGAAAACAGGGATTTCATAGTCCCTTCTGATTTAAATTTCAAGGAAAAAAGAATAATAATAATGATGCACTCATAAGCCAGCAGACTATAAACAGTCAATGAACTGATTCTTACTCACATTAGGTGGATAATTATGCACATAGTCTTTGCATTTACTGAAGCCACTGGAGGGATAACATGGGTCTACTAACATACAGAAAATTTATGTATATTTTTAGCACCACATGATAATAGTACTTCATTGATCAACCTGCCCAGTTTCTACACAGAAAAGGTCTGTTAAACTTTTTTTTTTTTTTTTAGGATGGTTGTTACTACACATACACACACACAAATACATAAAAATTCCAGGTAATGGGATTTCTGTGAATTCTCTCGTATCAGAGAATTAGCCACGGCCTTTAAATGTTTACTCCAAGAGTTCATTATATCCCAGTAAAAATTTGCCTTGATTCTATTACTTTATTTCCAAACATCTGATATTTTCCTATTTTCTGCCATATCAGAGTCTTCTGCTTATCTTATATCTGTTCTTCATGTACTCTGTAACTGTCAGTTCCAATTCTTCTCTGTGATATCATCGATGCCCAGGGCACCATATTATACTGCTATCTCTTTTCCAAACTGTTTATACCTTTGCTCTGAAACCCCTCCAGATTTTAAGTCTGCTTCTGAATTGTTTACCTGAGAAGTATTTTCAGTAATGCTAAATAATAAAGCAATACTGATCCTCCAAGAGTCTAACTTGTAAACTCACCAGGGATAACTTTGGGTAGTATCTGGTTACCATAAACTAAGGCTAATTGAAGATAACTGCTTTTGCTTTATCAGCTTCTATAAATATAGTCCTACTTAAACTACTTGATTAGTTTACACAGAATCAATATGAGAATTATATAGCTAATGGAGTAATCACATTTGTATATTTTTAAAATTAAAACACTGAATTGTCTCCTTTTTTCATTTTTATCTTGCCTTTCAATCATCTGGAATTTCCTAATTGCTTTAAGTTGTATTAGAAATCAACACTGAGAAACTAAGAAGCTTCTCCCCCTTTCCATTTTTCACCTTTGGGACAGGAGGTTCATCAGATCTATTATTTTAAAACTAGCCTGCTATAGGAGCTGCAGCTTCTGATTTACTGTTAATGTGAAAAGTATTTCATAAGCAGCCTCGGAAATGACTGTGTTTGTTTCATTTTTTCAAATAGAGAGCAGAAATATTTATTCACTAGAAAAGGGAAATATGTTTTATTTATGATACTTTATTTCAGTCTGGTAAGGGAAAAGTAATGTTATTAGGATTTCTTTTGTTCTCAGTGTAGTTAAAACCCTCTCTTATATGGTAGGTTCTAAGGGTTTCCTTTTGGTTTTTTGCTTCTTTATCAATTTTTCACTATTCTTAGTTTCCAATTTCATTGAGTTGCACTGGAGATCCAATCCTGTGGTGGTAAAATTAACCTCTCTGGAAAAATTCAGTTTAATCTAGCTGGAGCAAAAAGGTTTTACAGGACATTCACAATGTTTTAGAGAGGACTTCACGGTCTCTTATCTAGGGTTGTCCAGACTTCTACACAAGCAGAAGCTCCTACTCCATGAGTTAATTCATCCAACACACATCTGTCACCATCAGAAATTCCAGGCTAAGCAATCAAAAGAGTTTTGAGATGGTTTTACATCTTCTCTACCAGCTGCTACTTGTTTCATCCTACTCAAGCTCCACTGAATTTTTCCAAAATGAAGCATTTCCCCCCATTCTTTCCACAGGGATAAGGCAAACATCAGAAAATGCTGGAACTAAGGAGCCCACACACAAAACACACACAACATGGTGTAGGGTGGAGAAGAAAAATAACCCACATTTGTTTTCCCACCCTTGGTCAAAAGGCCAAGATGACAAGTTCTCCTGATTTCAGAGTGTTAGTATATTTTATACACTTCCTATACATTTAACACATGTGCCTCGCTCCTATTTAGTTATTTATAATATTTTTAACCACAGGAAAATAAACCTTGCTATTTACAATATATAACAGGCAAGTAATAGATCCAAATTAACATAAATACAATTTTTGGTGGGTTTTTTGTTTGCTTGGGGTTTTTTCTTGCTTTTATTTAATACTTACAGAAAGCATCCAGCTTCAATGTGTGAGTTATAATACACGGAAGAGCTCTTTCATTCAGGAATTCACTCTGACATTCATTTACTCTTTGCCTTTTTCTTTTAGTCAAGCTTTGACAATCTGCCTTATTGCCCACCCATCTCTCTCTCCCCTACACTGCCAAACACTCCAAGCTTCCCTATAGCAGGATATCTGTGCCAGCACTAACCTCTCTTCTGCATGGAGGGACCCATTGTACTCTCACACCAATACAATGTGGAGTTACTCCAGAGAGGTAACAGCTGGTAGTTTTTTCCAGCAGTTTCCAAAAGTACAAAAGCTTCAGAGCACAATACATTTCAATATTATGCAGGATATTTTAGAACAGATTGACTATAGAAATTGTTTCTCTTTGTACAGGGGAAAGCTGCTGTTCCATTTAGTTGATGATGCATTTGTTTTCCCAGTTTTGTCTCAGAAAATACTATAGAATAGGTGTGATGCCAATGCCTGTATGTTATATACCATATTACTCTGATAGAAGGCAATTCTTATCAAAAAGCAAACCAGATTTATGGTTGATTTTAGGAGAATAACATAAGGATCCTGCATAGATGATAACCCCCAGTTCCAGTTGTTTACCATGTCCCAACACACCTACCATATGCTGTCACATCTGGAATGATGGCCTTTTCCTTGTCAGTGTGCTCTGTACACAATTTGTAAACCACTGAGGCTGTTACCCGCTACAAGAAAAGTCTCAGTTGTAAGCAGGAGGCTTCAGCAATTTTTCATCTTTTTATATGCTGCCTTTTGTTTCTTCACTTACTCTTTCAGTGCTTATAATCCCCAAGTAATCAGGGCAAGGTTTGCTCCACTCCCTTGTCTGACTTGGAGGCTCAGCCACAGAACTACAGCTCTCATCTGCTCTTCTTTGACTCAATTCTTTATGGTTTTCACCTCAACTCCCATGTAAGACTAATATTGACTATAACTGAGACATGTCAGGGCTCTGCTGCAGTCTGCACACCACAGAGCGCCAGACTGGTGGATGAAAGTTTGGCTTTTTCTTTGTGCCTTCTTTCTCAATACATCAGATTTGGGAAAATCTAGTTAAATCTATCAGTCACAGGTCTACTGATAAATAATTTAGATTAGAACTCTTCTCAGATCTGTGACACTGTACTAATTAAAGCTTTCAGCTTACATATGGATTTGTGTAAAGGGCTGAATTGTTCATGCATAATAAAGCATAAGAAGCTGTGGTTGCTGATATGCATACAAGCATTTATTGATTAGTTTCCTTATCAGAATTTTTTTTTGTCCAGATGAGATTCCCGATTTTACAGACCACTTTTAAATTATTTAAATGGCTTCTTTAGTAATGCTGACAGTGTTCAGAAAGCTCTGCGGTGTAAGAATTTAACCATCTGCTGCTTCAGCAACACAGTTTGATGATAACGTGCAATGCTAACATAACAGACAGGTACTTCAGGAACTAATGATCCTGTTCTCATGCAGGACACTGTGGTTTGTAGCCATCACTGACTACCATCCTACCTTGACTAATTTTTACAAACATTCAGCTGTTCAAGAAACACTCAACAGAGACTAAAAACTGATTCAGAAATAGCTGCACTTTAGAACGTGTCAATTCTCTTCACCTTTTACCCATCCAATTTTCCTAAATCTACAGTCATTCTGTTGGATATTCTACCCACATCCATCATTCTAGTAGCTTCCATTAAAGGCAAAAATAACTTCAAATGCATGGTTTTCTTCCTCAGACTATACTTCATGTCAGTAAAATTGGGTTGGCATTTCCTACTGTCTGCTTTTAGAACACTTTTGAAACTATTTTAAAGGCATACTTAAAATATGAACAGTTTTGTAACTCACTGCTAAGAAGGTATTAGTTTACAAAAGTCTTTCTAGTGGGTAGTACAGGATGAGTCAATTATAGAAAAATATGTGCAAATTTTCACCTCTTCAGATAAAGAAGAAATTTTGACATAATAGCAAAAAAAATTACTGAAAATGTTGTGGGATTCAAAAGACCAAAAAACGCAAGAATTATTCACAGAGCAAAGATGTCACATATTTCACTGTCTCACTCTGGTCCTTTTTTCACAAAAAGAAAATTTTATCCTTGATATAATTATCAATATTTGGAAATGGGGGCATTTTTGTATTTGGAAAAATTTAGTTATTGGGAAATAACACAGCTAAGATTATAATTGAGGTGATAATGTTTTCACGGACTATTTTGACCAATTATTTATTTTTACCATTATTATATTCAGCTACTATTTATTTTGGATTATATTTTTTGAAGAGTTAGCTCTAAAGAGAACATGAAAATTTGAATATTTTTATATATAGAAGCACAAATTACCTTTTCATTTCAGGCTGTGATAATAACTTTGCATTTTTTTCACATCAAACCTGCAAAATGTTTTTATGGACTAGGATGGCTTTCCTGGAAAGAGTGGAGAATTTAAGAATGTACACCATAGAGCCCAAATTTACTAAAACATTCTAAACAGGACAAAAAATGTGCTTGTATTAGTATTCCTACAGTATTCAGAGGGGTTAGTCATGTTTAAAGTCACTGCTTGAGTGCTTTGCTGAATTAAGCTCCAGATACCGTAAAATGATACTTTAAGTTCAGCCTTAAACGTAAAGAACATAATATCACTCATCCAAGTGCTTTGGGAAGAAAAAAAAGTAAAAGAAAAAAAAAAACTGAGAAGGGAGCCATCTGCTAAGTACTTCAAAAAGTTAGTCTAACTGAGAAGTTAGGCTGTCCCTGCCCCAAAAAGCATGCAATATAAATAAGCAAGACAGAGAACTATTGAAAAAGAATTGCTCACACAAGCTGAAAGAACAGACATAGTTGGCAAGCACTGTGTCAGTAACATATTTTGTTTAAAGAAGTTTCATTTTCTTTTTGTCTTATGATGGATGTTGTTAATCAGAGTAGCAAAGGGAGGAGGACAAAGGTAAGAGAAAATAAGAGGTACAGACCAACAAGAAAATAGGAGGAAGGCAGCAGGTAGTGAAAAAGAAAGGACGGGATCTGGCTGATGTTTAGCAAAGCCTGTAATTAGCACAGGAAAGTGAGCATACAGCAGTAGAACTGTGGAAATAAGTTAGCTATTCCTAATTCTTCCATTTCCAGTTCATCTGCTTCACAGGTTGTTTTGGGGTTTTTTCTCTTCTTTTCCTCAAGGTTGCAAGACTAAGGAAAGAAAAGAGAAATGCATAAATGCACATGTCTAGAAAATAGTGCTGTGCAGTTCTGCAACTAGGAGTGCTTGACTTTTTCATCTCCTGGGCTTTGTTCAGGTTACAAATGTCCAGCATGTACACCTGAGGAGGAGAAGGGGAAAGGGCAAAGGGGAAGGGCAAAGGGGAAGGGGAAAGGGGAAGGGGAAAGGGGAAGGGGAAGGGGAAAGGGGAAGGGGAAAGGGGAAGGGGAAAGGGGAAGGGGAAGGGGAAGGGGAAAGGCTTCTTGATTACAGTAGAAAGTAAGTAGTTTCCTATGTACCTCTACAAAAAATTCAGTACTTGAGAAATTGTCTCTCTCTGCCTGAAAGAAATCACTTTCATAAGTCTTCTGCCATTCCCACACTAATTCACACGCTCCAATAAAATATGCTTTTAAAGATTTTATTTTATCTGAATTACGCCTGCACAGGCCCAACCATTTGTTTTAATGCCTCCAGTGGCAA
The DNA here is from genome assembly GCF_965178545.1 of Coloeus monedula. NCBI lineage: Eukaryota > Metazoa > Chordata > Aves > Passeriformes > Corvidae > Coloeus > Coloeus monedula. Next base: position 104,824,213 of record NC_138781.1, read on the forward strand.
TCCTTTACCACCTACAGATATTTCATTAGATAAGGGTACTTAAGTAGTTCTGCCTTCAGTCCCAAAAGGGTGAATGAGTGGGATATATTTTCACATTAAAAAGGTCAGTGATCCTTTCAGGACCAATGATTCCTTTCTGTAGCAGTGTGGTATTCTGTTGTGATAGACACTGGTATAAAAGAATGCCCAAAACCTGATAGGTAGTCACCATTTCAAATCTAGCACAGGAACACGACCCTTCCTCCCTCTAGTAATCTGTACTCACACTTCTTCCATATACTTTACTCTAAATCAGCTCCTATATTCATCAGACTTTTATCGTGTTCTGTTAGATGAGCTATGTTCAGGTTCTCTGTATCTTTTTTTAATCTTTTCTTTCATCTTGTTCTAAAAAAGCAAAAAAACAACAAAATATGCTGTTGCTCTGAAAACAAGCACAGGTGGATCTGAAGAGGACTGTTTGCTTCTCACCTGCCAACATAGAATTCCTAATTGGATGCCTTGCTGCGACAAAAGACCATTTGGGAAAAAACAATAACACTGCACTTCAGTTTTCCCATGAAGGTAAATTTTGTAATGATGCCCTAGAAATAAGGTACTCTCAGAGTTTCTATTTATATACCCATTTAAAGAGAAAAGTATTTCAAATTGTGTGGTGCCTAGGACATGGCTGAGTGGTGGACTTGGTAGTGTTGGTTAATGCTTGGATTTGATGATCTTGAGGGCCTTTTCCAAGCTAAATGACTCTATGATTCTATGAATTGAGAAGAAAAGTTAAAACCATAAAAACAGCTCTGCACTGAAATATTTTCTTATATATCCTTGGACCTTTTCCCAGTTCAATGACAACAAAAGATAAAAATTAATGTGGCTGAGAAATGTGGTTACTACTAAATACTGTTTATTTTCATTAATATTAGGATAAAGCAGAGATTAAAAGTGCTGCAGAGAATACAGTATATCAGTAAAACATATCACATGAATTACAATATAGTGGAAAGAGATAAGGCAATTTGAATTTTTAAACAAATACACTTTGCAAAACACTAAAGGCAGCTAATAGATGCTGTGGGCAAGTATTAACAGGAAGTAAACGGGGCAATGGCACCATTGCCCCTTCCTATCTCTTTTCCAAGTGTTTCAATACAGACTCATTCTAGTTAAAATAGAAGTCTGCATCTGCGATCTGCTTTACAAGCACAACGCTAAATTAAGAATGATTTTAGAAATAGAAAGTACAAGTAATGTCCAAATGTGTTTTCCCAGAAATTGTCAAAGTCATATTCACTTCATTCTCTTGTTATGATGCCTTATTTTCAAGCACTATTTTTTTTTTTCCTTCCCAGTCATTTGGTCTAAATCTGCTTCATTTTCTCAAAGATCTCCTAAGTGGCAATGTTTTCCTAAACTAGCAATTCTCTTCAAAACTCAGTGTAAGGCTTTCTTCTGGAGGCATTCTTGGAAATAGAGGAGGTGTCAGTTGCTTGGTATTTGGTTCATCCAAACACCACTAAAAGCTCTGCTATGTGACTCAAAAATATGAAGCAGGGCAAAACGCATTCCATCATTCCTGTTCTCATTTCTGTCTTAATGGTATTACCAGGAACAACCTGAACCAGCTTTGGACGCCCTCATATTTAAGTGTTTGTGTCTGCGGCACTTCTCACAGTCCATGACTTCTTTAGGAAACAGATCCCGAGCCTTGGGTTCTCAACAATACTAGTTTCTCAAAAGCTAGCAGGTCCTGGATGTTTCACACAAAACCAGCTAAACTGGAAAAGACTAATGGCTCTGTGTTTGAGCAGCAGGTCTTCATCTTCCTGATGACATCCTGCTGTCTGTGTTTGGACACCAGAGGGTTAGCCTGGAGAGTTTCAGAGCTGCCAGCACAGTTGGACTGTGTGTGGGTGTTGCAATAGTCAAGGCTTGAGAGGTTCTTCTCACTCAAACACCATCCAAGTGTTGTTCATCTGGAGTGACAGCCAGGCATTGGTCCCTGCTGTCTGTGTTTCTGCCAGATAAAATGTCATTTTTAAACAAGTCTGTTCAGTGGGGAGCAAAGCTTTCTCCTCCACGTCCTGAAACACATGCCCTGCGCTAGGAAGGGCTGGGCAGGGCAGATGGGAACAGTTCCTACCCCATCTCAGTTTAGAAATATTTCCTTCAGTCACAGCCTAAGAGAGATAGCACTGGGAAAACTATAACTGGGCAACTACCGGAGAACAAAATTAACAGGATAGGTGGGAAAGATCATGGTGGGGCTATTGGAGATGACAGAAAAGTAATTGGAAACACTAAGATCGGTATTTTATTGGTCTCTGCTGATTACACTTTCAGTGGAAGAATTGCAGGTTTGATGAATGTCTCTAGCAAATGTTCTTAGCATTTTGTGAAATATTCTGATCTTTTCACTGTTCTTTCCAACAAAAGTTTTGAAACTTCGAAGGGAACACAAGTTATTCCACAGTTTGGGGAGGAGGAATAGAACAGAAATTCACAGTTTCACTGTTGGCAGGTGGCATATCAGGAGTTGCACTGTGCAGGCAGAGGAGGGTTAGAATCTTATTTTAAAGTAATTCTGTCCATGCACCCTCAACTACAGCAATTGAGGCTCTTTGTGTGTATACTTGTGTCTGAGGACACGGCTCTGGTTACTTTTGGTTTCCAGGTACAGTATCCCAGAAGAAGCTCAGAGGGGAAAATATTATGCTTCAGAGAACTCTAATGTGCTGCTATAGCTTATGAGGAGGAAGTTTCTTCCCTACTCGCATTCACACTACAACATGGGGAAAATTGAGTGCTGTTCTGTTTCCCACCTGCCCCAGTGACTCTGCACCGTGTGGGACTGTTCAGAGCCTGCTAGGACCTTCTGCCTGGAAAAGCAAGCCTTGTGTGTGATGTGAGAGAGCCCCAAAGAATCTTGTTCTCATAAGTTCTGTAATCAGTTTCCCAGAGCCAGGATGCTGCCTAGATTAAAATGAGCAGAAAGAGAATATTCTTCAAAATGTGTTTCGTGCCTTATTCCAGATATATATAAATTATTATAATTATGTGGCTCTCTAGCTGAACATGAAGCTAAAGCAATAGTAATGAATAAAGATTTCTAGATTACACTCTTTAGCCTTTGTCCATAATAAAACTCTGGCTAACAGGTCCATTTAAAGCAGGTCTCTGGGGACACAGAAATAAATGCTTTCATTACACCATAGAAGCCTCAGCAAAGAGCAGGGAAATAAAGTAAATCTACTGTGGATGCTAGTGCCATTAGAACATTATCTAAGGAAATTAGAGACATTATTGAGGAAAAGCAGGAGACCAGGAGACCCCCCCTCCCCCCCAAAATTAACAGTACACATTTTAACCACTGTAACAAAAGTTTATTGCCTCTTATTTCCTGAGTTCAGAAAAATTGTCATCAGCCACAAAACACCTGGAGTTTAGATTACTATGTGCTAAATTATGTTTATGTACTTGTAAAATAGTGCTACATCGCTACAGGTCTCAAAAAGCATCTTTTCTAAGAGTCACTTACTATGTGTGAAACAAGACTTTCACAATAAAATCTGTTTTCTGTATACTTGAGAAGTACCTCTCTTTTAAAAAAGAGATCTTTCTAAGGGACATAATTAGAGAAGGGCAGAGAGCAGCAATGCTTTTTTTAATTCCATATTATCTTGCAAAATTTGTTTTAAAAATGTTAGTATCTGTCCAGAATTTTGTATGGGGTTCCCAAGCTACAGTTCCTCCCACTCCAGAGAAACAGATGAGAGGAAGCTGTCAGCAACTTGAAATGGCAGTCTTACCCACTGCCCTCTGCTGAGGCAGGTTGTGCCCACAGTATAAATAGATTATCTCTGGCACTGGCTTGCTCAGGCTCCTTTTCCTTGTGACAGGTTAAATTGCAAGGCTTTTTGCTAATACGTAATTTAAAAAATAATAGCCTCTATTGCAGAAAGTATAAAATCAAATCTCATTCATAGTACCTTGAAAGGATAATTTTGAATCTAAATGCTGTCTCAATTAAAAGAAATATATATTAAATTTACTAAGAAATTAAACATATAACTAAGTATAGTAATATATTATGCTAGCATTTAAAATTATTACAGCTTCTCCCTCCTCAATGTCATACTGCTTGTGTTCATAGCATTTGAAAAGAAAAGCAACAGTTTTCCAGAGTACATTGAAGACACATTTTTACAAAGGCCCATGTTATGGTGCTATCAGATTTCATGACTTCACTGTAGCACCAAAACATTGCTCCTCTAAAATAAAGTTAGTTTATTTCTAATAGTAGGCATTTATAGACATTGTATTGTTCTTAAAATTACTTCAGAGACAGCATAAAAATCATTCCTCTTTTATCAACTTCTATGTGGTACTAGCATTATAGCATTGTTTTCATGTTATAGTGAAGGTTGTATTAGTCTTACACCATAAAATCCTATTTCTCTGGATTTTATAACCATGATTTGTGCTCCAAACTGAAATTTGCTATTAAAAATTATACTGTTCACAAAAGTCTGACAATATCCACAGTACTTAGTATTTCTAGTCTGGATGCAAAAAATAAAGGCTGTTTAGACACATGTTTGTGTGTGTATATAATGCATGCAAATAGATACTACTTGCATTTGTATACTAAAATTTAAACTCCATTTTTATATATACATAACACAGCCTCCCCATGTATGAATACCCATATGCATATATGTGCATATATATAGTTCAGAAAATTCCAAAATAGTTTTTTCAATTTCTCCTCTTTGTTTGTATTATTTTTTACTCTCACTAATGCCAAAGTACTATTCTTAGCAGAGGAGTAATCTCTAGCCACGGTCAGCTCTGAGACTTTCGGCTGCTCTGCTTTTGTGACACAGCAGGGAGGAGTCAAACAGGGAGAAGAGGCAGAGTATGATAATGCTATTAATGGAAATTGTCTCCTCCAAACTGTCCCCAGAAAAACTTACATTGTGCTGAAGATTCAAAGACACGAGCCTGGCTGCTCTCACTGCCCCCATTTTGCAGCACACAGACATCAAGATGAGTAAACCACCACTATGCCTCTTAAGATTTTAGCTGCTTTCAGATGTCCTCTCTAACAGAATGCTGAGAGCAGCTTTACTATTAGTTTTTTTAGGAGGTGAGCCATTTTTCCTCAATCTCCTATTCAGTATTTTTCCAGTGAAGAAGACATAGGAATGTGTTTGCCTGACAGAATTCAGTTCTCTGAAGATGCAGCATGTAAAGTGCTGTAGTCATTCCTCTGCCTTCCTTAACGTGATACAAAAACAAGTAGTTAATTTGCTTAGGGTTTACAGATTGCACATGATATTTTTTTTAATTAATCAACATTTCTTCCATGTTCTTCAACAAAAATATTTATTGCATGTGTTTGTATGTTATATATAGTCTGGCTTATGAGACCAGATACGTGGTTTTTTCTGATCATGAATTTGTCGCAGTAGTCCATACTTGGATCTATTTAGACCAAGTTATCTTCATTACAAACTGAATATGGTTTTGTTTATCAAAAATTAGTATATGTATCATCCTTCAGACTTTTACCCCAAAGGGTGTCCTTTAATTGGAACTGTTGGAGAATATGGTCTTATTTTTTTAAGCTTCTAGAACAGGGAGACCATATGGACAATTTTCACACTTACATTAGTTGTAACACTCTTTTATCTTGTTCACTTCCATATCCTTGACACCCTTTCAATGCACAGCTTCTTAGTATTTCCTTTAAGAGATGGAGAATAATTATCGGAGAAGTTTAAAAGTGCACTGCTTTGGAGTTGTATAGAACATTTTGGTCTTGCTTACACTTGCAGCTTAAAGTAGTCATCACCGGTTTCACTCAGCTGTTTCTGGTCCACAACCTCAGTAATTGGTTGTTTTGCCATTAAAAGCACAAATTCAGGAAACCACAAATTCCCCACAGGAAAGGCCTTCACACCTATTAAAACAGCAATCAGTCTCTTAGTGCAGAGCATGACATGAACAGATAGACTAGAAATTACACAATTCCCCAGGATTCTTTGGTATGTACCACAGAGTGGAATGTAAAGTTATTAACCCTATTTTTCCCAGAGTAGGAGATGCAAATTATTTGATTGAATTTTTACAGTGGCTATCATGAACACCTGTGATGTAGTTTGCTCCTTCAAAACCAAGCAGTATTGGAGGAAAACTCAGCTGATAAAAAATGGACAGAAATAGTGACTTTATGCAGTTACACCAGCTGCTCCAAACTTTGTTATAATTGAAGACAACTGAAACTGTTCTGAAGTGTTCTTTTTCTTACACCAGAGCTAAACTTGAAACAGTGCTCTGAATTTTTTGAATTTGAATCCAAACTGAATCCAAAAGTTTTCACTTGCAATTAAACTGAAACCAGAATTGCATTGAAAAATGCACTGCTTGTGGCATAGATGTTATTTTCTTCAGGCGTTAAATATCTTACTGCAAGTGAATCCTTCCACTACAGGGTTTCATACACTGTTTATGTCAGATTTCTCTTCCTTTTGATGCATACTCCCTTTATTAACCTTTTCCCTGGGGTTATAGGTCTCCATGTAGGACAAATATAACTATTAATAATTGTAGTCATCTTTGCTGACTGGTTAACAGACTTGGGCAAAACAAACTTCATCTGACATTTTTATATTTGTAGACTGCAAAGATTATTATTGCTACTTATTCATTTTTCATCCTAATTAAGAAATTTGAAATTAAGGGCAGTGTTCTTTTTTAGATATAATTAAAACAGTATTTCACAGAATGGTGCCTGAATTTCCTTATCTCGCTCTGTGCCAATTAACTTGGCCCAACTTTCTTGCTAAAGTGGCTGGGCCAAGTTAATTAGCCTGACTTCACTCTCTGATTCGGTATCTGAGTATTACAGAGTTAGTGTTTAGCTCCATGGAGTGACCATAATGAATCTGTATGTATTTGGGGAGTAATTGCTTTAGTAATGAGAAATGACAAAACAACAGTCCATATCAGTATGTCACTTTTTAAGCAGGCTTTCCTGTGTGAGGTCAGTTTAATAAAAGAGCCCAGAATCGTCGTGCATTGTTAGGTCCCACTAGCATTTCTGACATTTGCATGAGAAACAAAGTCATACAGTGACAGGTGTTGTACCTCATAAAACCAAATCAAGGGGTTTAAAACAGTGTATAAAGCACTGATAAAACTGCTTAAAAGTTTGGGTAAATATATTCAGTAATTTTGAAATCTTTTTTTAGCTTTACAAACTATTCCAAGAGTGGGGGAAAAATATTCCCAAAACTTCTTGAAGCAGAATGCTTAGCACCTATTTAGTTTGTTTCACCTTCCAAGTACTTTATAAAACCTTCATTCTGCCCAATGTTCTTGTGATGTGTAATACAGTTATTACTATTTTTATTATTGATAACCTATTGATACATTTACTTTCTTTTTCCAAAATGACAAAATTAAGGAAGATATTTGCAGAGTTTGTAAGAGAGAGTTGTGCCATAACTTATATTGGTACCGGTTACATCTGTTATCTGGAGATAAGAGAGATGTTACTTCAAAATCTTCCTTACCAGGTGGGATATCCTAACATCTTCAAGAATTCATCACCATATCACCAGAGGGTGTAAACAAGAGAAAGGCAAGGAAGGGTAAGTATCATACTGCTTAAATAAGAAATGTAGGGAGAGGATGATTTTCTCAGTATAAAGGCTAATGTCTGTGGTGGCCAATTGACCGGTGGTACAAGGGACAGAGACAGTTCTTGGTAAGACAGTCTTTGGTGCCAAAGACTTATGGGTTATGGTGAGGGAAAGAAGCCTCTCCCAGGATGCCTTGTTCAGTTATGGTAATGTACCCCAGCTCTGCTTCCCCACCTGGCTCCTGGTGTTAGCCACACCCCCTGTACTTAAGCTCGAGCTGTCATGTGCTCGGCGTCATTTGCCTCTGGAAACCTTCACAAGTTGTAGCAATAAACTGCTTTCTGTGGAACTCTAAGCAAGGACCCTTCTCAACTCCTTGCCATCGGCTTAACATTACTGAAGCCATCCCTGCGTCTGTGCGTTCATGCATGTGAGCCCCAGAGCCAGCAGGCAACCCAGTAATAAGTGTCCTGCCCAGTCATATTGTATTCAATTCAAGGCCAATGACATAGGAGGGTAGTATTTCATGTATCTTCCTCTACTATGTGGTCAAAAAAAACTGAGACAAAAATCTAGTTTGGAAGGACATATCAATAGCATAGAAGAATTTGATACCAAAAGGGAATTTTGTTTTCAGACTTTCCTAGTTCATAAAATCATAGAATCATAGAATCATAGAATCATCAGAGAATCATCATAGAATCAGAATGGCCTGAGCTGGAAGGGAGCTAAAAGATCATCTGGTTCTAACTCCCCTACCATGGACAGGGACACCTTTCAGTGGATCAGGTTTCTCAGAGTACCATCCAACCTGGCCTTAAACACTTGCAGAAATGAGGCATCCACAATTTCCCTGGGCAACCTATTCCAGTGTCTCACTACCTTCACAGCAAAGAATTTCTTCCTAATCTCTAATCCAAACCTACCCTCTCTCAATTTGAAGAAATTCCCTCCTTGTCCTGTCACTACAACCTAGTAAACTCTTACCTACCCTGCTCAGTCACTGGAAATCACTGAACTCTAATCTCAAGGCAGGATGTTAAATCTGTGCACACTTTTGGACTTGAAAAACCTTTACTTAAGCTAAGGAGCTGCTTATGCTACAAATGGACCTCATACTTCCTTTGCAGGGAGATCCTATTCATTGTGGAGTAGTGGTGGTGGTACTAAGCAGTTGTGCATACCTGTGCAGGAAAAGACTTCATTTACTGTACATGAGAATTGTTTTCTGAGATATATATATAAAAATTCAAAGAAAAAAAAAAGGAAAATATGAAGGCAGTGAGGATCATAGAATGAAATTTATATTAGTGGAAATGGGAGGGATAGCCTGAAATTAGAGAGAGAGGCAAGTTTGCACAGCCCCATCCTGATCAGATCACAGAGCTGCTTGATGGCAATATAACCCAGAAGTGCACCATTCAATTCCATTTACATTGCTACTCATGCAACTGGGAGCAGTAGGACATCCCGAATGTCATAGGTGTTTTCAGTGATTCAGTAGAGTCTGAACACAAGTAAGGATTGTCACTGGGTACTGGCAGCGCAGTAAAAACATCACCTGTATTTCCTTTAGAGTGAATTTCTGTTAGGTATGAGCGAATGCCACTTATGTATACCTCCCCTAGTTTGTCATGTAAATTAAACCTGAGGTGTGGCACTTAGCCTTCTGTTCAGTCTTTGGAGAGGAAAGCTAACCCGATATGGGATTTTTTTATCTTTTTGTCAAATTCATCTTCAAAAAACTATTTCCCACTCTTTGCATTACATGACCATACAGATAACAGTGAGGAGGCCACAGAGAAGGGAACTAAGGTTCCTTCAAGATGCAGTTCAGGAACAGCCCCAAAACTCCAAAGCTAGATTCAGAATGCCTGCCATTATGAATGGGAAAACAGAGGTGATGTAAAACTGGTGTGGGCTGACATCCAAAACTGAGCTGAACACGGACTTTAAAATTGTGAGCTGCAGGCTGTGAAATGGAATTAGAAAAGTATAATCATTCTCTTCTGCATTATTCTGTATTTTGCAGTTCTTTTAAGAATGAGTAAATGAAGAACCATGGCACACACACATAAATTATAAACCTAGGGTCAAACACCCTTTTCTCCTAATGCAAGAAGAAGAACTGTTGTAGGGTACTATTCTTCAAAAACGGCCAAAAGTTTGCCCTTGATGAGAGAACAGCATTGTACATTAATTATGAACAACCACGGCTCAGTGGCAATCTAGGCATTCACACCTGGGTGACATGGGAGTAACGGAACCAAAAACTTCTAATAGTCAATTTATTTATATTCCAGTTAATGCAGATTCAAGTTATTAGGCAACTGAGGTCAGGAAAACTTGCTTTCCCTGGCAGTTTACAATATTTTGTTATTGAATCTGAGGAGATAAAGATGACAGAAGTGTTTACAAAACCAAAACACTTAAGATTTATGAATTGCTACATTTATTCTGTTAAAAAAATTTGCATTATTAAACTTTGTTAATATGGAAAAAACAGTAGATGACACATACCATCATCTTAGATAGTAAAACATGTTGAGAATCCAGATGGAGCCCTGAGGTTTCATTTTGTGAAACCACAGCAATCACTTACTGCTGGTGTTTTGCATCTTATTTCTGCTGGACTAGTCTATTTGTATGGACTATGTAATTCAATATATATGATTCAATAATTAAGTGACAGAGAGGTTAAAATACTTGTCATCAGTAGTTGCTGGTTATTTCCCAAAATTTTTCAATTTTATTACTTATTCAAACATCTGGCTTAGGCTTAACAATTCTAATGTTAAATACTCTATAAAAAAATAGTATATATGTTTATTTCTGCCCTATGTCATCTGGTTCTTTTATAGAGTAATTTCTGCTCATAGCTCTAAAATTTACTGAATTGTGTTGAGTTTGATTTTACTAGTTTATAAATATATTACACAGAGCAAATATTATTATTTTCCTTAGTACTGCTCTCTTTCTCTATTGGCCAAACATTGCATGTAAACCAGGCCTTCTCTTGCATTTTGACAACAGCATGAAAAGGAAAATGCTCAGCTGAATTAACATGCATTAAGACTCATAAATAGCTCACTGGCTGGGGAGCAGTTGTGGTTTCGTCTGGGTCATGTGGTCGTATTACATAGGCAGCTAGAAAATTATTCTGATTATTTTCACACACAATCACAAATTCTTGTTTACCTGCAAACAGAGGTATACTTTTACAAGCATATATTTAAAGGTGGGCTGGCACATCTATGGTTGACTTAATATTTGCATTGGGAAGGTACAAAGCAAGAGCTCAGGCAGAGACGGAAAGGAATTTTAGAAGTGGAAAGAAGCAAAACAGCTCTTGTCTTTATGAGAAAAGCAATCATTTCAATGCTTTTCAAGCCTAAATATTAGCAAAATTATTTTACGAAGAGCACACATGTAACTCAGGCTAACAGCAATCAGAAACAATCTGCTCAGTCATGCAAAACTAAAAAATAATATTTTCCAATGCTAATTTTCTTCATATGAAACTGCCTGAAGATAATTTTTTATTTCAGCCTGGAATAGGAGTAAAGAATTGCCTGTACTCCACACACAACTGCCCTCAGAGTAAATTAATCTTACAAAATCTTCCATGGTTAGTTCAGCAAAATATCCAGTTTCTCACTAGGGTCAATACATTCTCAGTCCTCCACTGTTTCAAGGAACCTTTTACAGAAAGGCTTTTACAGGGTTGATTCAAAATACAGTTGCTTCTTGCCTTTGGCTATTTTGCCCTGCATTTTACTTTAGGTGCTGTCTAGTGCTTTGGACCATTACTGTAGAAACCAGTCATATTTTCAACAGATATCTCACATAACTAGACCAATTGCAAGGCTGATGGGCCAAAGTTAGAACTAGCAGCTGAATGCAACTGAAAATTTATATCCCACACAGAGAGCTAGAGTTACTTAAGGGGAAATATTTCATTAACCTTTCCCAAGTCAGGAACAGTAACAGAATTATTGTGAGCATATTAAACTGGATTTTGCTTAAAATTCTAATATACCTATTCCATAACCTTTTGGCAATTTCCTTAGGAGAAGCTTTGAGTAAACTTACAAAGATTCACTCTTCAACAATCTTCTACCACATTAACTATCTGTGCCTTACAAAATGTCCCTTTTTAAGACAAACACTTCAGAAAATTTATTGGGATTTCACATGGAGTCTGACTCAGTAAAGCAGATTTTGCTATTTCTTAAAGATTCGTCTTTCTCATGCTTTGCTTCATCTGAGAAGTCAGCCGGGCAAGAAGATTTCCTATTTAGATTATATTAAAGCATGTCGTATTCAAAGACATTTTTTAATCTAGTTTATCCCAAAGTACCAAATCAGTACCCTGAAAGTTTTTCAGCAGAATCAGGATGTTGATGATATTGATGGTATTTCAACAGATGGGCCAATGTTTGAAGAAGATTAAAATGCTGTTTTGAGAAAGAGAAGCAAATTATCTGTCGTTTTATTCACAGCTGTTCTTTTTTTTATCTTTCCTGAGATTAGATTGTTGAGAAAGAAGTGGTGATTGTCTGACTTCTCCCCTATGTATTAGTCTTCAGGTCAGAATTCAGACTAAAGAACAGTAGATGATTGCAAATGACTGGTTTGACTGCTGTGTGTGTTTATGTGCAGGAATTTCACCTTGCAGATTGTGATTTTCCTTGGAAGGCTCCTCTACCTCATCTCTCCCAATATTCCAGGACAGAACTATAAGCATGAAAGATTCCAAGTTATATGATGATTTTGAATGACTCAGCATTTGGTGCTTGTGACACATCTCTTATCTACAAGAGAGCAGTATCTGAGTCTACCCATGTAATTCAAAAGCAAAGCTCCCATTTGCTTCAGCTGCAAAAGCAAAGCCTTAAGTTTAAATTCAGTATTACCTGAAATTTGGGAGCAATGAAGACATGTCAAAGAAAAGAAACCCAGGAAATCAACACAAATATTCTACTATCAGTGTAATATCGCTGAGCTCAACACCAATTACCTTTGAAGATGCAACCTAGAAGTCCAGCAGTCTCCCTTTAGACAGTAGGACTGGTTGACAACTACTTTTTTTCATGCTACCCAGACAGTCAGACATGACCTGTGCACAGGAATAGGTTCTGCAATATGTGATTCTCATAAACAGTTTCCCACTCTCAATATAGTTCCATGTGTCTCTGTCACTGAGTCTCAATAACAGTTATTAACTGAAAAGTACCCAAAGTTTTTCTTCCCACTTATACTTCCATGGAAATTAAAAATGTAAAAGATATGTTGAATCAAACAATATCTGGAATGTAAGTCTTATAAACTTCTTGTTTTCCTTAGAGACCAGTTTAATTACTGATTTTAATAACATTAGCACAGGTCATGAGTCAGCACAAAGTGTTCCAGATATGAGTTCTTTTCTGGCATAAACTATTTAACAGAAGGACTAAATTTATATACTGTAGCAGTGATCAGGAGAAAGCAATAAGAAATCATTGACATATAAATGGTGGGGGCTTTTTAAATTTAGCTTAAATAGCTTCATTGCACCTACAAAATGTATACCAGTTAGCTAATGATCTGCAGCATTAATTTTCAAATTTCAATTAAGATTTTAAGTTATCACTTCTATCTTTAGTGTCCTTGTGAAAGTTATGCAAAAGCATAGTATGCACAGTTTAGATTCTAAAGAAAAGATGCCTAAATGCTGAAAGCTTGTCCATCATTTTTCAGATGTACTTGATAGATTGCTTGCTGCAAGGTTCATTCCTAGCTATGAACAAAAATAGAGGAAACAAACAAAAAGTGTGAATGATTTAATAACTGGATATTTTCTCACCTTCTGGAAACGTTATGAATTTCTTATAAACCTCAGGTTGTGCCTGTTTCAAAGACAGTCCAGGTTTGTTTTAGCAATGTTTAGTAAGCATTCCATGCCAGACAAAAATTCTCAGTGTTGTTTCAAAACTACTTAATTCCACATTAACTATCTGCTCCTGTGTTTTTTCTCTAAACAAAGTTCTTAGTAACATCAAGGGAAAAAAGTGCAAATGGGTAAAGGGACAGGGAATGTGATTAATTATTTTACGTGTTCTACAATAATCTGTTTTAAAGTAATTTTAGTGCTTGGGGAAGCAATTAATTTAATTACAAGGAAACAATTTACTGATATATGGGAAATTCTACCATTTTGTACATTAAGGCCATTACTTATTCATTGCAATATTTTGTTTATTGTTGCAACATTAAAAGATAAATCAGAGAATGTTGCACAGCTTTTCAGGATATTTTGGCAAATCAACATTAGTATTGATTTTTTTTTTTTTTTTTTTGTCTAGAAATTTGACATGCATCTAGCAAGCTGTAGTCCTGCAAAATGTCATCTCTACATAAATGACATCCCTGGAAATAACTAAATGCGTTGAGGTTAACACAGAAAGTATTTTGTTAGTCAAATTGTATATTGCATTAGGTTTTGAAATACATAAATATTATAAAATTGAAAATAAAATTGCCATAGACTAATTAATACTTTATTCATGCTGCTCACATCAGACCTCAATGAATTCTCTAAAATGCATTTGGAATTGAACTGAATTATCATCTGAGCAGTTTGTAGAAATACTCTTATCCTCCCTCTCTTCAGGAATGTTATTCCTCCTTCCTATCTCTGAATCCTTTCTAAGCCATAACTGAAGTATTGCACCTACATCTACATGGGCCGCTCAATTGCTATATCCAGTGCTGTTTAGTGAAACAAGTCCCCAGACCATCCCATGGAGGGTTTTATCTTTCAACGGAGCATAATTTCCTAATTATATTTGTTATTTTTAGAATCTCTTTAAAATTAACTACATACAAAAGTTATATTTTTGAAAGTACTTTCAATCAGGAACCTGATGTTCAAAGCCTCAGGACATTCTGGCAGTTATTGGAACTTATATATGCACATTTAATTTTGCTGAGGATTGAAATTGCACATTTGAGTCAGAGAAAAAAAAATCTGAGTGTTTTGTGTAAAACTGTATTTTCTGTAGAAGTATTTAGGTTGAGAATTGAAAACATGACTTGTCAAGTTATATACAGTTAACCAATGCTGAGTCACTGAGCTGGAAACAATGTTCTGTGGTGTTTACACTTGACTTTTTCTTCAATGCATCAATGAACAATAGTTTTAGCAGTGTGGATTTTATAGCATGAAAAGACCTCCAGTCAGGGAGAGCATAAACCAAGTGCAATGCACTGAATTCTATGACAAGAGCAACTACATTAGGAAAGGGTGAAGTTCCATTTCATCATCTGTGCTATAGGGATTACCATCCTTCTTCAGCAATTATCCCTTCAAGAGAGTGACCATGTCGTGCTGAACTGTAACCTGACTTCTGTACTTAGAACTGAGTCTATTAAATGCCATGAAAAGCTCATATCCAAGGAGAAATGAGCTGGAAATAACCTGAAGCAACAAGGAGCTTCTTAACAGTATTCTGCTGAGAAGGTCACAAATTTCAGCATTTGGAGGCTTTTTCTCTGTGATGCTGATCAGGACAGCACAGCTGCTTTGACTGCTGTGGAGACAGAGACCAAAAAAAAAAAAAAATTACTCCCTCAACTTCTCTTCAGCTAAAAAAGTACAAGAAAGCAAACAACGATTTTGGGTGGTTTGTTGTTTGGTTTTTTATTGTTATAAAATATCTTGAAACTATTTTTGCTGTAGAAAAAACACACTGCTTTATCCTGTTGGAATATTTTTGGGTTTATCCCATATCTCTTTTCCCATCTTAATTACTATGCAAGCAACAAAACATCCTAGGAAATGGTTACATTTGGAAAATATTCTGCACTTGAAGAATTGTAAATTATAGCACCTCGGAGCTTCATTACCCTTTTCTTAGGACTGTTTTTCAGGAAATAAATTCAGCCTCCTAAAGACATAGCTTTCTTGTTTAGAAGGGCTATAGCAAGTGCAAATCTGAGCCATATTTTAATAAAACTGTAATTGTCATACTTTTTTTAATGGCAATTCTGTAAAGTGTTATGATTTTGTCTTAAGATTGTGATGGTAGTTACTGAAATGATGATGTGTTCACTGAAAAGCAGGTGTTAGACACTGTGATTATGTAAAAAAAGCAAATAAATAAGCTGCATATTTTTAATAACTCTTTTCTTAACATTTTAATTGTTTATCCGATTTTAAGTGTTTGAAGAAGGCATGGCTACAGCTGCCTACAATTCCTAGGAGCATAGTTTAGATTGTAGTGGATAGTCCTGAGTTAAGCTGCACTTACAGGATCTTAATAGAATTACTGGATCAAAACTGTTATTCAACCATGGTCCAAACATATGCTTATGTTTATGCCTATTCATATATCTGACAAAAAACTTCATTGCAATTGAAAATGTATTTTTTGCAAGTATTCAGCATTCACACAAACTTTCCAGCCTCCATGAATGTTCTTCTCTGATAAATAATCTTCTAGAATACATTAAGAAAGTGAATATACATTCATAAAGAAAGCAAGCAAAATAATACATAAAAGTAGCTACAGGCTACAGCCTGTTCATCAGCCATGGATGAGTTATTGGAGCTGTTTGATAGCTACCATTGAAGTTCTGAGAGAATCACAGCACACCAGCAATGAGCTATTTTAAAAATATGCATTCATCATCCATTCATGTTTTGGGCTGTCTGAAGCTACTTTATATTACCTGTACATCTGTCTTAGATCCATAATTGTCTGATCTCAAGACAAAGACTAACACTGATGGGGTCTTACGGGTGAATATGTTTCCCC
This sequence comes from Coloeus monedula, assembly GCF_965178545.1. Lineage (NCBI taxonomy): Eukaryota > Metazoa > Chordata > Aves > Passeriformes > Corvidae > Coloeus > Coloeus monedula. The sequence goes on from NC_138781.1 coordinate 104,840,654, forward strand.
ATGTCTAAAAAAATATATTTTAGGAAAGTCTAAACTCTTAGAGATGGATCATCATAGCTATTCTGGGGGAAAAAAAAGAAGAAAATGCCCATCAAAAACCAAACCAACAAACAAACAAAACAAAACAAAAACCAACCAACCAAACAAAAAAAAACCAACCAAAACTTACAAAACCAAACTTAATCACAAAAAGCCCACAGATCTTTCATGATCAACCTACTTAGACTGATTCATATGGTGATGAATTTATGTACTTTAAATAATCAGGCCAACACTGAATAATGACATCAACTTTTAGATGAGTCAGAAATCAGTGCAGTGCTGTCATGCCCCATTGTTCTTTCAGTATACTGTGACTTTATCTCAGCACACCATAAACTAAACAGACTGACACTTCCAGGACACATTCACGAAGGGGAGCTCAGCAGCCTAAAATAATTTTTTCACTGCTGCTGCTGCTGTTATGTTTTCTGCATGTGACAACACAGTCATGGAAAGGAGTGAGACTAGAAACAGGATGGGATTAGTGGCGGTCTGATCAAATACTATGAAAATTTTAATCACTCAAGAATATTCTTTCAAAGAATATCAGACTGATCACTCTATATACCTCAGGCAGCTTGGCAAGGATGTATTTCAAATGTGTCCCATGCAGTCCATTCCCATAATTTACAGTAATCTAAGCATCAGAATAGAGTTTAGCAGGCTGATATAGTTCTAGAGAAGACAAAGGATAGAGGACCAAAGGGAAAATAAAAACCAACCGAAAAAAAAAAAAAAAAAAAAAAAAAACCCAACCAAAACAAAAGACCCCAAACAAATAAAAAAATGAGTTGCTCTGTTAGGCGAGAATGAAACTTGATTTCCTACAGTCTGGGTCCTTTTTCTGAATATCCTTTTCCCCATAATAACCCCTACTGTGTCGTAGCTCAGAAAGAGACACAATGCAATTACTATGCTGGTACTAGTCAGGACTGACTGAGCAGCTTTTGACAGAGCATGCCACAGATGAGTTCTGCATTCCTTTCCTTCAACAGAGACTCTCATTTGTGTCTCTTCCCTTGCAGACAGCAGACAATCATGCTTGAAGTGTGTAGCAGTGTTATTACCTTTGAGACACCTGTATTTATTTCAAATGTTAAGTTCCTCATTGCATTAAGAGGCTATTCGAGAAAGATACTATATGAGTGCATAGCAAGACTGCACAAGAGCACATGGGGACACATTTAGAAACCAAACCAATATGTAGTCAGAGCAGATGAAATAACAGTTGTTCTGTAAAATACACATTTTCAAGTCCCCTTTAGCTAGTAAGTTACATCACAAATTCTTTTGCCCCAAATTATTTGTGTCAGTTTGGTTAGAATAAGTGCAAGAACACCCCTGGAGCAAGAAACTGGAAAGACTGGAAGTTACGAAGCAAGTCCCCTCATCCCCTTCCTGGCTGACCCACTGGAGTGTCAAAAGCTAGCCAGATCCCAGATGTCAATAGAAATGGGGAAGCCAAAGGGATTTAGCAGAACAGTACAGAAACTATATCAGGCAATTCCCATGGCTTTAGCTGATCTGCAGAATAATCTTATAAGGTTATAAACGTGACTCATGGTTATCCTCCAACACAGTAGGTGTAGGCACACTTCTGTTCACACGTGTAATGAATTACTGTGAAACCAGTGCTTCTCTGGATATCATCTTGTACCGCCAGGAGCTAATTTAGATTTTGTTTCCTATACATTGAAAGAACAGTATTGTAGTGGGTCCAAACTGCACAATTAATGACATATTTGTTCTATATATCATTTTTTTCTAATTAACACTTTGTCATGAATTTTTGTGAGCAAGATGCTATTTTAATTAATAGCTTCCTAAAACAAGCTCTCTTTCCTCAATATTGACAACTTGTAGAAAACATAAATGAATAAATGTGATGTAAATGAACAGCAGGCACTCACTAACCCATGAACACTACAAGGAATTCAAGTAAGCATTGCAACTAGATCCAGGTTATCTGATGGGATGAAGCCCATGCATTTTAGACATCTGGATCCTATCGGGCTCTGAGAAGGTCAGATATAAAAGAGGGAGAGAATGCCAATAATGCATTTTGATACACTTTTTTTGTTATTCATTCATAGTAACAAATAGGCAAAAAAAAAAAAAAAAACAAACCACAAAACCACAAACAAACAAACCAAAACCAAACAAAACTGAAGAAAACAATCAAAAAAAACCCCAAACTCAAAACCAAACCGAAACAAAAAGAGTGTACAGTTCTTCCTTTATTGTCTTTATAACAAATTTAACAAAAAGAGATTTCCTGTACCTAAATTGCTAAGAGTCAGCATGTCATCTTGGTTTCCAGTCTAGGCAAACTGAATACAAGTTGACCGTATGCTCCAATTGACTATTGTTTTCATATGTGTGTGCATATATATATATATATATATATAAGTAAATATAGATATGCAAAAGTTGAAAAAAATCAAAAGCCATATGCTTACAGGAGCATAGGGTTCTGGAGCTATTTTCTTCTTTTACCTCAAGACAAGTGTCTCTCTGCATGCGAGTAGTTTAGACTGTTTCTATGTTTGGTTATACATATGTTTTAAACAGTAGTTATAGTCTATTGGTTTGACATGAAGCAATAAGGATCCATTCTTCCATTTTCTTTGTCTTTCCTGACTAGAAAGTGAAAAATTAATGTCTTTATTTAACATCCTACTTATTCTGAAATTTAAAAAAACTATCATTAATAACAATCATTACTAATAGGCCATGTGGCACCTAGACAACCAGAATTCAGACTTCTTATGCTCAGCATTCCATAACCATAATGATAAATTACTGTTGCCCCATCCCATTACTAAATAACAGCTGAGGAAAAGGAACGTCTAAAAGATGGAGGACAAGGATATATGTATGCATATATACATCAAATATACAAGTTATCTCCACTTATTAAATGCAGTTATGTATAATAATATTAAACTACCTAACTTACAAGTCATTGTTAAACCTAAGGATGTTAAGCCTGAAGGATTGAAAAGATGCCTTTACTTCACTAAGGTGGTTTTGTATTGAGAGGCTGGAGAATTGATGAGTCCACAGTGGAGACCAGATCAGTTTTACAGGCAGGTGTGTGCTGGAATTTTGCCTTGTTAAGCCAGTGGCCTTTGTTAAACACACATAGCAGAAGAGGCTAGCTGTTGAAAATATCCACATTAGTCTGTGGTATTTAAAGGAATAAGGTCATAAATTCTTCCATATCCCACACCAGCATGCTTGCACATATAGTAAGACTAGGAATAGAACTATTTACAGGAAGTATTAAAAATCCAATTTAATAAATTAGATATTGTTCATTTCTTATCTGGCTTTCTTTTTGTAGACACTTTAATAAATAAGCAGTGTTGTGGATACAAAAATACTGCTAGCAAGGATTTTCTTGCTAATTTCTAATTTCTGTGAGAGAGACTTTTCTCTCTCACAGAAGAGGTAGCAGAGTTATGTAAACAATTAAACTCCTGCAACCTTGAAAAGTCTTGTTTACGGTATAGTAGAAAATATTTTGACAATGGATGTTTTAGGGTTTTAGCCAATCATCCCAAGGGGTGGCTGATCCTTTGTCCAATTAGACTATGAAGAAAAAAGTCTATAAAAGAGTTTGTAAAATAATTAAATAAATCAATCTTGCAGCACAATTCCTGCCTGCTGGATCTTCTCTCCTCCTCCTCCTCCCTATGGCTGCAGGACACGGTGATATACCTTAGGGCATTTTTTAATACAGTGTATTCTTAAAGCTTCCCTTATTCACAAGGAAAAAGAGATATTAGCTTTTTTCCTGTTAACAGTAACTTCTGATGTTAAAAAGACCCATAAATATAAGGATTAAGTTAGGACAAGAAATTTGTAGGATCTCTACATCTAATCTGTTCCTTGGAATTTGAATTCATTAAATGGATCCAAATATTTTGAATACTTGTATTTTCTTTGCATAACAATTTAATTTTTATATTCCAAGCATAAAATACAATGAAATAATGAGAAAAATGTTCAGAAATTCCTCATATATCTGCATTTTCAGAAGACACATATAGAAACAGAGAAGCTAAAAAAAATCAGAGAGAGAAAAAGGAAAAAGGTTTATGATGAAATATCATTTTATCCTGTGTTTTTTGTACAGAGTATAAGATAACTACATAGATCTGCACAGTGTGGAAAGATCAAGAAGAGCTGTATAGAGGGTGTGATCGGGAAACACCAGCTGTATGTTAAACTTGCTCCAAAAGTCCATAGAGGATCCAGCCCCTCAAGTAACGTCTAAAGACTTTCAACTTCTGGATTTCATTAGTCCTTAGCTAAGCATCATTTCCTCAGCCATGCCAACCATAGGATATAACCAGGGAGACAGAGATACAAAACTCTAGATACCTGAGAGCCTTTAAAATGGAAAACAAAGATGTTTACGGAATGTAAAATTAAGCATCATGCAAAGTTTGATCTGAGGTTTTCCAAACTGTAATTTTTGCTGCCTAATCTTCATGTGAGCCATGCCTTGGTGCTCATGTCCTCTGATCTTGGCAAATGAGTACAAAGATGAGGATCACAACCTAACATGAGAATAGGGCAAATTAATGGGAGATTGTGTGTTTTTACTTTACCATCATGTCATCTAGAAAGTGATGGAACTCCCCTGGATTAATGCTCAAGTCATCAGTAATAATACAGTGTCATCTCAACATAGAAATTATTTGTTTCAGCTCTGAAAGCACACTGGGAGAACATTACATAGCAACAAAACTGAATGGAATATTAATATACCCTATTTCAGATTAATATCCTGGTCACACAGACAAAATAAAACTTGTAGTTGTTATATGGAAATGTAGTCTGAAAGGTCATTAATATTTATAATGAATATTGTCTTAACCAACCTCAATAATGCTGTTAACAACTGACAACATATTTAAGATAGGATACCTCTTTGCTTGTAATTGTGGGGGTTATAAATTTTCAAGTGTGTCTAAATAACCACTCTCAATTAATGTAAGATTTCTTACAATGTTGTACCATATATTTATTGAATACAGACTTTAAAGTACAAGATGTGCAGGCTGACATCACTTATGCTTACTTACCATGCCTTTACATAAACAATTCAGCCTCAGTAATATGTATAAGTAAAGGCAATTCTTCCAGATACACTCTTCAGCTTCCTTGATGTAGTGGGTTATTTTTATTTAGAAGCTGATTTAGGAATATCTCTTGTTTCTCCCAATACTAGGAGATAATCACTTAGCAAAGGATTAAGGAAAGTCTGGGAGGGAAGAGTTGTTGCCTTCTTTCTTTTCTTATCTTTCTTTTTTTTCTTTTTTTTAAATATAAGTATTACTTTATAGCTGGCAATTTTTTCCTTACCAATTACTTGTAGTGACTTTTTGTGTAATTGTCACCTGCCTTCTCCTTTCACTTAGCAATTCACTTTGGGTTGTTGTAAGTCCAGCTGTGAACCTTCAGCAATTTCAAAGTGACAGAATGATGGAAGCTCACAATTCAGCAAAATCCTTTTATGGTTCCTAATGAGCAGGGGTTCTTTCCTCAGTGAATATTATTTTAACTTTGTAGTTCTAAAAGTAATATATGTGTTGACTGAAAATGAAAGTTTTGGTTTCTTTTTATACAGGAAAAGATTCTTAGAAGTTGGGGGGAAAAAACTGAAAGAGAAAAATAAGTGTATTTTAAATGGTAAAAATCTGAAATAAGATTTCATGTCTGTTGCTGAAAAGCCGAAGAACAAAAATTATCATTAGCTGGGTTTTCAAAGATGCCTTTATTCACTCTGTTGATGGTAATAAGAAATATTTCTGAGCAATACTTCCTGAAGTTCCCTATGTTATCTCTGGTTTAACCAATAGATCCTAGACATTATATGTACCGAAATAAAGATTCAGCCAATGTTTTAAAGCATGCAGGAAGGCAGTATTTACTTTTGCCTTTCAATTAATTTATTTTTTCATGGAACATAAACATTTTGTGCTCCTGCACAAAAAATCATTTCAAAAGAGGAACTGTCATTAACAATTTTCCACCTGGCAACTACATGTAATAATTAAATACTCACCGTTCTGTGAGGTAGAGAAATGTGACAAAGACAAGTCACAAGGAATGGGGAATAGAAGTGACCATAAATGGGCTCAGAAGAATTTCTGAGGAACAAAAGCAAACAGAATCTGAGCCAAAGCAGAGTCAGTTTGTTCTGCTCTAACAAGTGTCTCCATTATACTAAATCCTGGACTTAAAGAAGTCTACAATGACGTAGGTAATCTAACAATGTTATATTAGAAGAAACATTTCTGAGGTTCTGAGAAGAAGATGTATCAACAGAAATAAATTGCATACAAGACAAGCCTTGAGAAAGGGATAAACTAAAAAATCAAAAGTTGAGGTTTGGGCTTTGGGCCACCCAATCCACTTGCTTTTTTTTGTGTACCTCCATGAGAGGCCCTCACATATCCATCTGCTGAGCCATCGTGTGAATCCCAGGTGTGATGGCCCACCAAAGAACAACACAGAGTCCATGGATGCCAATCCACTAAGTCACATCATGGTGCCAGTGGTTTTTACTGGACAAGCAAAAGCATGAACACCATGGATGTGGACCTGCCTTGAGCAGACTCATGGGTGGCAGTGGGTCCATTTGACACAGGGATGACCAGACAGCATCCCAGTGCATACAGACTCCATTGCATGACACCTCACCAGCAGCACTGCTGGAACACCTGGCTGGTTCTCTACCCAGTGTCCGGCTTCCACATCTTCATGACCGGACAAGAAACAACAACAAACAGTCAGCTGGAGCATACAGTCAACTTGTACTCAATTTGCCTAGACTGGAAAGCAAGATGACACTTTCACTGTTAGCAATTCAGGTACAGGAAATCTTTTTCTGTAAATTCTGATATAAAGACTACAAAGATAGAACTGTGCACTCTCTGAGGATTCAGAATTTGTTTCATAGTCCTATAAGAGGTGTTAAGGGAAGTATGGAAGCAATGCGAAAATACAGCAAGAAACAAAATACTCAAATAAGAAAGAGTAAATGAAGAAGCTACAGGAAAAGTTATTATTGAATCAATTTACTGGGTTGTGCAGTGATAATTTTGCAGTATGTGTGCTTTCTGAGATTGAGACTAACAGTGTCATGGTCTGACACTGGCCCAACACCAGGCGCCCGTGAGAGCTGCTCCCCTGACTCAGCTGGGCAGAGGAAGGAAAAGGAAAAAAAGTTACGGAATGCATCATGAGTGAGATAAGGTCTGGGAGAAACACTTCAAGGGTGAAACAGGCTCAACTTAAGTTTTGAAGTGAATTTATTGCTAACAGAATCATAGGAGGATAATGAGAAGTAAAATAAGCCCTTCCACCCCCAGCCCCTCCCTCCTTCCCACTGACAGCGCAGGAGACAGGGATGGGGCTTTGGTCAGTCCATCACCGAGATTTCCTTCTGCTGCTCCAGGAGAGGAGTCTTCCCCTGTGAGGCTGTGGGGTCCCTCCTACGGGAGACAGTTCTCCGTGAACTTCCCCGGTGTGGGTCCACTCTCAGGAGCAGCAGCCACACCGCACCTGCTGCAGCGTGAGCCCTCCCACGGGCACACAGTCCTCCCAAAACTGCTGTGCCATGGGTCTCTCTTCCATGGTGTGCAGTCCTCCAAGGACAGGCTGCTCCAGACTGGAAGCAAGGGCCCTCTGTCTCCACCAGGTTCCACTGGAACACAGCCTCCTCCAGGCACCCACCCACTCCAGCATGAGCACCTTCCCCATGGGCTGCGGGTGGATCTCTGCATCCCCCATGGACCCATGGGCTGCAAGGGGACAGCTGCTGCACCGTGGTCTTCACCACGGCCTGCAAAGGAACCTCAGCTCCGGTGGCTGGAGCACCTCCTGCCCCTCCTTCTTCACTGACCTTGGTGTCACCACGTTGTTTTCCCTCACACGTTCTCACCTCCTCCTCTTCTCTGACTGGAATCCAAAATCTTGTGACTTTGTTTTAATTTTCTTCTTAAATATGTCATCACAGAGGCATTACCAACCTCTCTCATTGGCCCAGTTTTGGCCAGCAGCATGTCCATCTTCAGAGCCATCAGAGATTGACTCTGCTGGACATGGTGGGAGGCTTCCAGCAGCTTCCTCACAGGAGCCATCTTTGTGGCCCCCTGCTACCTAAAACCATGCCATGCCAAACCAATACAAACAGATAAGAACAAAAGAGGCAGGATATAAATGAAAGAGTGGGTAATGCAGCACATCCAGACTAGGTGATTCCTCTGCAGTTTTCATGGCAAAACTACTGCATACCTCTGGAGGAATGTGTTACAGACACTTCAGCAAACTGTCTGGCAATTCTGTGACTTCTGACCATCAATTCACATTATTTCCCTTGACAGCAAAAGGAATGGCTACAGAATAATTTTCCCTCAAGCTCTGTTATAGAGTCTAAGTGGCATGGAAGACCCCAACAGACCTTCCCATTGATAGATTTTGCCAAAGTATGGGGTTTTTAGTTTGCTTTGCTTTCCATGAAGTCTACTCCCTTTCCTTTTCTTTCTCCTTTGGTCACTATCAGAATGTGATTCTGTGATAATCTGCTTTGAATATACCATGCCCTATTTAACTTGAAATGGGTGCACCTTTTTATAGTACAAAATAACAAAGAGCAACACTGTGAACTGCAATGGTTAGGTATAAGAAACTAAGAGAAAATTATACAATACCCTACTAAATGTTTACTAAAAATTTAACCCAGGTTCAAATACCAAATGATTCCCTGGCTTTGATAGAATTTGACCAGCGTGAAAGAGATCAGAATTCATTCCACAGTCCATACAGGCACGAGAAATGTTCTTGATAAATAGCCTGGGCAATTTTTTCATTTATTTTAATTATCAGAAATGAGTATTATGTTTAATGTTCCATAAATACATTTTAATAAATGTAATATGGCATAGTCCATTTGCGTAAGAAAATAATTTAGAAAATAATTTTAACATACAGCTACCCTCTTTTGCCTGGTATCTCTCTCTCTCTCTCGTACACACTTGCATACACGTACACACACTCTCACACTCTACTATATTCTAATTTAACTAGTTTTATAGCTTTCTCATTCTGGTGACAGTACCAACCATTTATGGTTTTAATGCAGTGCAGGGGCATAAATAAAATTTGCTACCAGTGTTTGAAGTAATTTTAGAAATTACAATGCATTTTTACACTGTAAAGCATAAAGAACACTACCATAAACAGCAACATTTTTATAATTCATCCTAATTAAAAAACCCCAGTCTGCCTTTAAATTTAATTAGAATGAACCTTCTATAGGAGACACACTGGAAGCCAAGTAATTTGCATGTTTGTAGATGATACATTGTGTTGAAGACAGGCTTAGTGCCAAAAAAATTATCTAAGAAGTCTTTGTATGTTAAAGACATTTTAGGTAGCAGTGAAAGCTACTGATTGATGGATCCTGAATTCTTGGAGCCCCATTCTGTAGATTTAAAGTCACGCAGATGTATTTCCCTTCTGATTTACTTCTAAGCAGATGGTTTCAACGTCATAACATTTTACGCAAATAAGCTCAAATGGCTACTGCATTGTCGTTTTTCAAAAATATATCTGAACATCATGTCTATTAGAATTCCCTAATTCTCTTAAAAGGATTTATATTTAAGTGCTAAAACACTTGAGGGTAGGTATAAATAAAACTAGTTTATATCATGTATATGAATGCACAGGAGGACGAAAAGGTACATTTCTTCGTTTCTGTATAATTCCATTTCTTTTCTTCCCACACAACACAAAGCACTATAACATGACAGAGCTTTAAACTTTTGTACCTGAACACTAAATGCTTTATTGGCACAGCACCTCAGCTGTGTAAGAAGGTGACAAGGATCTGTCAACCTGCCCCATAGAGCAGTGTCTACTAGCAGGGGAGTTTAACAAATGAGCATGCAACAAAGCACAGGCAGGTTATTGCTAGCTCATGTAACAGCTGCACCTTCTTTCTAACTCTGTTCTGGATCTGAGAGCGGATCTGAGACTCTGGAAACATCGATGATATTCTGGGAGGTTGTTTTTTTGTTTTTTTTTAGAGAATCTTGGAACTTGGTCATCTGGAAAGCAGTAAAGGATTTTAGCCATTTATTTAATGGTAGGTGAATCACCAACGTAGTCGAGAACAGTAATAACATTAGCATAGTACTCATAGTTTTGCTCAGAGGAGATCAAGAATTTCACCTACCAATAACCCTCTGTGGCTGGCTTGGGATACTCCTGCAACCTATTAACCTGTATAGGGATTGTTTGCGGGGTTTTACATGAATCATTTTACCTACACCAAAGAAAAAGCTGCTTCTCAAATGTCTAGTGTAGGGCTACAGTGTCCCAATGATTTTCAAAATTAATTTTATTTTGAGCCTTTGAAGATGGAAAAGTTGATTGCCTATGCTCATCTGCAGATTGTCTGTATCCCTTGAGAGTCTAAATGCACCTCTCGATTTTTCAAACTAAGCACTGTAACATTGATCTTTGTGCTTTTCTCTGTGACCCTAATTTTGAAAGAACAGTTAATGTTCCAGAAGTTCAGAAGAACTTCCATCTTCCACAGGGGACAGCTATCAGCACCAAGTTTTTTGTTGTATTAAGTAATTTTTATTTGATGATTTCTAGCAAAGATAACGTAGGGCCTTATCATATTCATGCAAAGTTAGTGATAATATTCTATTGTATTAAATGGTCTTCAGAAATGACTGATCCTCTTGCCACTGAGAGAAACAAAGTGCATTTTTGTCTGCATGTTCCTCCCTGTGTCACAACTTTTCTTTGTTATTTTGGGCGTGTTGGGATGTGTGTTAATGAGTCCTGATTAGTTTCAGTAGACCATTTACTTTTTATTTCATCATGTTTCCAGACACTTCTCATAATCACTTCTTCTTTATTAATCTGGAGGGAGACTTGACTATTAAGCAAACTTTGGGAAGAGAGCAATGTCTTAGAGGCATTAACCTTTATGTGTTATTGCTAATGTTGGCAATCCACCATTATTTCCCCCTGCAGTCTAAGTCTGTCTCTTATAATTTCTGTCACCTGGACATAGAGTAGGACTGATTTTATATGGCTGTGATATCAGCCACAGATTTTGTGACAATGCCAAATCTTTATTCTTTTAGACATATCTAGCCTTTTAATAAGCACTTTAATAGCATATTTTGAATGCACCAGTCAGTTTTCAATAGACCTAAGAATATTTCAGAAGTCTTCAACAAATGCTGCTTAAGATCATATTACTTTCTGGCATCAGCTGATGTTAGCAGTGATAACAGTATGGTGCTCTAATTTATTTTGTCAAAATGCTTCTTGAAATATTAAACATTACTTCAGGCTCAGAACAAATGAGCTTATGACAATTACAATACAAGACTTCAAGTTCCTTCTCCCAAAACTTTTTCTAGTTTCATTCAACAGCATAAATTTCAAATGTACTGGTATCCAACCCTCCACAGATTAATGTCCCGTAACAGAGTTACAGCACAACCAGTTTGCTTCTGGTCTGCTGTCCTTCTAACCCCAAGACTATTGTGTTACTTTCTAACAGAGACTGGGACAGATGGATGGTCGCTCATTATAATACCTTTCTCCATGATCTATTTTGCTAACCAGAACATTCTATAAATCACATTTTGTAATTCAAATCTCAGTGGAATTTTGCAGCAGCTGAATTCATAAACTGGATTTGTGTTTCAAGGTGCCTGTATCTTCTTTGGAAAACTTGGCTGTAAATGCAAAGCAGTTGACCTTGAGGGTATCACACCTTGTCATGTCGCATTACACCTCCAAAAAGCAGGACCTGCACTGTAGGATACAGTCATGTGGAAGATACTGGATGCCTTTGAGTGTCCCAGCAGGTAGCTGCTGAAGATATGAGTATCTATAATGGCTGGTAGGTAAATTGCAGAGTGCTCACTGAAGCCCATAAACTTCACTGTGTCTGAGGACAGTGAATTAAGACGATGGATCACATTCTTAGCTCCAGTCATTTAAATGGATATCTTGCACAATAGCCTGTGGTAGGCCAGTCATTGACCTCCCTGTGGGCTTATTGTGCAAATTCTGTCTAAAAGATAATGCGCAAAAGTTTGACCTGTCCTGGTAACCACAGAAATTTCTGAGAATTTCAAAACAACTAATTAGTATATGAGTGAATAGGTGTCCAAGAGTTTCAACAAAGGCTATGATCATGTCATCTTACAGTTTACCTAAACAATCCTTTTCCTGCATCCCTTCTTTCATGCGTAATACAAGCAATATTTCTAGTTCATGGAAGCTGTAATTTCCTGGCACACATAATAACAGTACACAGTGAAAATGAGTCAAGCCTGATGCCTTTTTCTGTAAATTAGTCAGTTATAATACACTCTCACAGCTCTATTAGAGCAGCAGACCTGGAGGCAGGATTCTTGACCCTGGTTTTATCATTTACGAACAGTTTAACTCCAGTTGATTTCAGCTGATGCCAATAAGGCAGTAATAGATCCTTATAATGTTTTTATTTATATATATATAATGTATATTTTAAAAATGCCACAATGTTTGTGCTTAGTTTGGGATCTTAAAAAATTATTATGTTAGAACATTCTATTCAAAATATTTCAGGGTACAGAGCTAAGAACTGCTTCTAATGCTGATATGAGTTCTGAACAAATACAGTTTTGAAGATGTCTACATTTGTATAAAATGTCTAGTGTATAAGATGATTTATAGAGTAGAGAAGGCTTATTTCAGTACTACTTTAGTTATGACCTAAATCTAATAATATTCCCTATTCTAGCCTTATCACAATAGTTGACACTGGAGTATGGCTGTAGCTCCCTGCTGTGGGGCATTCAAAACTTTATGCAGCCTTATTTTGGTACAACTTATCTCTATTATATTCTCTGAGATAAATTGTGCATTGTGGTTTGGCTGCACACATTTACTTCTTGTACATAATATTATGTTCCAGGATGAGCCACCAACTACAAACCTGAAATCTTCGGGCCTTGTAAGCTTCGTAACCCATACGCCACTGCTGCACGAACTAAGATTCAGCTGGTATCTCAGTCATCAAACCCTCACAGGTCTAACTGACAAGGACATAACAACCATGATTATGGCCATCATTTTTATTCTCCTGTCACTTAAATACAGAGAAAAGGGTGGGATTTCATTTAATCTCATTCCTGTATTCATTCATGTATTTCAGTACAGATGTAATGTCATTGTAAAAAATTTAGTCATTCCTTTAATGCTAATGGAAAAGTTGAGTTCAACTGTCAGACAAACCCAGACTTATTTTATACCCATTCCTCAGCTGGTGCAAAATTGCATTACATTGAGGCAATTTATAGCTTGTGAAGAATAGCTCCCTCTCCCAGTGTGATAACTGGGACACTTTTCTGGAATTTCTTTCAGATATAAATACTTGGCTGGGATTATGAAACAAAAAGGCCTGGAGTTATTTACATAAAGTAAAGTAAATTAAAATATGCTTAAACTTCATTAAATACTTTTACTATACCTGTTGTAATAACACAGAAAAATATTTCCAAATGTTCCTGAAAGTAGATGCTTTTTCTGTGATATTTAAATGAATGGGTGATGCATTTTGGCCATGAGCAACATCAAAGTGTGCTATTCATGTTCTGGGATTAATGCTCTTTTATTGCTGAAGTTAATCATCATGCAATCATATGAAGAAAGTTAGCTTTTACAGAGGAAGAAGGAAAATCCCTGGTGTTGCTATTCATGTCTGAAGTAAAATAAAATCTCCCTGAGAAAGAGAAGAAATCTTTTTAGTTTTATGTCTCATGGGAAGGTCTGTGCACATATCCCAAGGCAATTTCATTGCACCTTTGACAGACGATGGAAAATTAAAAATGGTCTAAGTCACACTCATTAGATTTCTTCACTATGAACTTCCGGTGCAGTAATACTAATAGAAGAGAAAATCTACAATTAATAATTGTAGAAGGGGAGTCTCTAGTAGCTTTGGTTTCCCATGACATTTGAATTATTCATTAGAAATTATTACAGAGTAGCCCAGATGAAAAAACTATGTTCCCCAAATCCTAAAATCTCCAATATCAGCAACAAAAAGCCACTTGTTTTTTCTTCGTGAGAGGGTAGTGACAGTGAGAATCCACTAACCAGTAAGATAATTTTCCATTCAGAGCTAATTCACTGATCTGATAAAAGGAATCTCCTTTCTTATTTTGTACTTAAATTAAATGTCCTGGTGTTACAGAATTAAAAAGAAGTACATTAGGCTGTATGAATTATTCACAGGCAACTATGGTGATAAAGAAAGGCAGCAGTCACAATAAACAGAAGTACTATTAATTCATTTTCAGACTAACATGCAGAAAATGTATATAACAGTAAATGGAAATACTGAGGCTATGGTAAATCATACCAAAAGCCTGATTGCAATCTGTTATTCACAATATAGGCTTCTCCCCTCCTGCCTTTGTCTCATTGACTGAAATTGCACACTATGATTGCACCATGTTCAAACATTACAAACAATGTTTGACTCCTGTGAAACAATTTTATTTCAGGAATTCACAGTTTCCACTTGGGATAGCTTTTGGGTTATTGTCCATTGCCAGCCCCCAAACTCTTCATTTACCTCTGCTCAGGGTTGATGTCAGCAGTGGAGGAATCCTCAGGATGGCCTTGACAAGACTTTTCCAATCCAAAAATGCTCTCTCACCCCATCTGCTCTGAGCTCAGCTGTCTTGGGGCACATTCAGCTCCTGCCTGTAGATGTCACCTGGGCATCCCTCTCTTCTGCATCAACTTGCTCATGCTTCATTGGGGAGAATCAGTGACCAAAAGATGATGATCAAGATCTTCCCACACCATAATTCCAACAATAAATCCCATATTACAGACCTTTTGGTATTCCTTCATTTACTGTTCTCTATGTCGTATGCCTAAAATGATCACAGCTGAGTTCAGTGCTCCATAGAAAAAGAATAAATATCAAAATGGTTTGCAATATAAAGACTTCTGTGTCACTTGTCTTGGAGAAAAAACAGCTGACTATGAATTGCTTTGGACTTTAAATAGCAAACTGGTGGTAAAAATGCACCTTGGAACACCTTGGAGATTGGAACAAAGATTGTGGCTGTTCTTGAGATGTTTATAAGACATTAAGTAGATAACATGAAAGAAACACTCAAAGAAACAATGAGCTAGTAAGATTCAGACTAATTAACAATGATACAGAGATACCAGTCCCCAGACGTGTCCTAGACGTATTGATGTTGTGTGCAAAAGCACAGGCTTCACAGGCTGCCTTTTCATTTCAGTACATGTCCATTTTTATAGTGCTGCTTATTACTTATTTTCAGAAAAAATAGGACCAATAATATTAGTTAAAAGGGTGGGGGCAGGGGGAAAATGAGAACTGGGCTATCAGTTCTTGTACATCAAGATAAAGAATGGTGAGTTAAAAAGATGGAAGAGTTTCAGAAAGATTTAAAGATGTAAGATCACTGTGGCAAAAATGCCTTAGGCAATCCACAACACAAAAGGAAGTCGAAAGCAGCAGAAGTGTAAGAGAATAAAAGCATAATATTAGGTAGAGTGAGCAAATAACATGTGAGTAAAAACCAGGAATCTGAAGGAATTCAGCTAAGTGTAGAGCTTGGTCTTGCATAGCTAGAGACAACTAGACCTAAATCAGGTTTTTCTTTGCTTACATTGCTGACATATTTTCTCATTTCAATGAAAATATGTTTCAGGCTTATGATTATTTAATGGACGTCAGATTTGCATACTCAAGCAAAATGGGTTTTATTACCCATCTGCATATTGAAGGTATTCTGGAAAGTCTCCTAAAGAATTGGCACAGCTGACTGAAAGGCAGAATATTCATGCTGTGAAGAATGTCAGCATTAAAGCAGAAAAACGTTGGATTTTCCAATTCCAAAAGAAAAATAGAATGTTCAATAGCGCAAATTTGCTGGAGGTATTCTGCCACCACAGCTTAAAAGGTATGTTAGCTAGAGGAAAATTCTCTTCTGTCCTGTCCAAGGAGTCGCCATGCTAGCCTCTTTCACATGACTCTAACTTTCCCTTCTTTTTGACTTGGAAGAAAAGTTGGCATCTGCAAGTCTTCAGCTGAGAAGTTGATCTCACTCGGGCCTGGCACTGGGGAAAGGCCCATCCTGTCGCTCACCGTCGGCTGCGCGTGGTGTTTTTCGGTTCGGCGCGGTCCTTGCTGGCGCTGTGGAAGGGCCCGCGGGCCCCGCGCGGGCTGTGCTGGCCCCAGAGGCCGCGCGGTCCCGGCTGCGCCGCAGCTCACGGCTGCTGGTCATGGCTGCTGCTCACGGCTGCTCCTCGGGCAGCTCTTCGGTGACCCGGGCCCTGCGCCGTCACAGCAGGGGCCCAGGCCTACCCCTTCCTGTCGGTGGGGGAGCCGGAACAAAACAGGGGTGTCTTGGGGTGACTTTATGATGTGTATCCCATGTCGCTGCCCTATGCCCAGAAATTAACTTTGTGCCTTTCTATGCCTCTAAACTGAGCTTGAGAGGGGGAAGGAAAAAACTGAGCAAAACTTTTTCAAAGCAGTTTGCAGCTTGTTCAAGGTCACACAGAGATAGTGTTTTTTTCCAGCTGCGGCAGGGGAGCGAGGAAGCACCCGGCTTGCCGTTTCCCAGTCAGCTTTTGGCCAGTGGTTCAGTTTCCTCTTCTCAGAGAGACTGAGAGTTGAATTTTTTTTCCTTCCCTGCAATTTCGGATTTTCTCCCTTTTCTGCTGGACTGCTTCAATATTAGAACACATCAGGAGGACTTTCCACCAAGCGCAGAGGGCCTGGCCCTGGGCCAAGCCCCAGCTCCGAGGAGACCAAAGGGAGGACTCTTAACACCTTCCCAGGTTTTTTCTCCACAGCAAGAGATTTTATTATTTAGCATTATTTTCCTTTTCCCGTGTGTTTGTTAAATAAATAGTTTTATCTCCTTCACTTTCCTTTGAGGAAAATTTATTTTTTCTCAAACCTGGTGGGGAAGGGGTAGTTTTGCCTTCCCTCAGAGGATATATTTCTAAATTTGGCCAAACCGGAACAAGGGGCAATTCCTACGCTTGCGCATCCTTTAAATACGCAAAGCACAGAGGCGTTACAAGCCCTCTCATTGGGTTAGCAACTTGTCCAACAACCAGGCCGCTCTGCGCTCTGCACCGGCCGCAGAAGTTCTTCCCAAACATCCAAACTGCCACAACTTCCAACTTACTGCTCTTTTTCCTCGCACAAAACACTACTTAAGGTCTATGTTTTAAATTTCTATCTAATTTTTCTGAATTACTGTTGGGAGAAGTCTTGATGCAAATAAGAGCATGAAGAACTGTAAGTGACCTGAAAATATCTCAGAAACTGGCTGGATGATGAAAAAACTTAACAAGGAAAACTTGTTTTCAGTTGAATTTCTCTAAACTCGTCTTGAGATAAGGAAATGTAAATACAAGCAGTTAGAGAAAGAGCATGATAACATTACCATAATTTGGAAGTCAAGTTTGTCAGTAAAAAGGGAAAGCAAATTGGATGTAATCAGAAGAGTCTAGACAAGAGAGAGTGTTACAACCTCATCAGCCCTTGCCAGATGATGTGCCAATTATGCCGTGCACACTTATTGTTGGCTATCATATCCTGAATACCTAACAGGTATCTGCACAAGCATTTTCAATAATTTTTCCAACTATTAGAGTATAGAGAAATTGAGATTTCCACAAGCAAATGAGTGTTCGAACAGTTTTCACAATTATTTCTATTACACTTCCTTCTTGCCACCTGCATTAAACATCTATTTTAGCCTGATGCTTTTTTATTTCTCCTTTCTGCAGGAAGAAAACAACTTAGATTTACAACATAGTGTTTCATTACATGATTTTAAAGAAAAATGAATTACAGAAGTGTCATATCATGTAACAGCATAATAAACCACTGGTAAATTATTAAGTGCTGGGTAGTAGATTTTGTCATTCTTTATTAAGTATTAACTGTCTATTCTAATCCCTGTCAGGGATTTTGTATTTTGTTCTTTGTTTTATAATGCTGCTTCCTTTACTAAGAACTTCTCTGTGGCTGAGATTTTAGGGTCTGCCAGCCACACAGATGCTGCTCTTCTGCAGCTGCATGTTGTCATAGCATCACTACATAATACTGTGCCTCTGAAAGCTATAAATAAGTGATTAGGAAGGCAAGGGTCAGGATCTATGCCCTTTCGAACATACACTGCAGCACTTAATGGGGGCTCCTGATATACTGCTCCTTCCTCTGTACTTCAAATGATCTTAAAGCTCTCTTTAGATTATGTCACACATTCACACTCCTCCCCACCCACCCTTCTCCCTTCCCTCCTCCTCCACTGCTTGGCTCATGATCTAATATAACGTAATTCAGTGTGAAAAAGCGTAGCGTCAGAAAACCGAGAGGGAGCATTTACTCCACATCAGGTATTTGTTATCAATTTGAGCAAAGAAACCAATTCCAAATGTATGTAGACACTGGATTGCTGTCAAAGAATCCTCATTTATCGTGCCAAAGCTATTTTATTTTCACGTGTTGAATAATAAGAATGTAAATTGGCCCTTGGTGGTGAGGATTTTTTATTTCACATGGAAGCATCAATGCTGCTTTAATTCTGCTTAATTAGGACCAATTTAGCATGCAGAGGATAGAAAATATTGTGAACATCTATTTACCAGTTGGTATACTTCTTGACCAGGCAATGAACAGATAAGCTGTCATCATGAAATGAAAAAAAAGCTCTATGCATACAACTGACATTGTATTAAGAATCATCTAGTTATACAGTATCAAATAAAGATGTACAGAAATTCAGATTTTAAATATCTAATTTCAGCTTATATGTAATTCATGAGTATTTTGTTTTTCTTTTTCTAAAATTAATTGTCTCAGGACCAAATAATATTCTTGAACAGATAAAATTCTAATTCTGATAAGACTTTTAAAAATGTCATGCTTGTATGATATTAAAGAGGACATTATTTGATGTCTTAATAACAAAATGTTTATTTATCATATTTATTCATTCATTATTTTACATCTACTTATTTTTCCATTCACAAAATACTTGGTTAATTTGCTGATTGGCACCATATAGTCCATTTTGATAGAAAATAATGAAAAAGCTTGGAAACTTACAACAAATGCTTATAATGTAGAAAAGTAATAAAAAGAAAATAATTTAGATGAAGCAGTAAGACAATAATTTATTTTTATTATGATTACAAACGAGTTAATTACTCTTTAGTTTTAATCCATTTTTCATCAGACTTAATCACACAAAGTTTTTTCCTGATGACTAAAAACCTTATTCCCTACAGGACTTAAAGGAAATTGTCACAAAAGGTGTCTAACAAGGCATTACCAAACTGATAATAGGAAATTTTGAGCTTCTTCAACACTCTTTTTTGACTTCTCAACAAGTTTTTCTCTCTCCCATTCTGTTAGCAACACAAGCCAGCTTTACATTTCTTTGTAAGTTTCTAGGTGGGCCATGTTTAGAGACATGCATCAGACATAGTGATTGGGGGCCATTTCAGTAATTTATAATGGTTATCACATGTATAAGTGAAAAAAACATCCCAAAAGCCAGATATATTCTAGGTGATTTCAGTAAATGTTAAGGTTATGATTTTCTTGGCACAGTTCTCAAGTTGCCAGGCAGCTTAAACAGTGGTACCAGTCAGAGAATCACAGACTATAACAGAGTTGGAAGGGACCTTCAAGGATCATGTCCATCTCCTGGCCTTGCACAGCAGCATCCCCAAGAGTCACACCATGTGCCTGAGGGTATTGTCCAAATGCTTCTTGAACTCTGTCAAGAAGAGACAGAGTGCTGTGACAATTCTAAATGCCTACTGATATTCTGGTAACATGGGCGTCCTGCAGAGACCAGACATTGGTTCTACCAAAAAATACTTATTATATAAGGTTGTGTCAATGGGAGGAAGTTTATTGGTAAGAGAGTTCTCTGCCAGGAGAGGCTGCAACAAGAACAGCAGCACTTAAATCCACTAGCCACAGGAGGGTGTAGAGAACCTTTGTGTTTCCAGATTTTCTGCTAATAAGCACAGAATATGGCAAGTGGCTGGAGCTCACTTGTCCAGCCAGTGAACCTAGGTGTGGTACCCTAAGTGTGCAGGCCAGTAAGTAAGCAACAGGGAATGAGGAACATTAGTGAAGGAGTATTTTTCACATCATTGTCCCAGTCAGTTGCTCTGGTTTGTGTCACCTGAATGCTACCTGCAGTTAAGCTACTGCTGTAGTGACACGGCAAGTGAACAGTGCAGGAGAAATCTGTCCAAGGGAAGGCAAGATTTAGGACAGATCTTGGTTTAGGAAATAAGGACTACACCTTGAATATTTTGTAATTGGGATGCTCCTCATGTGTAGCAAAGTCATTCCCAAAATCCTTACCTCTGCAGATGAATCCAGACCATGTGGAAAGCTCTTGTGCTCATCCATAAATTCTTTTATTTTTGTGGTCCTTGGACTGTATAAATACCAGAAGTGGGCCAGGGAGAGAGTTACTGCTGGCCTGAGCTATAGGTGGTGCTAGGACTGTGCTGTCACTTAATGATGAAGGGGCTGGAGCCCCTGTGCCCAGAAGCATCCCCTACTTCTGCTGAGGGAACTGGAGTATATGTCGGCTGTGACACATTTAGTTTGCAGTGCCCTTCCAAAAAGACCATACTGAGTATACATTTTGGGAATTGGCAGTAAAATACTTTAAGCAAAATGTTTGGCTTATGTGACTGCATGAAGCACATGCACACTTTGAATAGTTGCATCCCTTTAAACATCACTTAATTTACACTGAATGATTTCAGTGAATGTTCTTCCTGGCAAAGGACTGGAAATAAAGCAAAGAATTAGCAAGACAAATAAACTTCCTTCTAATAAGATTTCCCTGCTACATTCCTCATCCCAGAAACCAAGTGATAAAATATGTGATGAGAATAAAACACGAACTTCATTTTTTTATACTGGAAGAAACAGTAGGATTTTTTTGGTTTATTTTTAAACTATCTCTTGGATTTTACTTAATTGCATGTGATTTTATTTAACAGTCTATTTAAAATATACATTTATGAATCAATTTTATGCACCTTTTTTATTGGCACAAGCTCAAACTTGTGCCTTGAGTTATTCTGAAATTCACCATGAGAATTGGGAATCTACCTGACTCCACTGAGATCTCTGTTGGACTGACAAGTTACCTTTCTATCCACCAGCCATTTGTATGAGTTGTTTTATCTACAAAAAAAGAAGGTGGCTTTTTCAGGCAAGTGTGCTTTTTTTTTTCTTTGTTTTTTTGTTTTTTTTTTTTTTTTACTTTAGAGCATTTTTGAGATTTAATAGAGACCTAAAACTGTTTTCATTTCGTTGCTGAAGGCAGATGAGAAATCAGTTCATCTAAGTGCTGGAAAAAGCATAGTTTGATTTACTGATGCAGGCACTACCTAATTGCGTGAGCAAAGCAAGCAGGAACTGGCCAGGCACTTTTCTTTTATGGCATCTCTCTATCATGGTATTCAATGCGTTTCACAGAATTATTAAGTATACAGAAGATGAAAGGGAAATGCCTGCAGTTTGGCTTAGAGTATATCTAAAAAGATAGATATATATATCTATAGCTATAGCTATAGATATATATCTGCTAGCACACAAAGAATATTTTAAATTTCCTAGGCTTGATTCACCCAGCTTCAATGGCTCAGAATGTCTCCTTCAGTAACTCACAACTAATGTGGTTTTTATTTGTTTTAGTGCTCTGTGACACTCACTAAAATAAATACCCAATCACTTTAACAGTCTCCTAACTGCGAGTGCCTCCTGCAAGAGCTATTATTTTATAATCTCTGATTCCCAGCTTTCAAATACCTCGAAGATACTGAATTGAGAGAGAAGTGAACTGTATTGAATGGTAAAAGACAGATGGGCACGGTAGGCAAACCTAAGAAAGGGTAGCTCTAGGCACCTTTCATCAAAGAGAGACTGTCATTGGAACGATTTAGTCATCCATTCAACTCAACCTATTTTAACACTTGGCTTGAAGTCTGTGGGATCTTAGGCACACTTGTAGCTCAGTGTTGCTAATGAGGTACTTACTGCTTTTTTACCTGGGGCTTTATTCTCTAAAAGAGATGCCTCTACCGTTTTCCTTGCAGAGTAACAAAAGAATTGCTATTGGCAGCAATTAAGAGGTTTGAATACCATTTACATTTCGTTATCTCTCAGGTCAGTGAGACACTTGCACAAGACAGTTTAAATTGAAATACTACTTTGATTCATTTTTTTAAAAGCATATTAACTTCAATCAGAAAATAGATGACACCTGAAGTCACATCTAGCCTCTGGTCTCATAATGAAATTCTGTGTTTAATCTTCTTCTGTTAGTTTAGACTAAAAAATCTGTGTGGAGACTTTATCCTTTTCATGAGTCTTTTGTGCACCTCTGACCACATGTGAGCTGCATGATGGGGAGTAAGCCAGTAGCCACTCTGTGTAGGTGCCTCGCAGCCTGGATAATTTCTTCACTCTTCCCTCTATGCCTTCACAGAGGAAGCATCTCAATAAAACAGTGCTATGAGATACTCTAACCCATGGATACCTAGGAGCTTCAAGGGCAGAACTTTAAATTCAGCCTCAAGGAGAAGCAAGGAACAGGACCCAAGCACACAGACAAACTGCTCTTGAAGGATCTGTCACTTAACTGTTCTCAGCTCTCACTATATAAGCAGACGTGCTGAGCTAGGATTAGACACTGCAATCCCCATCTGATAATACACTTTGGATGGGCAGAGCACCATTCAGTGGTCAAGATCCAAAGCCCTCTATCTTTTTAAGAGGATGCATTGAGTTGATCAGTCCCTGATCAAGCCCCTGATGAGCATTTGGAATAAACATGTTCAACACTGGCTGTTGAATCAGATCCCAGTTGCAAGGCATAGGCTGATCGTACATCTTAGATGTAGTGTGCCATCCAAAAGCATCCACAGAACCAGCCTTCAGGCTTGTGAGAGCCCCACAGAGAGTGCCAAGGCTTCTTCTCTATGCCACCGGCACACCAGAACCTAGAGATTAGTACTAACGGGAAAAAAGCAAGAGGTGAGGAGGACAAAAGCAAATTTCAGGACTACTGCCAACTGCAATTGCTCTACACTAATTATGATACAACTTGGAAGGGAGGGGGCTGTCTAAAGAATTCGATTGACCAACAAGCCAAAGATGGGAGATTTATTGAATTGAGAGGCCAAGGTTTTCTTATTAAAATGGTTTGTTGGGTTTTTTCCTTTTTCCAGGTGACGTACAAATGGCTGAGCTACACCCTGGAAACTCATTTTTTGACACCTTGGAATATTGCACTGTTTTCTTCTTCCTGAGATCATCATGCACAACAGTGATGAATGTAACAGGAAAGTGATAAGATGCAATAAGTTCAGAAATCTTATTAGAACAGTGAGGAAAAAAAAATCTGTGAATGTCTTTATCCTGCCAGTGCAATCTGTCATGCTATTCAGGCCACTTCATGTCAGTCCAGAAATGAAGAGCCATTGTGACACAGCAAAAAAAAACCAGGGTGGATGGTGAAATCAACAACCAAAAACTGTTCTGAGACATCTAGAAATTGCTGTTTGGTGGGTTTGTTTGGTTGGTTTTCTATTGTTTCTTTTTTCCTGATTAAAATGGGGAGTTCATTCAGCAGAAGTGTAAGGCAGCAGAAGAATTCACTGATCCTCTGGTATTCTGCAATGTTGTAACCTCAAATGATACATAAGGCTTAATATAAACTCATTTATTTTCAGTCAATTATTTCAGTCCAGGTTTTTTTATTAATATTTAAGGAGAAAAAGCACAGATTTATATAAAATATCATTCTAATTTTATTGCTGTATTTATAGACAGCAGTAAAATTATAAAATGGTTGAACAGTTTTCAGGGTGGGGATGAACAGCATATAGCTCTACATATATAATAAATATAACCAGCATATAGTTTTATATAGGTTTTACATTTATAATACATATATATACACTACAATTTTATGTAGTAATAGAAAGCTATGTGCATATAGCTTTCCATTCATATTTCAGTACAAACCACTCTTTCTTACACACTAAAGGAAAGGTGGTCAAATTCACTAAAGCTCATTTATACAGAGACCTTGAGAACAGCCTAAATGACAGAATGGTTAAATGCAGATGCTGCCAGTTCTTTATCTTCTTTATCACTAACATTGTTGCCTTCACAGTGAAGATACAAAGGGAGAAAATGTACTATAAATAAGACATGAAGTTAAAGATAAAACATACTGTCACTTCCCTACTATATACGTCAGCTTGACCTTGAAAAACTCAAGATAGATCTCTCCAAATATTACATAGACATAATTTTTGACTACATGCTAAAGGGATTAAGAAGCAGATATTATTAAGGACGTGGTTATAAATCTCTTCTAGCTGACTATTCACATGCGAAAAAACTTCCAGCATTCTCTGTGTGTATCAGGATGTATGATCATACAGCTGGATCATAACACAGCTTTTGAGAGTTAAAATGGAGTGGAGCATTGATGTTCAAAGCCCTGACCCTGCTCACTGCTCACACCGGATACTGGTTTTAGTAATAGGAAACAGGATCTGTGCCTGGAAACCATAATTTAGGAGAAATGCAGACTTCCTTCTTTGCAAAAAATTGACTGGACTATTGGTAAAAAAGGCTTCTTGCTGAAGCATATTTTCTATCCAATGGAAGACTGGGAAATCTTTTGGGAGAACAGAGCAAAGTAGGAAGTCCTAATAAGCACCGAGCATGGGCCTGAGGAAGTATAAAGGAAGGGAAATCAAGAAAGGGGCTGGTAAAAAGCACAAGTAGGAAAGAGAAAGCAGGAAGGAGCACTAACAAAGCTGCAGGCATGGAGCAGTTGGGCAAAGCTGAGAGGCGAGAGGAAGTCTCACACTTGCTGGGGAGGATGTGAGGAAAATTGTAGGAGTTAGCCCAGGGCTTTGCTGAAGAGGGAAGGTTTCAGCAAGGTGCCTAAATATGTATGTGCCTGGATAAGTGTCAGGGTGGGTATCTAGACACAAAGACAAAAATATCAGGGAGCTGAGCCTGGATATAAAGTGTTTGAGCTAAAAAACAAAGAAGGAGCATCAGACTATTTCTGGGCTCTGCATAGGGGAAATTAAGTCAAGCTGGTTGAAAAACTGTACCAACAGGGTGTTCAAGCATTTCAATCATGAAGATACATAATTATCACAACAGCCAGATATTATGTGTTCCTACTTAACCCTCTGGACTTGATCATTTGAAGAAATGTGCCTAAGGTTCACAACTGTAATTTTCTGCACTTTTCTGAGCTAAATCTCTGAACCGTTTCTGAACTTCAGAAGGAAACTTTTAGAATAAAATTTTATCTTTTCAGAGCAAAATTTACACTTTAAGACTCTGCTTTGAATAAGAAAAATATTTCCTATTGAACATTTACTTTCTCCTTTGAAGTCTAACTTCAACTCGAAACACATCTGTTTCAAAGATAAATCAAAAGATGCAGCAGCAGCAGCTTGTGTTCAAATGAAAACACACATATACTTTTTTCAGCCCAGACTTAAGGGTCTTTAGGGTTTTAAGGCCTTAGTATTTAAAATAACTTCAAGACTGTGATATCTACAGGCAAACCTTATGGTGTTTTGGTTCTCTATACTTTTGTTGGGTTGGAGGAGTGGGGGGTTGGGGTTGGGATTTTTTTTCTATGTAGCCTTTTAGCTCAGCAGTAGCATATTTATTTCAGAAAGCCTGTTCTACCTAAGTCAGATTTTTAAAGGAGAGAAAGACTTTGGGAAAGCCAAGTCAGGGATGTTTGAACTTGAGTGGTCTCTAATAGTCAGGCAAACCATGTCACGCATGGAGCTTTGACTAAAGCCTGGTAATAAGATCAAAGTTGTGGAATACCTGTGTGGGGGTTTCAAGAGACTAAAATTGGAAAGGTTTATGACCTTAACACTGGGGGTGTCCATGTCAAGAAATGTAGTTACTTATTTCTAGCCCCAAAGGTAATTAATCATAACTCTAGTGAGGGAAGGAAGGGGTCAGCGTGTGGAAATGAGAAACAGTAAATTATAGTTAATACCTCAGAAAATACAGGATTAAGGAATAGTGTTAAAGGACAATGTAAGAGTCAAACTGGGAAAAAGCCTGGGCGCCATTAACCCCATAAGCACAACTGCACACACATTGCCATGTGCTGTTGGCAAGCTGGAAACTTGCAAGTCTGGTTTCTCCAGAAAATTTCTTAGCTATGATTTCTTTCCAGAAGAAAGTTGAGGTTGCCATAATTTAGGATTTCAACTTGCAAACTTGAGTACCGTTTACTTTTTTTATTCTACATTAGAAAAGAAAAAAAAAAAAAAATCACAAAAAAAAACCCAAACCAAAACAACCAACCAAATACCATTTCTACTAAGCCCACAACTCCTTTGCACAGCCATGACACAAAGACCCCTAATACATTAAATGCACTGAAACTGGATACACTGAAAACTTTTGCCATTATGCAGTGGATTATCAGACTAGTGCTAGTCGAGGATGTAATGATCAACTGGGTGTAATGCAAACCTCTGTAGAGCAGTTGTGTTAGAACACAGCGAAATCCTGAGGGTGGGAACACTGTTTGAAGGCATTTTGAATCTGTTTGTGATCCCATTGGTTTAAATGGTTTTCTGACAAACACAAGCACAAAAAGCCACTCACAGCTCAGTGAGTGTTAATTAACGTTCCCAAATGCAAAGGAGACAATTCTGTATTGAGACAGTTTAAGGCCTAGAGGTTCATCTGTATGCTTTTCTTTTCAGGAGGAAATTTAAACAGTACATAAGATTTGTGCTGAGTTTTTTCACACAGGTGATTTCAACTACAGAATGATTCATGCACACCAGTTCTAGCACCGGGCTGGTCTAAATGACACTATTTATCTCACTTAATCAGGAAACCCACCTGACCCAAGTGCTTGGTTAAAACAGCTGGAGATTTTGAATAATTAGTACCTCATAAAAAATAGCTGTCAAACAAGTTAGAGAGAATTTTTGCAGCAGTCAGGTAGTATTTTGCACTCAGTATCAAATCCAAGAAAATGTTGGTCTATTCATGGACGTTTCACAGAGAGAAAAAGCAGCACAGTTTGCGGGTAAGTGCATGAGAATGTTTATTTAACAGCCCTAAGTTGCAAAAGATGCACATTTCTCTAGCTCATTTTATCCACAAATGTTTTACCATTGACCTACCTAGACTTTAAACAACAAATTCACAGTATCTGGAATGTCATTAAATCAGTGGTAACCCACTTTGACTCTGGTTATGTCTGATTTCTTCCTGAGACGATTCAGAGTCTGAGAGCAACTTTCACTTTAATGTTTGTTTTTCATACACATAGAATCTCAGTCCTTCAATCTCCCTTCTGGGTCCTGAAATTCCCCTGGTAACAAATATTTCTGTCTGGTGTAAAAAAATACACTTTCTAGAAGTAGAAAGAGAACATGGATCCATCCTTAGTGAAGTGTTTGCTCAGAGGGTTTCAATTTAATAGCTCAGTCAATTGGAATTCTTGCTTTTGAAAATGTAAATAAGATCACTGGCACCCAAAATAAACTCCTTGAGCCCTTCAGTATTTTAAAGGAGTCTCTTTCAAGGATTGTGATTGAAATTCATGCTGCAGTATGTGAATTCAAAGCCCAAGCTAGTTCAGTGAAAAGTAAATGCATAAGCCCCTCTTCAATTTTTTGCCTTCACCTGTCTGCACCCTTTTTCTTTCTGCATACACACCTTTCTATTATAATAAAATACAAACGTCTCTCACAGTACTATGCAGAACAAGATAACAACTTATTTCCCAACTAAATATTCAAATAAAACAGCTGGAATATTTACCTACTGAGCATTTGTTAAGGAAAAAAAAAAAAGTATGGGGTAGAAGGCTTGTGAACAAACTAAACTAGAAATCATTAATTGCTTTTAGAAATTTTAAAAAATCAAGATTTCATCCTATATTTCAAGTATTGTTGAATCAATATACTTTAAAACTGCATGATGGTTCCAAAATTATGGGGCAAATTTTCACTCTGAAAATTGTGTATTTTCAGTTTTTTTCTTTTCACAGCAATATGTTTCTCCCCTTTCCTTATCAAACCACAAACTTTCAAGCAAAAATGGGGTTCTGTGATTAACAGTATGTTAGCGAAAATGCAGAAAATAAGATACAATTTGAAATTAATTCATCAAGTAACTAAATTTGGAAAAAATGCAACAAAATATTCAGAGCAAAGTTCAAAGGGAAATTGGCTCTTTTTTGACCAGAATAGCTTGTGGTTTTCTTAAGCTATAGGAGACTGACTTTGAATTCTTGACTTCTGCATGAGAGAATTTGAACTGTAATTTCTAGTCTCTAACAAGAAAGTCCTAAACATATCCAGTGCCACCCAGAGGTATAATACAATTTTCCCCACCTCTTCTTAGTTACGCCCCTGTACAGGGCTTCATTTTCTGCAAGGGGGAAT